>NC_056055.1:54252235-54852235 GCF_016772045.2 Ovis aries
GCAGAATTTTTCTTCCAATTACTCTTTTTTTAGTGTGACCTCATAAAATATTTTAAAACATATTTCAAGGCTTTTTTTTTTTTAAAGGAGAGGAACAATGCTCTTCCACATGCTTATATTTTCCCCTTTCTTTTGAGAAATAAGTCATGACGATTTCATAGTTATTTGAATAGCTAGGACTGCTTTTTTTTATCATTTTGTGCAAACTTAAGAAATAGATTTGAGTCCAGCTAACTGCTACATTTTGGGGTTAGCCAATAATAAAACAACCCCCTTTTCATTTTGCCTGAACAAAGATTTGAATTCCTTTGAAAATCAACAACAAAATAACTCCCAAGGAGGCTGAGCAACTCCTCCACTTTCTCTGCATGGTTCATAAAACTATAGCACCGGCTAATGGAGAGCAGCCATAAAACACACTGTTATCAGGGTAACAAATAGCTGTGCAGAAAATTAGAGATAAAGACAAACATCCAGAAATGCCCTCTGATGACTGAAAAGTTAACGTTCCAGCAAGTTCTCCTTTCCGAAGAATTCATGCTGTATTTCCATTTGAAATTACAACCTCAACTCAAGCAAAAGTGCCCACTACTATTTCTTATCACAGTTGCTTTCTGCGTAGAATAAAGTCTACTTGGGCCTATTTATTAAAAATGTTCTCACACAAAGGAATTAGACATTTCTGAAGGAAGGTTGATTTGGGCCAGGTTTTTGTGTGAATGTTTGGTTTGTAATCACAGGCAGTTTTGTGAGGTTTGGAATTCCAATTTGGCATCAATAAGGTGCATTTTCTATTCTGTTTATAACTAGGGGTGGGTTTAAGAATGCGTGCCTGAACTGAGTCAACAGAGTATAGAAGCGTGAGTTTTCGTCTGCTGTCACAGGTTCAAGACGCTGCTGGTAAGTGGGTGAGAATTCAGAGCCTCATTAGCTTAAGGAGCCCAGTTTTAGAAGACTCAGGTGCTTTTGACTTTAAAGTGGAAAGAAATTTCTGGGATATACCCCTTATCGGTATTAATCTGTGGAATGTGAGGCAGGAGAAGAAACTGCAGACTTTTAAGATGGGGCCGAATGAAGAAATTCTATTTTATAAATCAGGCACAACTGGCTGGAGTAAACAATTATAAACATATGCATTACCTACATATGTCATCTACATCAGTTGTGTGGTAAAATGATCACATCAAGCTAATGATGAGAACCCTTAGGATAAAGAGTCAGGAATAATTTTGCTTGAAAAATTGCCCAGTGTAAGCATATATTTCTTAGGTTTCCTAACATGTATTTGATCCAATCTGGTGCCACTGGGCTTGATTATTTTATGGTAACTCTTCTTGCTTTATTTTTCCATTCATTCATTTATTCAGCAAATATGAGTACCTTCAAAATGCTAGGTGTTTTACTCCACCCCCGACTCCTTTGAACTCAGACTCTACTAGGAAAGAGAGCATGGAAAGCACATGTATGACATAACATGGTAGTCATAATTGACACACTGGAACAGACAGAACAAAAAAATGCTGTCAAGACCTCATGGTGAATATGGTAGCAAAACTTGATCTTGAAAGCAAATAGAATTTTGTTCAATGCGTGGATATGGAATCAAAGGCAGAGGGGAAATAAGCACAAAAGCATACTTTTCTTGAGAGATTAAAGAACTGCCTCTAATTAGTCTACTGTCTTCTTGCAGTAGCATACCAAGAGCAGTAGCTATTGCTAGATCTCTAGGGGTGCCATTGGTCTGGGCCTCATATTCACAAAAATATAAAATTTTGACTTAATTAGCAAATAATGCTAGCAATAGAATTAAACTATTTTTTATAAACTTGATAGATTTTTTTTCTTATTGTACTTGGAGCCCCAGAGATAGAAGAGACCTTGTGCCTTCTTTCACTCATATTTTCAGGAGATAGCCTTTCAAGCTACATGGTTTTATCTATCCGCTATCCACCCAATATCCCCTTGACTCACCCAATGGTATTTTTTCCCCCTTCATTGTACGTAAAGAAATTGTTAAAGAAAAGGCCAGGGAAAGAAATAGTGCATTGACAGCTAATGAGGAGGATTTTTAAAAAAAATTTGAAAAGTGCTTCTCAGCTCTAATCCTTTGTCACAAAGGACAGTGGTGAAGATCAAATGGGGTGGTGCCCTTGAAGCATTCTGTACTCCATAAAGCATCACACAGACATAAGGGATTATTGTATATTGTTATAAATATTTTGAAGAAAATGAATGCCCAGGTTGGCAATGTTCTTCCCCCCAAAGCTTGCTTGCTATTGTAGAGACATAATCTTCACTCATTACACTAAGTCAGCACCCTGTGCTGTGACTTTCCTTGCATCCTCTGCTGCTGCTGCTGCTGTGTCGCTTCAGTCGTGTCCAACTCTGTGCCACCCCATAGACGGCAGCCCACCAGGCTCCCCATCCCTGGGATTCTCCAGGCAAGAACACTGGAGTGGGTTGCCATTTCCTTCTCCAGTGCATGAAAGTGAAAAGTGAAAGTGAAGTCGCTCAGTCGTGTCCGACTCTCAGTGACCTCATGGACTGCAGCCCACCAGGCTCCTCCGTCCATGCGACTCTGGCAAGAGTACTGGAGTGGAATGCCATTGCCTTCTCCCTTGCATCCTCTAGGAATGCCATATTTTAAAACTACCATTATACCATGTCATGTAGCTGCAGACCCCTGGCTGCCTCCCTTTCTCTACCTGGAAGGTTAATCAAATGTAAGCATTTTCTCATTCTGTAGCAGGCATCCTGGGGGCATACAATTTGGGATTAGTGACTGACCCTGCTGTTCATTCTGACAGCACACACTCCAGATTGCATTCTCCTTTTAATAAGCAGAGCCAGTAGGAGAAAAGGCAAGAGCCATTAACTGAAAGTTAGCTGAGGATTGAAACACAGCAGCCTCTGCTTCTAAGAATCTCTTCTGAAAAGAAACCTTTTGTCCCCCAGCAACCACATAACAGCATCTTTAAGGATTTCATGATAATTTGTCTTGACCTTTAGCAAAATGCAATCTTATACAATAGTTGGTCACTTATTTTCTTGGTCGCTTACCTGTTATTATATTTCTGGCATTGTTGAAGAGAATGAACTTAGGAGAGTGAGAACAGCTTAGGTAATAAGCTTTTATACGGAGTACCATGACATACTCAGAATGTAAAGGATTAAGCGTAACAGCCTAGCAGGCAGCTGTCAGTGATTCATATCTGAAACCTTCCTCATAGGGCTTCAGATGCAACTGAAAAAAATATTCCAGTGAGAGTTCCCTTCACTTCCCTTTATTCCATTCCTGGCTTTCTTGCCCAGTGCCACAGGTCAGCATTTCCCCTCCTTCTTGCAGTCTTGGGTTCTGGATTGCTTAATCTTACTGTGTCAAGGTTGAGTGACTAGAGTTTATTTCTAAGCTTTACTCCATAGCTATTAAGGTATTATTTTTCTACTTTATTTTGCTTGCAAGTTGATTTTAATTCATCAGTGATTAATTTTATCAAAAGACATCAATGTGGGCATATTATTTTATGAACAGTGAAAGCTAATGAAAATAATTGCAAAGATTTAATTTAATCATGGACAACAGTGAAAGACACATTCTTATCTCAGGGGCTTGTGGCTGGGGTATGAGGGGTAAGGCTGCCGTGTAAGCTTGTGTAATTTGTGGACTGACCTACTTCAAGGCATCCTTTGCAGCTGGGCAGTGAACTGTCTGCAGAGATGTACAAGGTATCCTTGGGTAGTGAGTCTACATCCTTGTTTGGCGGTAAAAGAAGCACATGAAATTAACCCTTGGACTACCTTCTCTATTATCTTTCGTCATATGGCCTGTCTAACATCTTTTCGTCATATGTAAAGACTTCTATGATCTATAATAACATATTACGGCAGTAAGATGACTGGAAAATTGTCACTTTAAAGAATGTGCTTTAAGGTAGTACAGTTGGCAGAATCTCCAAAGATGCTTACACCTTAAAACTCGGAACCTCTGAGTATGTTATTTCACATAGGAAATGTGACTAAGTTAAGACTTCTAGATGGGAGGATTTGGCTGGATTATCTAGATCTTGGTGGGCCTAATTTAATTACATTCATTCTTAAAAGCAGAGCACTTCCCCCAGCTGTGGTCAGAGACAGGTGATGGCAGAGACGAGTCAGAGAGACACCAATATTGCCGACTTTGGAGATGGAGGAAAGGGCCTTGAGCCAAAGGATGCAGGCAGCCTCCAGGAATTGGAAATGACAAGGAAAGAGATTCTCCCCTAGAACCTCCAGAAGGATTGCAGCCCTGCTAATGTCCCTTGTCAGACTTCCAGCCACAGAACTGTAAGACAATTAATATGTGTTGTTTTAAGCCACTGGTTTTGTGGCCACTTGTAACAGCAGAAATAGGGAGCTGATGCAAATAGCCATCCTTCCCTCTTATTCTGCCCTCTATTCCCCTTCCAGCCCGCCACATGCTTCTGTCAATGATTAACTTCATTTACATGTCTGAAACAAGAGAGAGAATGGTTTAGAGAGGGTCGGGAAACTCTAGGGGCCAGAGAGTAAATTCTGCCATTGTAGTTGGAAAGCAGCCCTAGATATTACATGAACAAATGTGTGTAGTTTTGTTCTTTAACACTTGATTACAAACACAGGAGGTTCACCAAGATGCAGTAAATAGTTTGCCAATCCTTGGTTTAGAGGTGTGCAAATCAAAAGATGGTCCTCAGGCCTTCAGCATACCTGGTAGCTTGCCAGAAATGGACAATCTCAGGCCCTGCTCTAGGCCTGCTGAATCAGAATCTGCATTTTAAGCAGATCTACGCATGCTGCGTACACACATTCAAGCTTAAGTATTGCTTTAGAAGCTCTAGTGTTTTAGCGATGATGCAAAATTATCAGACCCAATATTATGATTAACATCCTGTTTCCAGCTGCAGAGCATCACTGGGGTAAGAAAGGCAGATGTAAGACTTAAAACAAACAAACAAAAAAAATAGCATGGGCGTTTACTATGCATCTACTATGTGCGGGGGCTTTCAGATGTTATTCTGTTTAATCTTCATAGTAACTCTTCATGTCATTTTCCCTAATGGTTATAGTAGAGAAAATGGAAACTTTCCCCATGGTCTCTGATGAGTGAAAGCAGAGATTCAATACTCAGTGGCTTTGACTCTAAAACTCAAGTGTTTTCTACCACACCATACTGAAGTGCCTCTTTTCCAGACCTGTTTAATATAACCTGCAACAAAAGTAATTTTTGGATTTAAAAGTTCCTTGAGATCTATCCAAAAATTACATCACTGGGACTTTAGATGAGTATAGTGCACTTCAGCCTATATTTTTATAAAAAATTTTTCAAGATAATATATATTTTTTCAGTTCTCATCATGAACTGAGAGACTCTTGGGTGACATTCTGTTGGAGAGACTTGACCACTTAATTAGCATCGGCAAAGCAGAGACTCTTGTGGCCTATGCTTTTGAGGTTAACTATAATAGTTGTTATTTTTGATTTATAAAACATTCCCGTAGTTGAACTTCTGGGCACAGTTACCAAATGGATATGCAGTTAATTAATTCTCAGCCACTTCAGTCTCAGCTCTGTACCTCTCCAGCCAGCCTCTTCACATCCATCAAAGGATTGTCTGATGAAACAGATGGCCTTAGCACAGGACCCTGAAGGACAACTTTGGGGAAAAGAGTAGGAGGGGGAAGATTTTTCTAAACTACGCACTTCCTAATGAAACACTAGAAACAGTATGATCTTTAGATATAAATTCCATAAATACAGGCACTTCTGGTCCTTCAAAGCTGCAGGGACAATAAGCAAAAGATGATAGCAAGTGTGCCTAGGATATAGAAACTAAGCTCCACTCAAGCAGAAAAAGGGAAACCACATCTGAGTTTTATGAGGACTATAAAGACTGGATTCTCACATAAAATGAAGGGCTTTTGCAGCTTTCACTGCCCTAGAGGACTCTCCTTTCTGGCTGATGCTGCAAGTTGGAAAATCCTAAGTGGCCTGCAGTGCAGTTTCCACTTCCAGCAAAAGGGATTCGCTTATAACAGCAAATTAAAGAATCACTCTTGTTTTAGGATGCAGGACTCTCTCTACTCATTGTCGTTAACGTCTCCCATGGTCACTTAATTCTTCAGTAACTGGAGGATTCTCAGAATTGGACCTCCAGAGCTCCTTGCTCTGGCCTTTCTCTTTTCTAGACTGAGGGGGCATCTTCCACCTTGCCAAAGCAAACTGGAGCTTCTTTATTCAGCAGATTGCTACTTTTTGCTAAAGAGCAAGCTCACTGAGGACCAGGACTTTGGAATGCAAATTCTGGTCTCTAGATGGCAGTCTAGACCTGCTAAATTTGACTACTTCCCAATCCTGGGTGAATTGCTGAAGCCACAGTTAAAAATAAATCCTGACCATGGAAAATCTATGGAGAGGGCATAATAAGATTCAGATGTTAATTTTTGGTTGATGGCAAATAAATGGCTGGGTTTGAGTACCAGGCTGAAAAAAAGTGTGTCTATGAATGTGCTAAAGATGCTGTTTGGCAGTCTTGTTTTGACTGCAAATTTCAAAAGTGATAACTATGGGCAGTTCTAGAATGGAATGAGCAGCTTAAATACAGAGAAATGTCTGAAATAGTATGCTATTCCAGAAAGTCAAGAAGTTGGCCATCACCAAATTAATTAGATCTCTCTGCAAACTGTCTATTTATATCGATATCCTTTAGTCAATAAAATCTGAAATAGCTAGTTTGATCAAGAACATTCTCAATTTCTTGAAAAAATTCAGCAAGAAGGGATGACTGTTGGTAATAGTCATGAATAAAACTTTCGATTGATTTCAAATAGTTACTGACCTTATATAGATGAAACTGAGTTCAGTGTTGAGTTCAACCTGGGGCTGGCCTAGCATTTGGATCTGGAAGAGGCCTTAGGGGTCATTTATATCAAACCTTCTTACTCTACAGACAGCACAACCAAGACTTAGATACCATCCAAGGTCCAAAGACATGGGGTTGAACTGGTTTCCGTGTGACTCCAAGTGGAGATTTGGTTTTATGTGCTCAGTTTATTTCCAGTCCTACGTAAATATCATGTGTCAAAATAGCTCTCTATTGAGTGCAAATTGTACTAGGGTATCCAAACACTATTTTCTTTTATTCATTTAAAATGTGCTTTTGAGATTTTAAAGATACAGGAGTAAGTACTCTATGTTTGCAAGAGGTCTGATACAAGCTGTGTGGTGATATTCTTTAGAAAAGGCATTAGAACATGAAGACTGGAAAGCACTGGATAATTTTACTGTGGGATGCTGGACCAGCTCTCCTCGTCTCAATATTGTCACTTGTGAAATAGTAGTAATAAGGTCATTACTACCTAATTTATAAGATTGTTGTAAGGTTCAAATAATATGTGAGGGGAGTAAATACATTTTGTAGAGAGCTGTACAAAGAGTATAAATATTGACATCCAAAATAAAGTTTTTGAACCAGAAAATAAAGCATGGTAAAAATCATACAGAATTTTTTTTCTGTATAAAACTTGGCTAAAGGAAAGAAACCAGACACAAAAGGTCACATATTGTATTATTCCAATTACATGAACCATCCAGAATAGGTAAATGTGTGCATGGGGATGACCCAGAGAGATGTTATGGGGAGAGAGGAGGGAGGGGGGTTCATGTTTGGGAACGCATGTAAGAATTAAAGATTTTAAAATTTAAAAAAATAAATAAATTAATTAATTAAAAAAAAAAAAAAGAAAACAGATTGGTGGTTGCCAAGGGCTTGGAGAAGAGGGAGATGGAGAATGACTGCTTAATGGGTATGGACTTTCTCTTTGGGGTGATAAAATGTTTGGGAGCTACATAAAAATGTTGGTTATTGAACATTGTGAATGTACTAAATCCTGTTCACTATAAAACAATTAATTTTACTTATGAGAATTAAAAAAAAACAGACTTGGTGTGTGGAATGGTTTGGGGCTGGGTAGAGGGGTTGTGTCAGGAGTGTTTGTCCAGACGATTTAGTAAGGGAAATCTCAGACTAACAGGCTCCTTTAAGAAAGCATGTTTGTAATGTTTACTTTCAGCTGCTGTTACTGTTTGACTATCTCCATGAAGCTAAGTCCAGCAAATTCTGTGCACGGTCCACACCGTGTTATTGAGTAGTTTCCAATGATAACATGTCCCTGAACTCCACAGATGTTTAGACAAATGCCCTTTGGCCTCTGGAGTCCTCTGATCCTACTACGCAGTTGCTATGAAGGCTATAGGAGACAAGAGATTTGGGGAGGAAAGGATGGTTTCATTAGTTCTCTTTGACCCACTCTTGACAATTCACCGCTGCTAGAAATTACTGTTTTACTTGAAATGGTTCCAGGTGCTGACTTTTTACCCCCATAGTTAGCAAATCTTGACTTCTGTGTGTTTAACTTTCCTCAGTGGACCTCTACTCTGAGCTTCAAAGAGAACTGCTGTTTCATGGTATCAATTTTCTCACTGTAGGACATTGCTTTCTGATCTTTGCAAGGGCCCTGATTCTATTCCAAACATATGGGGTATTTTCAAAGGCTGTCAATTAATATCAAGATGATTTTTTTGCCTTCATTTACACTACAAATATTAAGAAATGATTAGTCAAGTTATCAACATGCTTCTACATCTTGCATGATTTGTGGCCCCAAATTTCAAGGAATGACTTATCTAATAATTTTGTGAATCATTTGTTATTCTGGGGGAAAAAAATCTAAATAGAAAAAAAGAAAACAGAAGCTTATATTAGATATAGAATCAGATAATCTGAACACTGAAATAGACTTTTCTCTATATTTGTCCAGCTAATAACATGGCATTTGAATATAACTCACCAAGTTCCCACAAGATTGCTGTCTGCCTTAAGTTTGATAGGAAGTATTAGAACATCAGAAAATTCTTCCCTAAACTGAGTCAAATTTTATCACCGTGCAGCTTCTATTACTACTCTTGGGTGTATCACTTGGAAATGTTACATTTGTGCTTAGTCGTTCAGTCGTGTCAGACTCATTGTGAACCCCTGGGCGGTATTAGCCTGCCAGGCTCCTCTGTCCATGGGATTTGCTAGGTAAGAATACTGGAGTGGGTTGCCATTTCCTTCTTCAGGGGATTTTCCTCTATAGACTTATGTTTACTCATGTCTCTATAAGAATTTGGTACCCAGAACAAAGTACAATATATCAGCTACCTAAAGTTTACACAGGAGAAACTGTAATCATGAACAACTCCTAAACAACAAGCATGTATGAATGAATCAAGTCAATATTCATATTTAGATGACTGTGTCTCAATATTCATATTGGTTATTCAGGGGGGTTAATTATAGAATGCAACTGGCAGGGTTAAAGTTTAAGAGATTTAGAGATATTTTAATAATAACAATCTACAACTGGAAAGAATATCAGGAGAGAGGACAAAAGGACTTATATTAACTGTATCCATGCACTGAACCAGCCAATGTGGTTGGTATTTTGCACATTTTTTTGTTTAAGATTTACTTGTCCTTCACACTTGAGCTCAAAGAGCACTTCCTCTGTGAAGCCTTCTCTGATTCCTCCTTCTTATGATTCATATCTCTATAGACCTCTTTTGGGGAACTGATCACTTCATGTATAATTAATGTTTACCTGCCCACTTTCTCCACCTGACTGCAGGTTCCTTTACAACACCTGGTGTCTAACTTGACTTTCATATGTGTTGTATGAATTAATGAATGTTAGTTTTTCATTAGTATATCCCAAGTGACTATAAATTAAGAGGATAGATCACATTATCAAATGGAATTCCCTCAGCAAAGCCTTAGAGGATCACAACTTTAAAAGTTGTGGTTTCACTCACATATTGATTTAATGCTCTCATTACAGGGAAAGAGACACAGATGTGTATAACGGACTTTTGGACTCAGAGGGAGAGGGAGAGGGTGGGATGATTTGGGAGAATGACATTCTAACATGTATACTATCATGTGAATTGAATCGCCAGTCTATGTCTGACGCAGGATGCAGCATGCTTGAGGCTGGTGCATGGGGATGACCCAGAAAGATGTTATGGGGAGGGAGGTGGGAGGGGGGTTCATGTTTGGGAATGCATGTAAGAATTAAAGATTTTAAAATTTAAAAAATAAAAAACTAAAAATAAAAAAAATCATGAAACATTTTATTTGATAATCTAAAGATAATTTATTCAAAATGATTTTAACTTCTCTTTTAAAAAGCTAATGATTGTTTATGTCTTCATTTAGTTAAATTGTTATGTCTTTATTTAGTTCATAATTTGGCTCCACATCTATATTGTATATTTTTCTCTCTTTGTGCAAGCACTTAATGATAGTAAATAAAAAATTTTTTATAAAGTTCAACCACTTTCAACAAGTCAGAATGGGCATTATAAAAAAACTACAAACAATAAATACTGGAGAGGGCGTGGAAAAAAGGAAACCCTCCTACACTGGCGGTGGTAATTTAAATTGGTACAGTTACTATAGAGAACAGCATGGAGGTCCCTCAAAAAACTAAAAATAGAATTACCATATGACCCAACAATCCCACTCCTGGGCATGTACCCAGAAAAAACCATAATTCAAAAAGATACATGCACCCCAATGTTCATTACAACACTATTTACAATAGCCAGGACATGGAAGCAACTTAAATGTCCATCAACAGAGGAATGGATAAAGATATATGTGGTGATATATACAATGCAGTATATGCAATGGAATATACAATATATTCCATTGTATATACAATGGAATATTACTCTGCCATAAAAAGGAATGAAATACTGCCATTTGCAGAGATGTGGATGGACCTGGAGGCTGTCATACAGAGTGAAGTAACTCAGAAAAACCAATATCATAGATTAACACTTACATGCGGAATCTAGAAAAAATGGTACAGACAAACTTATTTGCAAAGCAGAAATAATGACACAGATTGAAGGCAGGAGGAGAAGGGGATGACAGAGGATAAGATGGTTGGATGGCATCACTGACTCAATGGACAGGAGTTTGGGTAAACTCTGGGAGTTGATGATGGACAGGGAGGCCTGTCATGCTGTGGTCCATGGGGGTCACAAAGAGTCAGACATAACTGCACAACTGAACTGAATTGAACTGAGAGAACACATATGGATACAAAGAAGGAAAGGGACAGTGGGATGCTTTGGGATATTGGGATTGACATATATACACTACTGATACTGTGAATAAAATGGATAACTAATGAGAACAGACTGTACAGGACAGGAAACTCTACTCAGTGCTCTGTGGTGTCCTAAATGGCAAGGAAATATAAAAATGAGGGGATATATATATACACACAAACACAACATTGTAAAGTAACTATACTCCAATAAAAATTAATGAAAAAAATTTAGCCATTTTGGCATAGAATGTTTTACACAGAAAAGAACAACTCTATGTGTATATTCAAATCAGTACATTCCTTTTTGTAAAATGATTGGCTGCCATTATGTATCTATCATTATAGTATTTCTTGGTGGAAAATAGCTAATTGGTTGAAATCACAGGTCTTGAAAAATATGTAAACAAACCTAAATACACATGTTCTGTGAAAATCTTCCTATCCTATTAAGAGTGCTGTTTTTTCAGTTTTGTGAGAAGCTGACTTTCCCCTTTCGGAAATAGTTTCCATTTAAAGTCGTCCCTAAATTGTGTGCAGATCTTTATAGTAAAAACTGGGTACCTGCTAATCATACAATTGCTTCCACATGGATGAAAATATCTGACAAGAGGTGGAGTTTAGGGAAGTAACTTTTAGAAAATAACTCCTGATTTTCCTAAGATAGACTTGCTGAGTACAGTTGGAGATCAATGGCTTAAAGGGGTACCCAGACTAGACCAGATGAAGTCTCCCTGCCTCTAGAAGCCTGTCCTGTTTTGATGTCTGTTTAAGTTGGGTCTATCACATGACTTTCCACATGGGCACTGATATACCATGCACCAGCTGCCCTCTACCTCATGGAATATATTTGTAGCCATTGTGTGCACTCTCTGGAAATTCTCTCTCCCAGAGAAAATATTCTTAGGTATTGTTATTTGGAAAAATTTCATAAAGTTTTTTGAGTCAAGGTTTTCACCATACCACTAATCTATTTATATTTTATAACCTATTCACCTCCAAAGCCTATTGAGACTTCTCATGTCTGCAAAAATCTTATTACATAAGTAAAACAGTAAAAATTCTGTCAACTAAAAATGCCCTTAATTCAGTTTTCCTTGTATCTTACTCTGCAGGCAGAGCTGTAAAACATATATTTAAATCCTTAGAAAAAATTAGGATTTTCCAGTGTGGGGGACATCATTGCTTACTGTGATGCCCAGCCATTGGAAATTCCAGATTCAGTTCAGTTCAGTCGCTCAGTCGTGTCCAGCTCTTTGCGACCTCATGAACTGCAGCACGTCAGGGCTCTCTGTCCATCATCAACTCCCGGAGTTCACTCAGACTCACGTCCATCGAGTCAGTGATACCATCCAGCCATCTCATCCTCGGTCGTCCCCTTCTCCTCCTGCCCCCAATCCCTCCCAGCATCAGAGTATTTTCCAGTGAGTCAACTCTTCGCATGAGGTGGCCAAAGTACTGGAGTTTCAGCTTCAGCATCATTCCTTCCAAAGAAATCCCAGGGTTGATCTCCTTCAGAATGGACTGGTTGGATCTCCTTGTAGTCCAAGTCACTCTCAAGAGTCTTCTCCAACACCACAGTTCAAAAGCATCCATTCTTCAGTGCTCAGCCTTCTTCACAGTCCAACTCTCACACCAATACATGACCAAAGGAAAAACCATAGCCTTGACTAGATGGACCATAGTCGGCAAAGTAATGTCTCTGCTTTTGAATATGCTATCTAGGTTGGTCATAACTTTCCTTCCAAGGAATAAGCGTCTTTTAATTCATGGCTGCAATCACCATCTCCAGTGATTTTGGAGCCCAAAGAATAAAGTCTGACACTGTTTCCACTGTTTCCCCACCTATTTCCCATGAAGTGATGGGACCGGATGCCATGATCTTCATTTTCTGAATGTTGAGCTTTAATCCAACTTTTTCACTCTCCACTTTCACTTTCATCAAGAGGCTTTTTAGTTCCTCTTCACTTTCTGCCATAAGGGTGGTGTCATCTGCATATCTGAGGTTATTGACATTTCTCCCGGCAATCTTGATTCCAGCTTGTGTTTCTTCCAGTCCAGCATTTCTCATGATGTACTCTGCATAGAAGTTAAAGAAGCAGGGTGACAATACACAGCCTTGACGTACTCCTTTTCCTATTTGGAACCAGTCTGTTGTTCCATGTCCAGTTCTAACTGTTGCTTCCTGATCTGCATACAGATTTCTCAAGAGGCAGGTCAGGTGGTCTGGTATTCCCATCACTTTCAGAGTTTTCCACAGTTTATTGTGATCCACACAGTCAAAGGCTTTGGCATAGTCAATAAAGCAGAAATAGATGTTTTTCTGGAACTCTCTTTTGCCATGATCCAGTGGATGTTGGCAATTTGGTCTCTGGTTTCTCTGCCTTTTCAAAACCAGCTTGAACATCTGGAAGTTCATGGTTCATGTATTGCTGAAGCCTGGCTTGGAGAATTTTGAGCATGACTTTACTAGTGTGTGAGATGAGTGCAATGGTGCGGTAGTTTGAGCATTCTTTGGCATTGCCTTTCTTTGGGATTGGAATGAAAACTGACCTTCTCCAGTCCTGTGGCCACTGCTGAGTTTTCCAAATTTGCTGGCATGTTGAGTGCAGCACTTTCACAGCATCATCTTTTAGGATTTGAAATAACTCTACTGGAATTCCATCACCTCCACTAGCTTTGTTCATAGTGATGCTTTCTAAGGCCCACTTGACTTCACATTCCAGAATGTCTGGCTGTAGATGAGTGATCACACCATTGTGATTATCTGGGTCATGAAGATCTTTTTTGTACAGTTCTTCTGTGTATTCTTGCCACCTCTTCTTAATATCTTCTGCTTCTGTTATGTCCATACCATTTCTGTCCTTTATTGAGCCCATCTTTGCATGAAATGTTCCCTTGGTATCTCTAATTTTCTTGAAGAGATCTCTAGTCTTTCCCATTCTGTTGTTTGCCTCTATTTCTTTGCATTGATTGCTAAAGAAGGCTTTCTTATCTCTTCTTGCTATTCTCTGGAACTCTGCATTCAGATGCTTATATCTTTCCTTTTCTCCTTTGCTTTTCGCTTCTCTTCTTTTCACAGCTATTTGTAAGGTCTCCCAAGACAGCCATTTTGCTCTTTTGCATGTCTTTTCCATGGGGATGCTCTTGATCCCTGTCTCCTGTACAATGTCATGAACCTCATTCCTTAGTTTATCAGGCAGTCTGTCTATCAGATCTAGGCCCTTAAATCTATTTCTCACTTCCACTGTATAATCATAAGGGATTTGATTTAGGTCATACCTGAATGGTCTAGCGGTTTTCCCTACTTTCTTCAATTTAAGTCTGAATTCAGTAATAAGGAGTTCATATTCTGAGCCACAGTCAGCCCCTGGTCTTGTTTTTGTTGACTGTATACAGCTTCTCCATTTTTGGGTGCAAAGAATATAATAAATCTGATTTTGGTGTTGACCATCTGGTGATATCCATGTGTCGAGACTTCTCTTGTGTTGTTGTAAGAGGGTGTTTGCTATGACCAGTGCATTTTCTTGGCAAAACTCCATTAGTCTTTGCCCTGCTTCATTCCGCATTCCAAGGCCAAATTTGCCTGTTACTCCAGGTGTTTCTTGACTTCCTACTTTTGCATTCCAGTCCCCTATAATGAAAAGGACACCTTTTTTGGGTGTTAGTTCTAAAATTCCAGATTAACCTGGTTCAAATGAAGTTCAAACTTAAAAAACAAAAATCAACCCAATATCTGCTGTTTTTTATCCTTTTCTTCTCCCATTCTTCCTTCTTTTGTTCATCATCTTTCATAGACTAATCATGGTTTAAAAAATAAATAGTTGCAGACCTGATCTTATCTATTGAAGAAATAATAGTGATCTTGAAATAATAGTGAATTTCTGGAGGCTATGTCTTCCTCTGTTGAGGCAACCTCTTGGCTTCTGAAAAAAGTCAAAGGTAGATAGGTATAGTTTGATCTGTTGTAACCTGATGACACATGACCTTTGAATCAAAAGGAAATGTTGACTATTTAAGCAATGTCATAGACAAATCCATTCTCCTCACATTGGTCCAAAAGCAACCAGGTTTCTATCACTGCTTCATCTTGAACTAGACTGGTTGTAACAGGCCTGTGCAACTGCTTAGCAGCAACAGAAAACAAACAGAAGTGCTGTCATCTCTTCCAGTTTCAAGTAGATAAAGACAGTTAATCCAGTAATGGCAAGCTCCTAAGTCCTTTCTTGTGGGGAGAAATCCTGAAGGATCTCTTTCTCCAGGAGCAGCTGGGATGACTTTAAAGTAGGAACACCACCCCACCCCCACCCATTCACCCATGTCCATTTATTTTGGATATGCTACAGTAAATTCTCCCAGAGACATGAGCTGCTCATGTTTCATGGTGGAGCAAATACAGCTTCCGTTTGTTTGGTGATATTCCTCCTGACCACTGACCCTTGGATTTGCACTGCTTTTTGCAAGAAAGGGGCTCTGTGGGGTGATTTGCTTGTGTTTACCAGCATGTGGCCATGCTTGTTTCTGACCAGAAACTCACTCTGTTTGGACAGTAGGGCTTCTGCTGAGTAAACCTGACCACAGGCAGTGGTGCGTGCAGCTACGAAGTTCCAGGACCTGGGAAGGGGCAACTGAGGAGGCCTCTTGAGTGGGCGAGCCTTCTGGGACAGTCCTGGGAAACTGCAGTTATTTACACAGCTTCCCAGGCTTGTTGCAGGATTGCCTGGAACACCAGGAAGAATGTCTTTATCTGTAGTATGTTGAACTATAAAGTAAGAAGTGGTGTTGGCAGCTAAACCTATTCTCTCCTGGTCTCCATTCCAGAGCAGTTCCTTACCCTCCCGAGTGTATGAGGTTAAGATTCACAGTCCTCTGTGTTTCCATGGTGGATGCTGTGGCCTTAACTTCTGGGAGACTCAGGCAAGTCACTTGTCTTCCATCTGCCTACAAGTCAAGGCCATCTGCTGGGTGCTATGGGTGTGCCTAATGTCTAATGCACAGCAGCTCCCATTAGCAGCTTTCAACCCTCTGGGCTAGAATCACCTTAAGTTCAAACCTCATTGAAAAAATAAGAAACCAAGGGAAATAACAGTGACAGTGGATAATAGCTGTTATTATATGAATAGGCTGTCTTATATGTATGGCTTGCAGTATGGAGAGAAAGTGAAATGATAACACTAAATAAAACAGCAGGGTAGAGGGAAAATCTGAAGAAGCTATTGTTTTGCAATGAATTTTAAAACCAGGAAATTGCTAATTAAATACTGAATAGAATCAAATTCCATTCTCCCAGGCTGGAATGTTAAAGTATCAGGGTTGAAAATCACATGGAGTTCCACCTTTAAGTTTCATATTCTGTCCAAGTAAGCCCTCATTATGTGAATGCTATGTTAATAATGTATCCATACATCAGGTATAGAAAGCTAAGATATAGAAGGAAAATAAGCGTGAATTAAGCCACCTTGGTATGATGGAATGATAATACCATACCCTCAAATCAGGTATAGCAAGCTAAGAGTGAGAGAAAAATAGCCTGAATTAAGCCACATCAATATGGAGACCCTTTCATTGCTATCTCTGTATTTATGTATTATATATCTAAAAATGCACTGGGAAATACCATACATTTTTCATAATGCTTCAGAGATTGCTACAGTCAAAGCTCCACCTGAAGCTAAATAAGCAAACATTCTAATTTCCTATTTTTCTCAGCTCAAATACAGTAGTTATTTCAGAGGCCACTGAGGAGGGCAGGTATATTTGCGTTATGCCTGTGGATCTGTTGCCAAGCACACCATCTTGCTGTTGACACAAGAGCCAGCTTTGCCAGGCATCAGAGACATCAAAGCCCCCTCATGGAAAGGCACCCCCGAATCTGGAAGAGGCATTTTAGAATTTCCAACCTTTTCATTATGGCATTAAGGCGCATTAATTGCTTCATAGTCATGTGGATGCAGGGTTATATTCATTGACTTAAGTTGACAACTTCCTTTTTGCTAAAGCTAGTTAGGAAAAAGCACTTCAAATGTGTTTCTAATGATCTCATAAACACTGTTTCTTCTGATTGCTAAGTAGCTTCCTTTCCTTTCTTCTCTTTTTAATTCTCAGTTTCCAGTTCCTCTTCATTATGGTTCTGAACAGCTGAACTTAGGCCCTGAAGTGCTATTTTCCCAATCTTCTCAGAAACATGATGATTTTATGAGAGATTATGGATGGAAGGCTCAATTGTCACTGAGCTAGATGGAGCCAGAAATGACTTGGATTTCAAGTAGAATTGAAGAATTTCTTTTGGAACCAATGGCAGGAAACTTTCTTAATAAACATGTAGATAGTGCTATGTCTCAAAATTTCTTGAAAATTTCATTTTTTATTTAACAAATATCTATTGTGAACCAAGAAGAGATCAAGAAGCTTTATCTGCATTCAGAAATGTATGTATATGACAGCCAATAAATTTGTTATTTTAAATTCTTTAATGCTGAATGTAATTGACAACATCAATTGATAATCTGATCAACTGGGCAGAAAGCTGCTATGAAGACTCTTATAAAGATGTGGGGTTGGCATACCATTTGATTGAAATAGCAGATGAGTTTGTGCGCACATAGCAGCATGGCCACACTGCCATATCTAAACTATCATCAAATGTTAAGAGAAATAAAGGCCATGAACAACCCAGTACTGCACATCCCTTATAATTCTTCTCTCCAAATCAATTCAGGCAGAGGAGATGTCCTCGATTAGATGTCTGTTGATCAAACTAAATTAGCAGGACAGTAAGAGTTGAAAAGCATGGCCACTTGAAGATCTTATTTTTAAATTTTTTTTGCAAATATAACTAAAAATGCAATTAATGTAAAGAGGATGATATCCATTTTATTAAACATTAAACACTTTTTATTATACATTTTATTTCCCATGTATCTATGTAAGAGATTATTTTTCTAAAATACACATCTTATGCCAACTTTCCATGATATTTACACAGAATCTACAGAGGATTAAATGTTTTCCAAAAACTTAGCATTTCCTGTTGAAGTTTTAGACAATCTTTTCAAACAGCTGTGGACAGACAACTTAGCTACTACTATCATGAATGACCTCCAGTATTTGGAACCTAAAGAGCAAACAAACATTTACTTCACCAAGAAACAGTCCTGGGCAGAACATGAACTTTGCCATATTTTACCTTTTCATAATAATTTACTGGAAATGAGTTTAGTAATCACCCAAACACTAGGTGTTCTAGAAAATATAAGTGTATTTGTAATCCAACCAGCACCTCCTAGGACTTAAAATACACACACACACACACACACACACACACACACACAGCACAATTGGGTGCAAATAAAACAGGAGAGAGATAAGTTTAAATTTAAAATTATATACTTCATTTTTCCCCCTGAATGTTTGTTTTACCTTTCAGGTCACTGGTTTCCATAAATTCCCTGTGTCTTAGCAGTATAGAAGATATTTTTAAACATAGCTCTTATGCTAGAGTGTACATTAAATATTTGTTCAGCTGATTAAAACAGTTCTACATTTATTTAATGTTTGAACAGTAAACAGTTTATTGAAAACTGAAATGTCTTTTTATACATATACGTATGCTCACACAGACACACCTCTCAGAAGAGGGGCTTCTGTTATGAGATTTCTCAACTTCTACTACTGAGTATAAACAGCCCAGGGGTAAATCCCATTTCCAGACATAGTTATCATCCAAGGATGGATGGAGCTTCTGGCAGGGGCTGGCCCATGTCGAGGGTGGGCAGCCATACTGAGTGGGCAGGAGCAGCAGTACCATGGCAGTAAGTGACTTAAAACCAGAAGAAGAGTTTCATGTAGACAGAAACGTTTATCTTGGGTGGGGGGTGGGGGGAATTACATGATCTCAGATATTAAAGACAGCTCAGACAAACCTCGGTTTTATAGCCTTCTCTGCCCTTTACCCTGATTTGTTAAAACAGAAGATATTTTGACCTCAGATAAACTGGGAAAGGTTGAGATTACTTTAAAGGATGACAAACAAATAAAAGATAAACCCTATAGTCCTGTCTTTGCTTTGTCATCTCTGGAGTCTGAATGAACCAGAAAGGAAACGCTCACACTGTTTATGTTAGCTCTGCAATCACCCCTCACAAAGAGATTGTATATATTACCCTATTAATTCTCACCATATCTCTGGTTAGTAAGTTATGTGTATACGCTCAGTGCATTATGTTATCAAGTATGGTGCTATGGAGTATACTGGTTAAATAAGAAGTCTAGGTGCTTTAACTGTATAGAAACTGCCAACTTTGAGGATTAGAAGGCAGTGTTTTAAATCACTTAATACTGGGGCTTCCCTGGTACCTCAGTGGTAACGAATCTGCCTGCCAGTGCAGGAGACATGGGTTTGATCCCAGATCTGGGCAGATCCCAAGTGCAGCAGAGCACCTAAGCCCCTGCGCCACAGCTACTGAGCCTACGCCCTAGAGCTTGGTAGCCACAACTACTGAAGCCTGTGTGCCCCAAAGCCTGTGCACTGTAACAAGGGAAACCACAGCAATGAGAAGCCTAGAGAGTGGCCCCTGCTTGCCACAACTAGAGAAAAGCCTGCAAAGCAACGAAGAGCCAGTATAGCCAAAATTAAGTAAATAAAATTACAAAATTACTTAATATTAATCAGCTATGTTGAGCATAATTTAATCTTCTCTGGTAACTCATTGAGTATTTTAAATTAGGTAACACTTAGGACTGTGCATTCTGAATATTAATGTAACACCAGTTTGTAAATTTACAATTAAATGATTCTCCTGTCTGAAGTAGACACACAAGTACCAGGACAATCAATGATTTATTATGTGATAGGACATTAAAAAAAAAACTTTAATTGAGCTAGAAGCCCATTAATGGAGAAATTGTTAATGTATGAGGCAAAAAATAAAGTGGAATATTATGTGGTACTTAAAAGAAATGAGGTGAATCAATGTGTATAAAGGCATATCTAAGACATTTTTAACTTAAAAAAGCAAGTTGTAAAAGACCATGTCTAGTAAGTGCCACTTTTGCCACTTTTGTGTGATCCAAATCATACAACCATAGGCTTACATGCTCAGAGAGGCACGGGGAATTTCTGGAAAGATAAACAAGAAACTGTTAACAATGGTTACATATAAAGAGTGAATATGTCACAGAATGGACTTTAATTTTTTGCTTTATGCTATCTGAGCTCTTGGGACTTGTAATTTACAACTCAAAAAATTATAAAAATATGAAATTAAATTTATATTTTTATAAACAAAACAACTATTTCAAAAAGAATGTTAATCAATAAGAATTTACTTCACATACTGAAGTAAGCACGTCTCTTTAAAAACAAGTTAACTTTCAAGAAGGCCAATTGTGCATGAGGACAAAGTGACATTATACAGATGACCAATGTGTACATACAGGTTGTCAAGGCAGACAGTGCATGGAATGCTAAATATAGAATTAGTAAATGCCAAAAGTGGCACTTACCAAACATGGTCTTTTACAGCTTCTTTGGAGTTCTCTTAAAATTTTTATACAAAAATGTTTATAATTTGGCTTCCTTCTTTTCACTGTAAAGGAATATAAGTAACTTTCTATCCAGCAGCCTTAACTCAGTGGCAGTAATAACCTGAACACTTTAATTTTTCCAACCACTACTTAACCACGTTCTAAGCAAATGCCCCTGAACATCCCTTAACAACATTTAGAGAATACTGGTATCTTTCCAGGCCCTTTCATCTAAGTCCAGCTTACAATTCTTTTCTTACATTTCATCTTATCCACTCCCCTCAAACTTAAAGCTATCTCTAGCACTAAATATACACTAATTTGAGCTCAAACCTGTAATTCCCTTATCGAAACCAGATTCCTATAATAAAGAAGTTTAGGAGGAACACTAGAATAATTGCTTCTTGACTTAAGCACCCATAGCTATGGTCCTTTCCCTGTGGGCTGCTGGTTCTGGCTAACACTGCCCAGTTATGGAAGGCCTCAGTGGGTGGTCCCCCAAATACACAGGGTGAATGAGAAAGTTTTAGCAGGGCCCTTTGGGGCTCCTTCTGCAGTTTCCTGCTGGAGTAGGGGATCCAACTCCACCTCCATCTCCATGTCTTCCTCTACTTTCCATCTACCAGCAAGCTCCTTCTATTGACAGTACACCCTACAGCTGCTTGCTTCTGGAGTTCCATTGCTTGGTCATCACACTTTTTTGCCTAGTATCATGGTCCTCATGCAGATAGCCTTCTTGGCATCCACTAAACCAGAGGAAACCCAGGCTTCCCTCCAAATCCCAATAGTGGGAAGTCAGGCTGCACCTTTACTTTCTTTCCTCTTCAATCTGTAACCCTTCAATTCAGGTTTCTCTAGTTCATAGAAATAAAGGGCAGAGCAGCAAGTTCACTACCTGAGTCATGTCCAAGAGGAGACTGATATGTGTGCTCTCATGCTTGCAAGTATCCCCTATTTGTTTCAAGTTCTTCTCTTGGAGGGCTCCTCACACATGGCTTTAAGGAAGTACAAAAAACTAACTTCTTAACACAAAAACACTGTATGGCAACAAGTGTATGGCAAGTGTAAAACACTGTATGGCACAGATCCTCAGTGCTTTCTCTCAGTCCCCTCCTCCAGCCTGCTGCTTATATCGTATATAGGAAACCAGAGCTGAAATGAAAGATGGGGATGCAGCACCCAGCAGTTTTAAGCTGACTCTTAGTAAGCACTGGTAGGAGGGGTCCCCAATTGTTGGTGGCTCTTTTTAAATTTGGGGGTTGTTAGTTCTCTTATTCGACTTCAGCTTTGGACTCCAGACATTCACAGGGTAATTGAAAAGTACCATTCTATGTGCTTTTGTAGTCACTGATAACAAGACACTTCAGGATCAAGACAGCAGTCACGATTTAAATGTCCAAACGCAACTAGCGTCATTGTCTCCTTGTGATAGCAAGAGCCTCGACTTTTGGTGCACTGCATTGTTCCCATCCATGAAAATGTATAAATGGAAAGCCCAGAGACAGAGGACTGCTGCAGCTCTTAATTCAGTGGAGTACTGTTGCTACACCAGTTTCTGTGCATGTGGTGTGGATTGGAGACCAGTGGGAGGGATCAAGTGAAGCCAGTTTGTCCTTGGGGAGTTTGATATGAAGCCATCTGTTCTACAAAGTAAAGCAACAAATGCTGAGGGAAGGTAATGTCCAGGGGCAATCTGAATCCATGAGTGTGGATGAGTGGGACGTAAACAGGGGAAGTGAGTGCGGTTGGTGTTTGAAAAGACTTCTGCAGAAAGACATTAGACAGGTAGTTTCAAATGTGTTTGGTAGAAGCTAACCTTCACAGGGGTGACTCAGGTATCACCGAAAAAATGGCAAGGAGGGCAAGGGAGACCTGGGGGGGCAGGAACAAGAGGACGCCTCCAAACAGCTCGGCTTATTATCAATTTCCTTCTACAATCCCATATTCTGAAGGGATTTGTAGTTTTAATAATGAGAAAATGAATGGGTTATGAAATAGATAGGTACTAGATGCATGGAAAAGGGCATATGAACAATGGATTAGCTGGATGTTGAGTAGAACTACCATGTTTGAGAATAATGAGATGATGAGAAGAATTGGTACAGTGGGGAGGGAGATGGGCAGGTTGGGGAGAAAACTGAGAAAAAGTTGAATGAATGGCTTGAAGAGTATTGATTTGAAAGCTTATGTCATTGAAAGATTAGGAACAAAGGATGGGAAGAGTAATGTTTAAGGAAGATTATTCTAGCTGTGCATCTGAATGTATGTGCCTGTGAGTATGTGTGTATACAAGCATGCATGTCCAGGAAGTAACTCAAGTCTATAACCTTTCCCAGTAAAGCAGATGTTGATGGTAAAAACCAGGGAATGGAACTAGTAGTTCTAACTTCTACTCTGTTCACCTTTCTCTTTAGTTGAGCTCTTACCAAGGAACTGCAGTCGTGTTCTTAAGGAATGTCCTTGGAACAGGACCCCCACCTATTAGGACTCCTTAGCCATGTCTGGGACAGGGGCTCATTCCCTCTTGTGAAGGAGCAGTCCCCTTTCCTCCACCCCATCCCATAGAAAGAAGGATACCTTGTGAAAACAGGAAGTCTTTTCAGGCTATAACCAAAATGAGCTGCTTAAAGTAATCTCAGTGCTGCCAAATGTTCAGCAAAGCCTTGACAGTGTTTAGGAGAAACCTTGCTGAATCCCTCAAGTAATGAGTTGAAAACCACAGGATGCTGTGAGCTTCACCACGGGGAGCCTTCTGACACTTTTTAGCAGATGGCAGTGTATACACTTCTTTTATGTACAATACTTCTCTAAATTAAATATGATTTTTCAAAAACAATTCTCTTAGAGAGAGTGGAGAAAAAACACTCACACATACTCAGCTGTAGACAGCCTCATTTTTACATAAGCCGTGAAGAAATGAAAAGTCATGGTACTATTGTATATTTCTCACAAATCCTCTGGATGTTAAATGCTGAGAAAAATTAAGTTTTCACATTCCATTAGGTGAGAATTTTCTGAGGCCTGAAGATCTAGAAAAGTAGCATTTTAAAATTATCTTATACATAAATTATGAAATGACCATCACTTGATTTGATCTGTAAATAAAATAGCTCAAAATATAATGTTAAAATGCTGCACTCAATATGCCAGCAAATTTGGAAAACTCAGCAGTGGCCACAGGACTGGAAAAGGTCAGTTTTCATTCCAATCTCAAATAAAGTCGATGCTAAAGAATGCTGAAACTCCATACAATTGCTTTCATTTCACATGCTAACAAGGTAATGATCAAAATCCTTCAAGCTAGGCTTCAGGAGTACATGAACTGAGAACTTCCAGGTGAACAAGCTGGATTTAGAAAAGGCAGAGGAACCAGAGGTCAAATTGCCAACATCCATTGGATAAAAGAAAAAGCAACAGACCCAGAAAAACATCTACTTCTGCTTCACTGACTATGCTAAAGCTTTTGTGTGGATCACAACAAACTGGAAAATTCTTCAAGAGATGGAAATACCAGACTACCTTACTTGCCTCCTGAGAAACGTGCATGCAGGTCAAGAAGCAACAGTTAGAATTGGACCTGGAACAATGGACTGGTTCAAAATTGGGAAAGGTATACATCAAAATTGTATGCCATCACCCTGCTTATTTAATTTATATGCAGATTACATCATGTCAAATTCCAGCCTGGATGACTCACAAGCTGGAATCAAGATTGCTGGGAGAAATATCAACAACCTCAGATATGTAGATGATATCATGCTAATGGCAGAAATCCAAGAGAAGCTAAAGAGCCTCTTGATGAGGATGAAAGAAGAGAGTAAAAAAGCTGGCTTAACACTCAACATTCAAAAAATGAATATCATGGCATCTAGTCCCATCACATCATGGCAAATAGATGAGGAAAAATGAAAACAGTGACAGATTTTATTTTCTTGGGCTCCAAAATCACTTTGGACAGTGACTTTAGCCATGAAATTAAAAGATGCTTGCTCCTTGGAAGAAAAGCTATGACAAACCTAGACAGTATATGAAAAAGCAGGGACATCATTTTTGCTGACTAAAGTCCATATGGTCAAAGCTATGTTTTTTCCAGTAGCCATGTATGGATGTGAGAGTTGGACCATAAAGAAGGCTGAGCACTGAAGAATTGATATTTTAAAATTGTGGGGCTGCAGAAGACTTTTGAGAGTCCCTTGGACAGCAAAGAGATCAAACCAGTCAATCCTAAAGAAAATCAACCCTGAATAGTCACTGAAAGGACTGATGCTGAAGCTCTAATACATTAGCCACCTGATGCAAAGAGCTGACTCATTGAAAAAGACCCTGATGCTGGGAGAGATTGAGGGCAGGAAGAGAAGGAGGTGACAGAAGGTGAGATGGTTGGATGGCATCACAGACTCAATGGACATAAGTTTGAGCAAACTCCAGGAGATAGTGAAGGACAGAGAAGCCTGGTGCGCTACAGTTCATGGGGCTGCATAGAGTTGGACGTGACTTAGCAACTGTAAAACAACAACAATGTATTCACCATTTTTATCAAACTACATGCACTTTTTACCTATGCTCTGAATTTGAAATAATGAGAATATTTCACTTGGGAATTTAGCTTTAGCAACTAGGCCAAAGGCTCAAAATATAGCCTAATGTGTGGATACCCAAGGGTTGACTAACAATTCTTATAAAGTCCAATTCTGTCAACAACTAGAAACTACACACAAAATGTTGACATTTTCCAAACTGTTGTTTCACTGATTCAACCAGATTGACTGGCAGTTTGGTTTTTACAGATTCAGTAGTCTTTACTACCAAGATTCTACCTTGCTTTTATTTTTGTTTTGTGAGAGCTTATAGATCAATAAAAAAATGCCTGTAATTATCCTCTGGTAGGTGGTTAGTCCTATCATTTAAACACTGTGTGGTTCTTTGGTCTCTCACTGTCATTTTAAAATATGATGTCTACTTCCTATCTGCCTCACTGGGGTAATATGAAGAAATTATGACTTTCAAGAGCCAAATATAATTTTTAGCTCAAAATCTCTACCATTCATCTATTTAACAAAGGTAAGTTGTAGACTCTTTGGGAAATACAAAGGTACAAAAGATTTGATTCCTGATAGAGGAGAGTGAAAAATTTGGCTTAAAGCTCAACATTCACAAACCTAAGATCATGGCACCTAGTCCCATCACTTCATGACAGATAGATGGGGAAACAGTGGAAACAGTGTCAGACTTTATTTTTTGGGGCTTCAAAATCACTGCAGATGGTGACTGCATCCATGAAATTAAAAGACACTTACTCCTTGGAAGGAAAGTTAACCTACCTAGATAGCATATTAAAAAGCAGAGGCATTACTTTGCCAACAAAGGTCCGTCTAGTCAAGGTTATGGTTTTTCCAGTGATCACATATGGATGTGAGAGTTGGACTGTCAAAAAAGCTGAGGGCTGAAGAATTGATGCTTTTGAACTGTGGTGTTGGAGAAGACTCTTAAGAGTTCCTTGGACTGAAAGGAGGTCCAACCAGTCCGTTCTAAAGGAGATCAGTCCTGGGTGTTCTTTGGAAGGACTGATGCTAAAGCTGAAACTCCAATACTTTGGCCACCTCATGCAAAGAGTTGACTCACTGGAAAAGACCCTGATGCTGGGAGGGATTGGGGGCAGGAGAATGGGATGACAGAGGATAAGATGGCTGGATGGCATCACCAACTCGATGGACATGAGTCTGAGTGAACTGCGGGAGTTGGTGATGGACAGGGAGGCCTGGCGTGCTGTGATTCATGGGGTTGCAAAGAGTCAGACCCGACTGAGCGACTGAAATGAACTGAACTGAACTGAGAGGTGAACTAGAGTCTAGAGGTGGGGCTTAGGTGAAAATAGCTACATATAGAAATTAGGAAGAAAGTGGTAGGTTTTTTTATGTAATATCAACAGTCAGCATTTATTGCATATTCTCTATAGGCCAGATGTCTGATTAATGCTTTATATGTATTATCTCATTTGATTATATCAACAGCAACATGAAATTGATATTATTTTCTTTATTTTATAGAGGAGGAAACCAAGGTTTAGAGAGATTAAGGATTCCTCTGGTATCACACAACTATAAGAGTCAGAGGTAGAACCAGGACTTAAATCCAGATATTTATGTCTTAAAATCCTCTCCTCATAAGCGCCAGGAGCTTTCCTGGTGGCACAGTGGTAAAGAGTCTAGCTGCAATGCAGGAGATGTGGGTTTGATCCCTGAGTTGGGAAGATTCCCTGGATAAGCAAATGGCAACCCACTCCAGTATTCTTACCTGGGAAATCCCATGGACAGAGGAGCCTGGCAGGCTAAGGCCCATAGGGTCACAAGAGTTGGACACCACTTAGTAACTAAACCACCACCATCACCTCATAATCACCATATGTTATTCTTTTCCAGTGTCCATTTATAGGTATGGATGCTATGAATATTCAGTGGAGTCAGCCAATATTTCAGGCTTAAGAGAGGATGCGTGATTAAGAAGTGACATTTGGTTTGGTTTCTGCAAGACTGATTCAAGGAGAGAAGAGAAATGAAGAAAGAAGAAAGAGTGGGAATAGGGCTGGGAAATTTAGGTCCTGCTTGGGAAATGTGAAGAAAGGTATCTCTGAAGGAATGTATCCCTTAGCTTCTAACTGATCTGGTTGTAGCATCCTGAACTGTTAGGCAATAATCCATCCCCCCAAACCTCTCAGTTGCTTAGTCATACTGGTAGTCATGTTTGCATGCATGTGCGTATGTATGCTCTTCAGATGGGTACACATTTGCCTGGGGAAGAACAGAAGTAGAAAGGGTCTGCTTTTGCCAGCATGTGATTAAGAATATTCCACCATCGTATATGCAACATGACTATAATTTGCCTGACAGTGAACTCAAGCCCATTGAAGAAAGAGACAAAAATTCAAAAAACAAAGTTCAAACATTAGCTTCCCTTTGTTTCATCTACATATCAGATGTACGTTTTATGTTGGTCTGCTGTGGCATAGCATCTTGCACATTATTGTGACATTACCTTGTTCTCTTTGGAATAACCTGCCATTAGAATTCAGTTCAGTTCGGTTCAGTCACTCAGTCATGTCCGACTCTTTGTGACCCCATGAAATGCAATACGCCAGGCCTCCCTGTCCATCACCAACTCCCGGAGTTTACTCAAACTCATGTCCATCGAGTCGGTGATGCCATCCAGCCATCTCATCCTCTGTCATCCCCTTCTCCTCCTGCCCCCAATCCCTCCCAGCATCAGAGTCTTTTCCAATGAGTCAACTCTTCGTATGAGGTGGCCAAAGTATTGGAGTTTCAGCTTTAGCATCAGTCCTTCCAAAGAACACCCAGGACTGATCTCCTTTAGAATGGACTGGTTGGACCTCCTTTCAGTCCAAGGAACTCTCAAGAGTCTTCCCCAACACCACAGTTCAAAAGCATCAATTCTTCAGCCCTCAGCTTTCTTGACAGTCCAACTATCACATCCATACACGATCACTGGAAAAACTATAGCCTTGACTAGATGGACCTTTGTTGGCAAAGTAATGTCTTTGCTTTTTAATATGCTATCTAGGTTGATCATAACTTTCCTTCCAAGGAGTAAGCGTCTTTTAATTTCATGACTGCAATCACTATCTGCAGTGATTTTGGAGCCCCCCAAAATAAAGTCTGACACTGTTTCCACTGTTTCCCCATCTATCTGTCATTAAGTGATGGGACCAGATGCCATGATCGTAGTTTTCTGAATGTTGAGATTTAGGCCAAAATTTTCACTCTCATCTTTCACTTTCATCAAGAGGCTTTTTAGTTCCTTTTCACCTTCTGCCAGAAGGGTGGTGTCATCTGCATATCTGAGGTTATTGATATTTCTCCTGGCAATCTTGATTCCAGCTTGTGCTTCTTCCAGCCCAGTGTTTCTCATGATGTACCCTGCATATAAGTTAAATAAGCAGGGTGACAATATGCAGCCTTGACGTACTCCTTTTCCTATTTGGAACCAGTCTGTTGTTTCATGTCCAGTTCTGACTGTTGCTTCCTGACCTGCATATAGGTTTCTCAAGAGGCAGGTCAGGTGGTTTGGTATTCCCATCTCTTGAAGAATTTTCCAGTTTCTTGTGATCCACACAGTCAAAGGCTTTGGCATAGTCAATAAAGCAGAAATAGATATTTTTCTGGAATGCTCTTGCTTTTTCGATGATCCTGTGGATGTTAGCAGTTTGATCTCTGGTTCCTCTGCCTTTTCTAAATCCAGCTTGAACATCTGGAAGTTCACAGTTCATGTTGCTGAAGTCTTGCTTGGAGAATTTTGAGCATGACTTTACTAGTGTGTGAGATGAGGGTAATTGTGCGGTAGTTTGAGCATTCTTTGGCATTGCCTTTCTTTGAGATTGGAATGAAAACTGACCTTTTCCAGTCCTGTGGCCACTGCTGAGTTTTCCAAATTTGCTGGCATATTGAGTCCAGCACTTTCACAGCATCATCTTTTAGGATTTGAAATAGCTCAACGGGAATTCCATCACCTCCACTAGCTTTGTTCATAGTGATGCTTTCTAAGGCCCACTTGACTTCACATTCCAGGATGTCCTGCTCTAGGTGAGTGATCACCTCACTGTGATTATCTGGGTCATGAAGATCTTTTTTGTACAGTTCTTCTGTGTATTCTTGCCACCTCTTCTTAATATCTTCTGCTTCTGTTAGGTCCATACCATTTCTGTCCTTTATCCAGCCCATCATTGCATAAAATGTTCCCTTGGTATCTCTAATTTTCTTGAAGAGATCTCTAGTCTTTTCCATTCTGTTGTTTTCCTCTATTTCTTTGCATTGATCTCTGAGGAAGGCTTTCTTATCTCTTTGCTATTCTTTGGAACTCTGCATTCAGATGCTTATATCTTTCCTTTTCTCCTTTGCTTTCTACTTCTCTTCTTTTCACAGCTATTTGTAAGGCCTCCCCAGACAGCCGTTTTGCTTTTTGCATTTCTTTTTCTTGCGGATGATCTTGATCCCTATCTCCTGTACAATTTTACTAACCTCCGTCTTAGTTCATCAGGCACCTTATCAGATTTAGTCCCTTAAATCTATTTCTCAATTCCACTGTATAATCATAAGGTTTAGGGGATGTTGTTTCATACCTGTGAATGTAAGAATACTATTTTCAAATGTATAAGTGGCTAAGGGAATGGGCAGTTGATATCCTTTCTACCCAATACATCTTCAAAACATGGAGTAAACTTGCCTTGAAAAAAAAAAATCCAGTTAGACTTTAAAGGAAAATTCACTGGTTACAGTTTATCACTTCTGACCCTCTGGTTTTTCTCTGCTTCATATACCTTTTTCCCAATTGTCATGTATGCCAGAATCAGAGGTGATATGATTTCTTTTCCCAGGAAGGTAAGGTAATCTCAAATTTTGAGATTTTAATAGGCCCAAATAATATACTTTTCTTCTACCCTGGAAATACCAAAGCATAGATAGACTTTTGCAAGGAATTACAATTTTAAACGTATTTAGAATATTAAAAAAAAGAACAAAAAACAGGCAATTTGGGTTCCTTCGCCTAGTTTTAGAAGCTTCCTTGATGGTTCAGATGGGAAAGAATGTTCCTGCAATGCAGGAGACCCATGTTCAATCCCTAGGTCAGAAAGATCCCCTGGAGAGGGATCTAGTGGGCTACAGTCCACAGGTTTGCTAAAAGCTGGACATGACTCAGCAACTAACCCTTTTATTTTCAGCCTAGCTTTACTCTGAATGCCTCTATTCAGCCAGCATCTCTGAGAAATCGTGGCTTTGGGAGCTTTCTCCCAGAGTCAGAGAGACTCCACAAACATGGCTATGCTCTGCTTTTCATTTCTGGTACATATAAATGTGGAATCATTTTGTACGTGAGACTGGCACACTATACCATTTGTTTAATTTAACCTCATAGAGGAAAAGGCATTTCTATGTAAAAAAAAAAAAAAAAAAAAGATGGCAGCAAATAAAGATATTAATTTAAAGCAGAGTGCATGGGTAGGACCTTCCACTGTCCACACGTGCAAGGTGAAGCTACTGTGAATGCTTGGAAGGTTTCTCAACTGAAGGTGAAGCTAAAGCAGTACCAGATATCTGGGGTCCAAAATATGTAACATGCCCTGTGCTGGAACCCTGGAGAAATGGGAATTGCAAGGTTATTCTAAGAGTCAAGGTTAACAAAAGGAAAAGCAATTGGTTGGGTAGATTCATACATGTTCTCTTTCTGGTAAATCCTAAACAGAAGAATTTTCAGTGTTTTGGGCATGTTCAGAGAGAAATCAATGGAAGCCAAGAACATTATGTAGTGCCTCAGAATGGTACAGGAAACTTGGAGCAGACCTTGTCCATGCAGGACAACTCAATCCTTGGCGTTACATGAAGGCAGCCTCTGTATAACATAGGTTGATTGGTTTTCTCATTCCTCCTTGAGAATTTTCAACACAGTAGATGAATGATAGGAATGGAAGATGACTTTTTTGTGTGGGGGTGAATGGCCTGATGGCTGAATTAGGGGCAATTAACAGAAGAGAGAAGAGTCTGAATGTGTCCTACTGCATGTGGTAAGATGTTCAAGAATATGTATTTGACTGAGAAGAAATAGGTACTATCTTCAAAATACCCACTAAAATGCAAACTCTGCAAGAACTGAGCTGGGGTAAGAAGCTGGATCCAAGCTTCGGGAGCCTCATGATGAGCGAAATCTGTGATGATGTAACCTACCCTCTCAGTGTTTTGTTTGAGGGGAAGTTGTTTTGTGGGAACTGAGGAAGCCTTGAATTCTAAGGCCATATCTGGGAGATTTCTGGCTGAAGTTGTTTTGTAGAAAAAGGGAATAGGAACAACTAGTTCATATGTTCAAAAATGGGTAGGATATGGGGATAGGACTCCTAATAGCACAGAGGAATCTTCTAGGCCTACTATGGCATGAAAGGTGACAAAACAGGAAGAGAGAATTCACATTGTCTTCTAACTTCTGGAAATTTGAACAAAGACAACAGGTTCCTTTTTTTCTGATTTTCCCTCTCCTAGACTTAATTCTGAATTCAGAAGATTTTAATCTTTTCACTACACATGTTATGCAGTTTAAGGGCTTGTGGCTTATCATTTATTCAGCCCCATTACATTTCCATCAGAAACAGTTGAGTTTCCCACAGAAGTACAGAATGCTTTATACATTATAAGTTTCATTTGCTCATTTGGGTTTCACAGATGGAACCTTGTAAAAACATTCTCTTATTCTTTTTAGTAATTAAATCTCATCCAGTGACTGATTATCTGGGAACAAAATCTTCACAGTCATATATGAGATACAAGAGCCTTTGCTAAGGTACAAAAGAGCAATGAAAAGGGGGAAGAAGATACAAAGATGCTAAAATAAAGATCCACAAAGTTTCCATCTAAAATTAAAGCTAGCCAATAACTGGAAGTGGGCAAAAAATCAACTGTTTTGGAAAATATCTGGTCCCTGTGCCTCAAACGGCTGATTTTTAATGTGCACAAAAGGAAAACTAAGACGAGTAATTCCAGTAAAGTTTGAGAGATCTATGAGACTTCCATAGTTCCCTACATAGTTTGAATCTCAGAAAATAGGCACTTATAATGAAAACAAGCATAGACTCTTAACTATAAGACTGCTAGCAGTCATTGTTATTATAGCTAGACAATTTAGTGATAATGGATGAGTAGGAAGAAAATTAAGTAGTTTTCTGAGATACAAAAAAATCCTAAGCCAGAACATATTTGGTCTCATGTTCTACTTCAAATGCAAAATGAGTTCATTAGTGTAATTTAACCTTTTCATAAGCCTCTCAGTGATAAATTCCATTAATACATTGGAAATGCCAGTTGTTAAGTATACTCTGTGATTGTGAGAGGTACTGAAAAAGGTAGGTTGGACTATGATCACTCCTGCCTCCTCCACCTCAGCAAAGAGGAGTGAATGGCAGGTTTTTACCTTTCCTAAGTAGATGTCCTCATTCCACTCCATTCAGCCTGAGCCTTAGGGCAAGCCAGGGTTTTCAGCCATTTACTACAATAATAGCAAGACAATTTAGCAGTAATGGATAAGCAGGGAGCAAATTAAGCCATTTGCTGAGATACAGAAATGAAGCCAGAAAATATTTGGCCTCATGTTAGGCTTCAAATTCATTGTCAATTCATTAGTGTAATTTAGTCCCTGCGTAAGCCTTTGAGTGATAAATTCTACTAATACATTTGAAATGCCAGCTGTAAGAATAACTCATTGAGTGTTGAGTAAAATTAAAAGATGGGCAAGAATAAATCCTTCATTTTCATCTCATATGGGAAGATTTATGAAGGCCTCTGAGAAGAAGCATCTGTCTGCTAGTTGTAAATTGAGAGTATTAAGGGAAAACATTGGAATATTTTGGTTACATTAGTGAGAGGAATGTATTAACTCAAATGCTTTTGAGATCTTTCCCTTTGGGGCCAAAGATTACTCTTGATGAAGAACATGTGAACTTTTAGAATTCATCTCCTGCTTGGGAACAAAGACCATAGCACAAACAATGTTAAATGGTTGGTGTTTTGGGGAGTGGTTTCTAAGAAACACAATTATGTGTGGGATGTTGGTGGCTTTTTTTTTCATATGGATATGGTTTTCTCTATGCTTGTGAGTTTTCTCTTTCAAGTCCATAGAGGCTGCAAATCAGAGGACTTGGAAAAGGGCTAGGGAATGTAACTAACCAATATTTTACTTTCTTAGCAAAAAAAAAAAAAAAAAAATCAGTCCATTTCACTAGTGAGTTTCTCTTGCTGGTGTCTTAAAATTGGATAATTTCATGATAAAATAAATCATTCATTTAAAGAAAAAAAGGGAAAAGGAAGCAAGTTTTCTTAAAGAACTATACATGCAAGATGCTTTATCTAAGTTAACTCAATTTCTCTCCATCAAATTTATTAAATGTGTTGTCTTCTGAACTGAGAGAAGAAACCATAATTTCAAAGAAATAAAGTAACCTTCCCAAGGACAACAGCTAATCAATAGGAAAACTGGGATGGAAACCAGGTATATCTCAGTCCTTGGAGTCAGACTCAAGCACAGGTTTGTTGGCAGGGTGAGTCTGGGATATTCAAAACTGACTTAACGATAACAGGCTTCTGCAACCTGCTGTGTCTGGAGTGATCAGCTCTATCGTAGTCATTTGGACTTTTACTCTTTGTCATGGTGCTCGTTTTGGCCACAGCTATGTTCTTAACTCTTTCTGCTCTGAACTGTCATTTCTGGCTAGAGATTCTGGGACTAGCTGCTGTCTGTCCTCAGCTGTGTTGCAGGAAAGATGTGAATATGCTACCCAGTCTAGCCCTTAGACTGCTAGGAGGCCATGCTTTAGAAGACACTATCCTGGCCCTCCTCTAATCTTGCTCCTGCCCACTGGGGTTTCCAGATTAAACCAATAAAATATAAACTTTTAAAAATATTTATATTTTAACATATAAGTTCTAATTTCAGAAAAACAACAAAAAATTTTTTAGTCTAAGTATACTCAATATAGTACTGGGACATGTGAAAAGCAAAAGTGTTAGTCACTCAGTCGTGTCTGACTATTTGCAACCCCATGGATTGTAGCCTGCAACCCCATGGATTGTAGCCTGCCAGGCTCCTCTGTCCGTGGAATTCTCCAGGCAAGAATACTGGACTGGGTAGCCATTCCCTTCTCCAGGGAATCTTCCTGACCTAAGGATCAAAATTGGGTCTCCTGCATTGCAGGTGGATTATTTACCATCTAAGCCACCAGGGAACATATTTATTATACTAAAATATTATTTACCTAAAATTCAAATTTAATTTGGTGTCCTACCTTTTCTGGTAACCCTGGTCCCCATAAGCCAGAAGTGTGGGGCTGTATAATAAAGAATTAATCTTACCCAAGGAAATTTTTAGCCTTCAGCCTCATATTCTGGGAGTTAATCTTGAGGAAGTGTGTCATTGTTTATCTGGGGCCCTTGGGCCATACTAGACGATCTAACAATGTGGCTTATGATGAGGGATTTGGGTTACATGGTATCTTCTCTACCTCCAAAGGAGATGGAGACCATAGGTATCAGCTCAGCCTCTGCAGGAACTTGAGACCAACCTCAGGCATATGTAAAGTCAATCATAAACATGACTGAGTCCCAATGAAAACTATGGACATCAAGGTTTGGAGGAGCTTCCCTAGTTGGCAATACTCTGCATATTGTCACACCTGGGTACTGAGTAGAGTTAATGCTGTCTATGACTTCCATGGAAAGGATAACCAGAAGTTTTGCATTTGGAATCTTGCTGGACCTTTTCCTGTGTGTTTCTTTCCTTGACGAGTTTTAATATGAATCCTTTAAATGTAATAAACCATAACCAGTAGTATAGTAGCTTCAGTGAGTTCTAGTGAATGATCAAAACTGCAGGTGGTCTTGGGAGCCAATGAACTTGCAGTTGGTGTCAGAAGGCAAGGCAGTCTTCTGGGCTATGCTGCCTCTAAATTCTCCAGGTCAAGGAGATATGCCCACCCAATCCCTCTTCTAGAATCTAGAACCTAAAACAATTCTCCAAGTACCAAGATTATGAAATTCCTGCACAAAGAGGCATAACCATGCTTCCAGAGCCTGTGTGAACCTCTTCTTCAGATCTGTTCAAGGGTGGCTCATGCCACTGACATAGGACACTTAGACCAGAGGGGGATGAATGGTGACCACTAGGGTCAAATGGATATAGTTTATACGTGTTGGCTTGTGGGTCCAAACATGTATGTGAAGGCTTTTCATTTTTATGACCAAGCTGGAGTGAGAAGAGATGGGTGGGGGAGGACCACAGGGGTTTCCATTTCTACTTTCGTCATAGTAAGTGTTAGGGCCTGAGATAAGTCTCATCCTTCCCTGCCTTGTCCTGTTATGCAATTCATCCCCACTTTCAGTTTCTCTTCTCCTCTTTGAAATGACAATAGCTAGAGACTTCCCCATACTATACGGTTCAAGCAGGGCGATATGCTCTTCTTGAGCAAAGAACAGTCTCAGCATCATCTCTAATCCCTAACTTAGGAATGTCAAACTAAGTTATGTGGAATGTCCTGAATTTTAAAAAGTCATCCATTGTAAAATCCACCCCTGAATTAATAGCACCTTTTTGCAGTGGGGAAGAAATAGCCTACCAAATAATATAAACTACAGGATACATTTTTTTTCAGAAATCTTAAAATATGAAAAATATTTAAGTTGAGGAAATATGGCATATATAATACTATCATGGCTCTATGTTACTTGAGAGTTTAAAAGATTTTATATACCTTTTATCTCCATTTCATCCTCATGATGACTCTTGCAGTGGCAGCCAGAGCACCATGACAGGCCCATTTCCTCTTTTTTTTTTTTTAAAAAAATTTTACTTTATTTTACTTTACAATACTGCATTGGTTTTGCCATACATCAACATGAATCCGCCACAGGTGTACATGTGTTCCCACCATTAACCCTCAGGCAGCAGGATTTCCCCTGTTCTTTCTCTCCCTTTCACCCCAATTACTAAGAAACTGAAAGTGAAAGTCATTCAGTCATGTCTGACTCTTTGTAACCCCATAGACTGTAGCCTGTCAGGCTCCTCTGTCTGTGGACTTCTGCAGGCCATAATACTAGAGTGGGTAGCTGGTCCCTTCTTCAGGGGATTTTCCCACTCAGGGGATTTTCCCACCCAGGGAATGAACCCAGGCCTCACACATTGCAGGAGGATTCTTTACCATCTGAGCCACCAGGGAAGCCCAAGAATACTGGAGTGGGTAGCCTATCCCTTCTCCAGAGGATCTTCCTGACCCAGGAATTGAACCAGGGTCTCCTGCCTTGCAGGCAGATTCTTTACTAGCTGAACTACCAGGGGAGCCCCCAGTTACTAAGACCCATCTGTAGTCTGGGAAACTGACTATCGACATAGTCTGGACCTGCACTTCTCCCATTTTTGTGTCTGTGTTAGGAGGAGCCTGGTAGGCTGCAGTCCATGGGGTCACTAAGAGTCGGACACGACTGAGCGACTTCACTTTCACTTTTCACTTTCATGCATTGGAGAAGGAAATGGCAACCCACTCCAGTGTTTTTGCCTGGAGAATCCTAGGGACGGGGGAGCCTGGCGGGCTGCCATCATGGGGTTGCACAGAGTTGGACATGACTGAAGCGACTTAGCAGCAGCGGCAGCAGTAGGAAGGGATAGAGGCCATTTGTGGGCTACTGTGTGAATAGGATGGGACCGGGTCTGGGCCAGGGGCAAAGGAAGAAAGAATTAGCAGTCTCTACACACACACATGGCTTCCCTGATAGATCAGTTGGTAAAGAATCCTCCTGCAACGCAGGAGACCCCAGTTCAATTCTGGGTCAGGAAGATCTGCTGGAGAAGGGATAGGCTACCCACTCAGTATTCTCGGGTTTCCCTTGTGGCTCAGCTGGTAAAGAATCCGCCTGCAATGCAGGAAACCTGAATTTGATCCTTGGATTGGGAAAATCCCCTGGAGAAGGGAAAGGCTGCCCACTTCAGTATTCTGGAGTGAGTATCTCTGGCCTGGAGAATTCCATGAACTGTATAGTCAATGGGGTCACAAAGAGTCAGACACGACTGAGCGATGTTCACTTCACTTCACTTCATATACGCACACAGGGACAGAACTGTGTTGCTATCCCTTCTTTTAGATGACTTCCTAGTGAAGAGAAAGAGACTTGAAAGGGACAATGGAAAGCCCCTGCCCTGTCTGAGGGTAAAAGGATGGGCCTTAGATGTGAGAGAATGGGTATCATGGAATTTTGGACAAACCACTTTACCTTCTGAGCCTGAGTTTTACCATATGCGGAATGGAACAAGGATTCTTACATCATGGAGTGGCAGAACTATTAAGTGATACAATATGTGAAAAAGACTTTGCCCAATACACGGCACATGGGTTTGTTAGTTTTTCTTATCATCTTAAATTTGAACCTAGCATAGATTCTTGGCATAGTAGATGTTCATTTAGACAATGGCAGCTCTAATGATGATTATTGCCAGCTCTTGCTCAGAGGTAGCTCTAAGGCAGAGTCCTTCTCAGTGTCACTCAGAGGACAGAGAAGATTCAAAGAGGAATGAGTCAGAGGCAATGCACTTTAACAGAGCATTTTAACATAAACGAAGTCAGGGTTCTTTCTAGGGAAAAGACAAAAAGCTGTGAGTCTCTCTGGTTGTGCCTAGCACGGGTAGAGCTCCAATCTAGAGAAGGTACAAGGACTGGCTCCACATATAGACCTATGATTTAAAAAGATGACTTTTTGAGATGGCTGTTTTTCCCTGCTTTCCTTCTCCCCTCTTCTGCTTTCCCTTGTGGTGAAAAAACAGCTCTTAGAGAAGGGCTGTGTCATCTTCAGATAACTGAGGAGGCAGAGAAGCAGTCTCTGTCTGTGAACTGAGAGGGGAGGTTATTATTTGAAATCATGAATAGTGGGGGCAAAAGAGAGGCTGGTAGGAAAACTCCCTGAAAGCAAATAGAAAAGGGAACGAGTAACCTGGAAACTGCTCTTTGTCTGAGAGAGTCTCATGATATGTACTTGGGCTACAGGCTCCCAAGATTCTTGGTTGCAAGTTCCATTAAACAGAGAAGAATCAGGGCAAAGGGGAGGATGGGGTGATTAGGGGGAGTTTGGAGTATTCTGCTGCCATCATCACTACTCTTGCTTTGGGAAGAGAAATGACACAAAATCCTAGATAGAATCTGGGAGCTATTTTCCCCAAATCACCAGTGATAAGTTACACTGACTGGATTCTATACAGTTTCCATGAGGGAACCCTGGGAATTCAACTACTCTTTGTAACACTGTTTCTGAAGGGAAAATGTTTGGCTCCCTCATTTTCTCACTTCTTCACTGATCAAGAAATGATCTATAGGAATGCAAACCCTACCCAGAAAGGTGATGGTTAATTCTGTCCACCTAAGAAGAGAAAGGTAACTGGTGTCTGCTGTTTTGTTTCAGGCAAAAAACGAACTGAGGCCTTGAAACCAGATCAAAGAAGGCTCCTCATTAAAGCTGCACAGAGCAGGCAGATGACCCCGGAACATATGGTGTCCCTGGGAACACTTCTGCTTTCAGTTGGACAGACCTTGGGCCATATCTGCTCCAACATTCTCCCCTTAGCATCTCCCTTATTTATGTCCCCCATTCATTCTGAAAACCTGCTTCTTCCCTGTACCCAGAGAAACAGTGGAAATATCCATCCCCTGTTTCTAGGGAAAACCCTACCTCTTCTATAAAGCCATATGGATTCAAATTCTGCAGCAAATTTTGGAGCCCACACTATAAAGTTTATTTTATTTTATTCTTGTATTAAATTTATACTGTTTCATGTAGTTGAATATTATTTTTCAAATTATATTGTCAAGTTTCTTAAGGGCAAGGACTGATTCCATTTATTCCTCACATAACACTTTACAATTCTGAAACTCAAGAATGTTTTTGAAGATGTCTGGTTACTCACCTGTTTCCAGACAGCAATGACTGCTACCTGCCTATTCTTGAACCACAATCAGCGCCATCGTCACTGAACACCTCCCGACTGTCCACCACTTGTATTGCTACTGACACTAGAAATTCTGTACAGTAGGTCAGTTCACCAGGTGTTTTTATTTTTAGGTTCACAACCACCCTGTAGGTTAGACATTTTTAATCCCATTTTACAGGTGATAGAATGGAAGATAAAAAGGGTCAAGTGACTGTCCTAAGAGAGAACTACAAGTCAAAATCTTCTTAGTGCTCTATGAATACCCATCTCTACATATTGGTGAGCATGAAATGATGAGACTGTTTTGAAACGAATGCTTAAAAGTGTTGTTGTGAATATGTATTAATCCTCCCTGAATTTCAGTGGCAGAAAACACTGCCAATTCTATCAGGCAGGAATCTGGACAGGGCTCAGGGGGCCTATCCTGTCTCTGCTATGACACCTGGGATTCATGTGGGTCTATCACATGCCTGAGGCAATACATCTTGGGTCTTGGTCGTTTTCTGTATGACATCTCTTGGAATATCTAAGATAGCTTTTTCACTAGTATGTAACTAGCATCCAGGTGACAATGGTTAAAACAGCTGGGAGTGGTCTTTCTCTATCACTCTTTCCCTATGTAGTCTTTCCATCAGCCATACTGGGTTTTCTGAGAGCATGGAGATCTTAGGATAGTCAAATTTCTTACATGGTGGCTGGCTTTCCTTGAAGCAGTACTTTCCTTGAAGTTCCTTGAAGCTGGCTTTCCCTGAAGCAGGACTTTCCTTGAAGTCCAAGCCAATGAAATGGAGCTGCATGATTACTTATGACATAGATTCAGAAGTCATACAGAGTCACTTCTGTCACATTCTCTTGGTTGTACATGGTCCCTCATTTGTATTATGATATTTCTCTATACTTAACAAGTCATAAAACGCGTGACACTATATTCTAATTACTCGCTCCTTAATACATCCAATGCCTAGTACTGTTCTTGACATCTAGTAGCTGCTCAGTGTTAAGTCACTTCAGTCATGTCTGACTCTTTGCAATCCAGTGGAGTTAGCCTGCCACACTCCTCTGTCCAAGGGATTCTCGAGGCAAGAATGGTGGACTGGGTTTCCATGTCCACCTCCAAGGGGATCTTCCCAACTGAGGGATTAAACTCATGTTTCTTAGGTTTCCTGCATTGGCAGGTGGGTTCTTTACCACTAACACCACAAAATATTTGTTACAACAAACAGAAGGTCACTATTTTTACTAGGATTGCAATCAGTTCCTCAAAACTCACTTATAAGCAGACTGCCCTAGATACCACAGTACACTTTAAAATGTCAGATACAAACTTCCAAAAAAGGAAACTAAAATTGTTCTTTTTAATGTTTTACGTTGCTTTTTTGTAATTTAATACAAAATATTTTACTTAAAAAAAAATCTAGCCATATGGAAACTATTGCTGCCTTTCTGCATTATTCACTGTGGGAGTGGACAACCAACCCAAGGAATGAATTGTGGGAGGTATGGTTCCTTAAAGAGACATTCATGGAAATTAGCTAACACACTTATTTTAATTAACTTTTTTAAAAAAATCACAAATCATATGTGAAGGTAGTCCATGTGTCTTTGCTCAAAATGTTCCTGGAAAAGAATAAAGAATGTCAAAAGACAGACCTTGTGGGTGACTGAGTCAGAAAGTCTGTAATTTATACCTGCAATTGTTCCTTTTCATTGCTAGGCAGTAGGATTGAATCAATAAGGCAAATGTGATTTTAATTGGTTCTGAAGATCACAGAAATTGCAGAATAGTTTCCATTCTCATTTGTCTTTAAGGTCTTGTCTTTCTATTTGCTCTTGTGACTTTTTTGAACCATTGGTTGTGTTTGAGTACCTTTTTATCTTTCACATATATGTAGATTTTTCAGCTTCGCTTCTGCTATTGATTTCTCATTTCATTCCTTGTGACTGGAAGATCTTTGCATGTTTTCAATCTTTTAAAATTTGCTAAGACTTGTTTTGTGATCTAACACATGATCTGTCTTGGAGAATGTTTATGTGCACAGAGAAGAATGTGTATTCTGCTGTATAAGAATTTGTATATATATATATATATATGACTAATTGGTTTATTCTGTTGTTCAATTCCTCTATTTCCTTATTGATCTTCTATCTACTTATTTAATCCATTCATAAATGTGGGGTATTTAAATTACTAACTATTATTGTAAAACTGTCTATTTTCTATCAATGTTTCCTTCACATATTTTTGGGCTCTGTTGTTTATATACATGCTTATAACTATTACATATTCTTGATGAATTGACCTCTTTACCAATATATAATGTCTTTTGTCTTTTACAACAGTTTTTAACTTAAAATCTATTTTGTCTCATTTTCATTTAGCCACTCTGTTCTTGTTAATAGATGCAGGGATATATTTTTTCCATTCTTTCACTTTTAAACTATTTGTATCTTTAGACATAAATAAGTCTCTTTCAGACAGCATACAGTTGGATTATATTTTTTGTCCATTCTGTCAATCTTTGCCTTTTCATTGAAGAGTTTAATCCATATACACTTAATTACTGATAGGGAAGGATTTATCACTGTCATTTGATTATTTGTTTTGGTATGTCTTATAGCTTTTGTCCCCCTCATTCCATTACTGCCTTCCTTTGTGTTTAGTTGATATTTTATAGTGATATGCTTTGATTGCATTCTCATCTCCACTTGTGCATATTATATAGGTATTTGAATTGTAGTTACCATGGAGCCTACATATATAATCTTAAGTTATAATATTATAATTTAAACTTAAACCAGCTTAAATTCAGTTGTGTGGAAAATTTTACTTATATACAGTTCCATCTCCCTTGCCCTTTATTGATATCACAAATTACATCTTAATATATTCTTTGCCCAATAACATAGATTTATAAACTTTTGCATTTGCTTTTGAGTACCATAGAAAATAAAAAGTGGAGTTACAATCCAAAATTATAATAATATATTTTTGCCCTTGTATTTATCTTTACTGGAGATCTTTATTTCTTCACATGATTTCAAGTTACCATCTAGCATCCTTTCATTTGCCAAAAAGCATTTCTTATAAGGCAGGTCTAATGGTAACGAACTGTTTCAGCTTTTGTCTCCCTGGAGAGGTCTTAATTTCTCACTCACTTTGAAGGATAATTTTGCTTCTGCTGCTGCTGCTGCTAAGTCGCTTCATTCGCTTCTGACTCTGTGCGACCCCATAGACAGCAGCCCACCAGGCTCCCCTGTCCCTGGGATTCTCCAGGCAAGAACACTGGAGTGGATTGCCATTTCCTTCTCCAATGCATGAAAGTGAAAAGTCAAAGTGAAGTCGCTCAGTCGTGTCTGACTCTTTGCGACCCCATGGACTGCAGCCTACCAGGCTCCTCCGCCCATGGGATTTTCCAGGCAAGAGTACTGGAGTGGGGTGCCATCGCCTTCTCCAGAATAATTTTGCTAGGTATGAAATTCTTTGGTTTTGTGTGTTTTTTTTTTTTTTTTCCTTTCAGCATTGTAAATATGTCATTCTATTGCCTTCTGGTCTTAAAGGTTTTCTGATTAGAAATCAGTTGATAATCTTATTGAGGACCACTTTTGTGAAGAGTTGATTCTCTCTTGTTGCTTTGGGGATTCTCTTTTGGCCTTCTAGTCTTGACAGGGTAACTGTAACTGTTTCAGTCTGAGTCTCTGAGTTTATCACTCTGGGAGTTTGCAGAGCTTCTTGGATTTGTAGATTCATGTCTATCATCCAGCTTGGTAAGTTTTGTCCATTACTTATTCAAATATTCTTTCTGTTCTGTTCTCTCTTTTCCTTCTGGGACTTACACAATATGTATGTTGGCCCATTTGATGCTGCCCTACAAGCCCTTTGGGCGCTATTCACTTTTCTTTATTCTTTTTCTTTTTGTTCCTCAGATTGAATAATTTCCATTTTCCTGTCTTCAGATAGCTGATTATTTCTTCTTCCTATTCAAATCTGCCATTGAACTCCTCTAGTGAATTTTTTATTTCATGTATTATACTCATTAGTGCCAGAATTTCTATTTGCTTCCTTTTAATAATTTTTATCTTTGTTTATATTCTTATTTTGTTCATACATTGTTTTCCTGTTTTTTGTTCTTGTTTTTCTTTAGCTTTTTGTGCATATTTAAAACACATTTTAAAGTCTTGGTTTAGTTCGTCTGATTTCTGGGTTTTCTTGGAAACAGATTCTGTCAATTTATTTTGATCTTTGAATGCTCTATATGCTTCTGTTTCTTTGTATGCCTTGTGATTTGTGTGTGTGTGTGTTAGAAGTTAGGCATTTGACAGTTATAATGTGGGAAACTCTGGAAATCAGGTTCTTCCCCTTCCCTAGATTATTTTTTTTTAATTGTTGAATACTACAGTGGTCCATTTGTTGGAGACTTCTCCAAGCTACTTTGTTATAACCAAAGACTGTTCCTTGTCATGTATGATCACTGAAGTCTCTATGAAGTTCACAAAATGTTTTTCAAAAGATTTCCTTGAATGCCAGGAACTCTCCAGTCTTTGCAGATTGGGTCTGTTCTACAACAATCCTTCAGAACTTAGCTAGGTTTGTTCTAAATGTAGGGATAATCCTGAGGTGAAAGCTTAAGGTCTTCTCAGGTATTTTTGAGCATGTACCTTGCCTGGGCATGTGCATAGATTTCTAAATTCTCCAATATATAGGGCTACTTTTGAATGTTTTAATTCCCTGAAAAGTCTCACCCCAGCGTCTCCTCCAGGCATTAGATAGTCTGTTGTACATCTGCACATGCAATCTCATGCCCTAGGCATCTATGTGGTTATAACCACTCTGCAGCTGTACTGAATAGTGCTTACCACTTTTACTGCCTAAATTCCAGGATGGGCAAAAGAGAGATAAACACCTTATGTCAGTCCTTTGGATATCTCCCAAACTAAGTTAGAACAGACATATACAAATGATTTTCAAATAAATTCTGCTCTCCTTCCTCTGGTTTGAGGTAAGGAACTGGGAATCAGGATTCTGCTGCTTAAAGACCAAAACCCTTGCCATGAAAGGGAAAAAAGGAAAAATGGCTTTGCCAGGGCAAGAATGAGTAAAAATGCCACAAAATTTTCCTACCCTTTTCAAGATGACTTAAAAAATTTTTTTTGGCATTGGCTTGGTAACTGTAAACCTTTGTTTTTCAGAGCTTAGACTTCCCATGAAAAATTTGTAACTTTATTTTAAGAAGTCACTTTTGGAGCTGATCTTCTTAGGTCGTTGCACCTAGACCAGGTGAATTCTTGTTTCCAAAGGTACATTTCAAATTTCTAGACTTTAAAAACTGGCTCAAAATGGGTTCCACAATTTTAAGAAAAATTAATATGTTGAAATGGCAGTTCCTTGTTTGGATTTACTAAAACTTATTTTAAAAAAAAAGCAAACAAGCAGTATACTGCAGCTGTCTGGCATTACAATTCTTATCAGCATTGTTGGTATTTAAATTAATACTGAATATCAATACTTCATAATTATAGCCTCTTAACCCACTCAGTAAACCTGTAATCTGCCTTTAAACATACCACTGGCTTTTAAAATTGGTAAATATTGGACTTTCTCTCTTATTATTTTTTCACTCCCTTTTTTACACTCTAAATGAATAAAGATGACTTTATCTTATTCTTACTGAGCTCTGTCTGGATGGAGCCAAATTCTTCTTAACCTTTTAAAATGAGTTACAAAGTCAAATGTTTTCATAATTCTCTCTCCTTGAAAATGTATTTCTAAGACCTTTAGCAAAATTTTATACATGTAGACTTTTAAAAGGGGAAAAAAAACTGGAAAATTTGATCAAGAAATTTTCCTTCACTTCACATTTAATAAAGTATCTTCCTTTTAAGCCATTGTTCAAAGACAAAAAAAAAATGATAAGAAGAGTCATGGGTCCTAGAAGAATCCCCTTTATCTTCTTAGGAAACCAAATTTCATTGAAGAAGAGAAGGCAAAGATCTAAAGCTATCTATGTTCACAGGGGCACCCAACCAGGCCAGGTGAGACAAAATCAGAATGAGGGATATATTTCTAAAGATTCTCTATGAGGTCGATGAAGAATACAAAGCTTTTGGCTTAAAGAATATTGTCTATTTTTGCAAAGTGCAGGATTATGTGGAAACTGATTAAAATATATAATTCTTCCTACTTTCAACAATGATGCAAAGGCTGATTCTTGGGAAAGCACAGGAAGAAAAATGCATAGTTATCCTAAATTTATCTCCCCTCACCAGGGCCCCCAGGGTGCTGGTTAATAAATGACTTCTCACTTGCATACCAGCTGCATTTGCTCAAGGTTCTTCTAAAGAGTTCATCGACCTCACATTAGTCAGCAGCTTTCTACAAGAAAAATCTTCACTTTGACTCACTGGAGGATTAGTCAGCCTTATAAAATACACCAAATTCCCCTTTCTCAGTAGGACATTTAATTAACCTCCATTGATTCACCAAGCAAAGCAGTCAATGAAAAATTTTTGGCTTTTCATTGTGGCCCTGGGATGTCTGCCTACTTCTTGGTAATTTGAAAAATTTTATCCCAGTTTCATTCTAAATTTTCAAAGTAGAGATAATATAGAAATAAATATTTTCTTCCAGTAACCCAACAGCACTATTTATGTAGTGTAAATTGAACTACCTAATGAAGTGACTCGGGAGAAGTTAGAAGGGTGTCTTTGTGAAACAGTGTGTACACCGATTGTGTGTGCACAATCACTTGGGACTGTTTCAGAGAGGCTGCCTGGGTAGCTTTCCTTATAAACCTGAGGTTAAAGCACCTCTCAGCATGCTCCCTAAAGTGTGGCTATCCTTACAAGAAGGGCTTATCTGAATATGGTTCATATCATGGACTTGACTCCAAAGCAAAAGGAAGGAAATATTTGTGCATGGGGGAATGCTGATTTGAAACATCATTTTATCTGACCTCTGGGCAGGTACATAGACTAATATCTCTGTTCTATTGTTGAGGGAAAAAAGATACACCTCTAAAGTCTTTAGTAAAAATATACAAGATGTAAGCACCTAGCTGAACTCTGAAATAGGCTTTTCTCTCCCTAACTCTCTAATATGTTTTGTTTCCAAATTCATATACAGGAGACATTTATCAACTACCCCTCTATGCTAGGAGATTTTCTAAATTTTCTCACTTATTATTTGGAATTACTCTGTGAAGTAGGTATTAAGGAGCTCTTTTATAACCCCTACTGTCACATAGTAGGTTCTCAAAAAATACTTGAATGAAGAAAAGCTCAATGGATAAATGAGTATACAAATGGCTCAGATAGTGTTAAGTGATTTGATCATAATCACAGAAATAATAAGCAAACGAGCTGGTATTTAAGTTGAAAAAATGGGGACTGGGGTAGTTGTAGACTTTGTCTAAGCTAGTTTGCCCGTTAAAATATTTTAGTTATTTAGGATATATCAGTGACTTTCAAATGTTATAAATAAATGGGACTAATGTTTTCTCACAGATTGTATTTATTGATGAAATAAAATCTTAAGAACGATTTCTGCCTTACTTCCCCAATTCATTGGCAAGTGAGTACAACAGTCATATACCTGTTCCTTGGAAGCTTATGAGTATTCTCACTCCTTATCCTGTTCAACATTCTGACAAGCAGCTTACTTGTAAGATGCACCCTCAAGGCAAGTGCAGCAAATATTCTGACAGCAGGATAACTAATCTCTAGTTGAATTAAGGAACAGAATCCTCTATTAAGTGGGGAACACAAGACTACAGAAGACCATGAACTTGTTCCCAAGGAGGGAAGCTACTTGTCCGCAGCTTGTGTTCATCCATGAGAGGGCAAAATGTCTGTACAAGACCTTCAAGCTGACTTCGTCCGACCATTCAGAGTGTTGCAAATACAGAACTCTGTTGTTTCCATAACAGTTGCCTTGCATTCCCAGTATACCTGTCTTCCAGGAACTGCTGAAATTTTTGACCTGAAGCTATTCTCAGACACTGGAAAAACACCAGAACACAGATGCTGGACTTCCAAGTGAGAGCCTCCAAGGGGTGCTCTTTCCTCTGACACTACTGCTGAAAAGAGAACATTGCTTACTGCAGCTCTCTGTTCACAATCATCTACTTTGTTATCCTGGCATCACCCTATAGGTGTGACCCAGAAGTAGCAGGAACTACCAGAGTCTCCAAATTCCTCTTCCTCACTTGACATACATCTCTGGAAAACTGGTCCTGCCAGTGAAACCCTGAGGGCAAACCACTTCCTTCTTACTTTTCTCTATTCAGGATATGAGGCTACTGATTTGGATTCCCTGAGTGAGGAACACAGTCTTCAAGGTGAAACCTAGCTCAGTTACATGTCTTTTTTTCTCGACTCTAATTCTCTAACCTCTAAGCAGTGGAAAGGAGAATGTGCCAGAACCTCACAATGAAACCCATACATTCATTCCAACAACTTGTGCCTCTCTTTGAATCCAGATTGCCAGGAGAAATATCAATATCCTCAGATATGCAGATGACACCACTCTTATGGCAGAAAGCAAAGAAGAACTAAAGAGCCTCAATGAAAGTGAAAGAGGAGAGTGAAAAAGTTGGCTTAAAACTCAACATTCAGAAAACTAAGATCATGGCATCTGGTCCCATCACTCCATGGCAAATAGATGGGGAAACAGTGGAAACAGTGACAGATTTAGTTTCTTGGGCTACAAAATCACTTCAGATTGTGACTGCAGCCATGAAATTAAAAGACACTTACTCCTTGGAGGATAAGTTATGACCAACCTAGACAGCATATTAAAAAGCAAAGACATTACTTTGCCAACAAAGATCTGTCTAGTCAAAGCTATGGTTTTTCCAGTAGCCATGTATGGATGTGAGAGTTGGATTATAAATAAAGCTGAGCATTGAAGAATTGATGCTTTTGAACTGTGGTGTTGGAGAAGACTCTTGAGAATCCCTTGGACTGCAAGGAGATCCAACCAGTCCATCCTAAAGGAAATCACTCCTGAGTATTCATTGGAAGGACTGATGCTGAAGCTGAAACTCCAATACTTTGGCCACCTGATGTGAAGATCTGACTCATTAGAAAAGACCCTGATGCTGGGAAAGATTGAAGGTGGGAGGAGAAGGGGATGACAGAGGATAAGATAGTTTGATGGCATCACTGATTCAATGGACATGACTTTGAGTAAACTCTGGGAGTTGGTGATGGACAGGGAGGCCTGGTGTGTGGCAGTCCATGGGATCACAAAGAGTTGGACATGACTGAGTGACTGAGCTGAACTGAACTTGGCCAGGCACTGAGTACCAGCAGGGCCTGGGACACTGCGCTAAAGAAAACCTTCACAGTCCCTGCCCTCAAGAGACTTACAGCTTGTAAGTATGCTTAATAAAAGTTGAGAAAATTCAAGTGCACTGGGTATTGCAAAAAAAGAGAGTCATGGTGTTAAGAATGTAACCACATCCTAGTCCATTAAGATCTTTAATTCTCTGAGAGTCAGGATTTGTTTCCTAAAACTTCCTCAAACCTTTACTTCTTCTCCCAGATACTTATGGAAGATATGTAGATGACTCCAGGATATATAGTGGTGCTTTTAAGTCTCAGATGGTAGGCATGATCCACCATAATCTTTAGCTCTCCTAGAATTGGATTGGGTTGCTGAACTTTCTGAAGCTAGTATATGAAAATTATATTTGTGAATGAAAACATAAATAAAGCAAACCACAGAGTGACTAGACAGTACCAAATAGATAATATTTGACACTTTTATAGATTAATGACAGAAGAATAAGAATGTGAAGCTACAAATGTGAGACTAACTTTTTTTTTCTTTATTATCTATTAGTCTCTGATATTATTTTGTAAAACTGAGACCTGGCATACAAACTACACAATATCTGTTTAACCAAAATGTCAGTTTCTCTTTGTTTTGTCCTCCAAAGTACATGGTTATAAAACACCTGTAGAAAAACAGAAAGAATTGGGGCTTTGGAGTTGGGCAAATTCTAGCTTCATCACTTAGTATTCTTGTGTATCTGTATATCTGTGAGCCTTTGCAATAGGGTCTAAACCAAACTATTAGGACTATACTAGCAGCCTCTAGTCATGTATCCTCTGCTACAAGATCACCATAGAATGTGTTCCTGTGAGCCAACATTTCCTGGTAAGGCTACTTTTCATTTTCCCGCATTAAAAAAAAAAAAAAAAACATATTTGAAGATTTTTGTGCATGTGAAAGTATCTACCAAGTTTTCCATCTTCTTGAGTTAGAACAGGAAGCATAACTCAGTGGAGGCAGCTATTGCCAGCCCACTCATGAATTATCCAACTTTTTACATAGATAAATGCCATGACAGATCAGTTATTAAATATAAAATATACTGTGGCATATAAATCTTTGTTTCCTATTGCTCATACCTGGGCTGAACTATTCATGAGATAGGTTTGGAAAATTAAAGGTCAGGAAAAGGTCAGTGTAGAATGCTAGCACAGAGCGTTACAAATGGGTGGTCTGTGAGCTTGAGAGTGCTGAAGAAAGCAGAGGAGGCAGTGTGTGAAGATTATCTACCTAGAAATGGATCCCATCAGGAAGGCCAGAGATGCCTGGAAGTCTGAGAAAAGTTGAACTTTCCAGAGGCATTTTTTTTCAGCCTAAGGAAGTCCACATTCTGTTAATGGCTGCAAAGGTCATGGCGGTAATCTTTCAAAAGTGATTTTTAGAACCTGTGTTTATACTAATCTGGACTCTTTCTATTCTAAGTAATATAAACCAAACTAAAATAGGCTCAAAAAAAGAGGGAAGGGAATAATTTATTGGTTCAGGTAACTGCAAAGTTCAAGACTGGATTTGGATGTCCAAACAATGACATCAGACATCTTTCTTTCTCCATCTTTTGTCTCTGCTTTTTCCAATGAGAGGACCAGTGAGGGACCAAAGAAGGCTAGCAGCAATTCTAGGATTGGTTTCTTCCAAATTAGAAATAGCAGCAATGAGTTTCTTCCTTTTGACATCTTTGGAGATTATTCAAATTAGCTATGCTCACACTTCCACTAATGTCTTTGGTCAGGTCCAGGTCTAGTTTCCATTCTAAACTAAGCAGGCTCAATACTATTAATTGAAGAATTACTGAAATGAATGGAATTAACGACTGAAGGAAGAGACAGATTTTCTTAACACGAGGGGTGCTGAACAGACAAAAATAAAATGTGTCCACTTCAGACATATGATTGCTTTTAGCCATGTAGAGAAAGGGTGCCAAATTAGAAGAATTAAATTTCTCCAGGATATCGATTACTCTTCAACTTGAGAAGATAGATAGGATTTTAAAGGTATCACTCTTTCCCTTCTTCCCTCCTGTGTCACCAGCTTGCTTTTATTCATTTGTATTTGTTCTGCATGTTATTAGAATAATTCTTGATACTTTAATCAGAGATGGCAAATGGCCTGATAGTATGAAAGGACAGCAGAAGACAAACTAGATCTTTTCTAATTGCAGTCAAACTACTATCTGAAAGAAGGCAAGATACTTGACTTTGTCTTCTGTACATTTTCTATAAAATGAGAGGAGAGTAGTCTAGCCAGTGGTAGCCAACAGAACTTTCAGCAATGACCTAAGGGTTCTATAGTTGTATTGTCCAATAGAGTAGCCATTTAACCATATGTGGCTGATGACTGACTAGTGTGACTGAGAAGCATATTTTAATTTTTAGTTTTAACTTGATTTAAATTATTCTTTTACTTTTATTCTGGATGATCTTTTTTTCAGCTTTATTGAGATATAATGGAGACAGTACTGTATAAGTTTAGGTATACAGCATAATGATTTGACTTACCTTTGTCATAAAATAAGTTTAGTGAACATCCATCATCTCACATAGAAATGAAATTTTAAAAATGGAAAAAAAACTTTCTTGTGATGAGAACTCTCAGAATTTACTTTCTTAAAAAGTTTCATTAGAAAAGTTTCATATATGTGTAACACAACTGTGTTAACTATATTTATCATGTTTTACATTACATCCTTAGTATTTATCTATCTCATATCTGGAAGTTATTATCTTCTGACTATGTTCAATAAGTTCACCCTCCCCTAACCCCCTGCCTCTGGAAACTACAAATCTGATCTATACATTTTTCTGTTTGTTTTTGAAATATAATTGATCTACGACATTGTTAGTTCCTTGTATACAGAACAGTGATTCAATGTTTCTATACATTTCAAAATGATCACCATGGTAAGACTAGTTACCATCTGTCACCATACAAAGATATTATGTAATCACTGACTATATTTCCCTAACTGTACATTTCATACCCATGACACATTTATTTTGTAACAGGAAGTTTAGACCTCTTTGTCTGCCTCACCTACTTCTCTCCCTCCCCTGTCCTCTGGCAATCACTTATTTGTTTTCTGTATCTATGAATCTATTTCTATTTAGTGTTTGTTTACTTGTTTTTCAGATTCCACATATAGGTGAAATCATATGGTATTTTTATCTTTCTGACTTCACTTAGTATACTACATTTTAGGTCCATCCATGTTGTCGTGAATGGCAAGATTTTATTTTTTTTATGGCTGAGTAGTATTCACACATAGGTATATATGTATAATATATATACCACATCTTCTTTACCCACTCATCTATTGATGGGCACTTCCACACTTTGCCTATTATAAACAATGCTGCAATGAACATAGGGGTGCATATATCTTTTCTAGTAAGCATTTTCATTTTCTTTGTATAAATGCCCAGGAGTAGAATTGCTGGATTAAATGGTAATTCTATTCTTAATTTCTTGAGGAATATCAGTACATTTTTCCTTGGTGGCCACATCAAATTACATTCCCACCACAGTGCACAAGAGTTCCCTTTTCTCCAAATTTTCACCAACAATTTTTATTTATTGTCTTTTTGATGATAGCCATTCTGACAGGTATGAGTGATATCTCATTATGGTTTTGACTTGCATTTCCCTATGGTTAGTGACATTGAGCATCTTTTCGTGTCCCTATTGACCATCTATATGTCTTCTTTGGAAACATGTCTATTCAGGTCCTCTACTATTTTTTAATTCACTTTTTAAATTGTTGATCTGTATTAATTATTTATGTATTTTGGATGTTAACCTCTATTAGACATATCTTTTGCAATATCTTCTCCTATGTAGTGGGTAGCCTTATCATTTTGAAATTGTTTCCTTCACTGTGCAAAAACTTTTTAGTTTGATGAAGACCCACTTGTTTATTTTTGCTTTTGTTTCTCTTGCTTGAGGAGACGTACTCCCCCAAATTGCAGACTGATGTCAAAGAGCACACTGCCCATGTTTTCATCTAGAATTTTCATGGTTTCAGGTTGTACATTTCAGTCCTTAATTTTGAGTTTGCCTTTGTATACGGCATGAGAAAGTAGTCTAATTTGGTTCTTTTAAATACAGCTGTCCAGTTTTCCCAACACAATTTATTGAAGAGGCTGTCTTTTCCTCATTGTATGTTTTAGACCTCCTCTGTCATAGATTGACAGTGAAGGTCACTCAGTTGTGTCTGACTCATTGTGACCCTATGGACTGTAACCCACCAGGCTCCTCTGTCCATGGAATTCTCCAAGGAAAGAACGCTGGATTGGGTAGCCATTCCCTTCTCCAAGAGATCTTCCTGATCTAGGGATCAAACCTGGGTCTCCTGAGTTGCAGGTGGACCCTTTACCATCTGAGCCATCAGGGAAGCCCTTTGTCATAGATTAATTGGTCATAAAGAATGGCTTCATTTTTGGGCTTTGTAATCTGTTCCATTGATCTGATTCACTGTTTCTATTTTTGAGCCAATACCATACTGGTTTCATTACTGTAACTTTATAGTATAGTTTGAAATCAGGGCATATGATATCTCCAGTTTTGTTCTTCTTTCCTATCTAGCTACTTGGCCTGTGGTATTCAGGACTGGTGTCAACTGGCTGTTGGGCAGGGCTAGATCCCTGTGTGAATAAGCTAGAAGAAAGATTCCAGAATGGCTCTTCTTAGCACCAGTGTCCGTGGGGTAGGATGAGCTCCCCAAAATGGCTGCTGTCAGTATTTATGTCCCCAGAATGAGTCCCAGTTGCCTCCTGCCTCTCCGAGAGGCTGTCCAAAATCATCAAGTGGGTATGACCCAAGTTCCTTTCAAAGTAATGCTTCTGCCCTATATCTTTGAGTATGTGAAATTTTGTGTGTGCCCTTTAAGAGTGGAGTGTCTATGCTGGTCAGAATGGCTGCTATCAAAAAGTCTATAAACAATAAATGTTGGAGAGGGTGTGGAGAAAAGGGAACCCTCTTACACTGTTTGTGGGAATGCAAACTAGTACAGCCACTATGGAGAACAGTGGGGGGATTCCTTAAAAATCTGAAAATAGAACTGCCATATGACCCAGCAATCCCACTGCTGGGCATACACATGGAGGAAACCAGAATTGAAAGAGATTTGTGTACTGAAATGTTCATCACAGCACTGTTTACAATAGCTAGGACATGGAAGCAACCTAGATGTCCATAGGCAGATGAATGGATAAGAAAGTTATGGTACATATACATAATTGAATATTATTCTGCTATTAAAAAGAATGCATTTGAATCAGTTCTAATGAGGTGGATGAAACTGGAGCCTATTATACTGAGTGAAGGAAGTCAGAAAGAAAAACACCAACACATATATATGGAATTAAGAAAGATGTATCTTTGTCAGGTTTTGGTATAAGGGTGATGGTGGCCTCATAGAATGAGTTTGGAAGTTTACCTTCCTCTGCAATTTTCTGGAAGAGTTTGAGTAGATAGGTGTTAGCTCTTCTCGAAATTTTGGTAGAATTCAGCTGTGAAGCCGTCTGGAGCTGGGCTTTTGTTTGCTGGAAGATTTCTGATTACAGTTTCAATTTCCGTGCTTGTGATGGGTCTGTTGAGATTTTCTATTTCTTCCTGGTTCAGTTTTGGAAAATTGTACTTTTCTAAGAATTTGTCCATTTCTTCCATGTCGTCCATTTTATTGGCATATAATTGCTGATAGTAGTCTCTTATGATCCTTTGTATTTCTGTGTTGTCTGTTGTGATCTCTCCATTTTCATTTCTAATTTTATTGATTTGATTTTTCTCTCTTTGCTTCTTGATGAGTCTGGCTAATGGTTTGTCAATTTTATTTATCCTTTCAAAGAACCAGCTTTTGGCTTTGTTGATTTTTGCTATGGTCTCTTTTGTTTCTTTTGCATTTATTTCTGCCCTAATTTTTAAGATTTCTTTCCTTCTACTAACTCTGGGATTCTCCAATTCTTCCTTTTCTAGTTGCTTTAGGTGTAGAGTTAGGTTATTTATTTGACTTTTTTCTTGTTTCTTGAGGTATGCCTGTATTGCTATGAACTTTCCTCTTAGCACTACTTTTATAGTGTCCCACAGGTTTTGGGTTGTTGTCTTTTCATTTTCACTAGTTTCTATGCATATTTTGATTTCTTTTTTGATTTCTTCTGTGATTTGTTGGTTATTCAGAAGTGTGTTGTTCAACCTCCATATGTTGGAATTTTTAATAGTTTTTCTCCTGTAATTGAGATCTAATCTTAATGCATTATGGTCAGAAAAGATGCTTGGAATGATTTTGATTTTTTAAAATTTATCAAGGTTATATTTATGGCCCAGGATGTGATCTATCCTAGAGAAGGTTCCATGAGCACTTGAGAAAAAGGTGAAATTCATTGTTTTGGGGTGAAATGTCCTATAGATATCAATTAGGTCTAACTGGTCTAATGTATCATTTAAAGCTTGCGTTTCTTTGTTAATTTTCTGTTTAGTTGATCTGTCCATAGGTGTGAGTGGGGTATTAAAGTCTCCCACTATTATTGTGTTATTGTTAATTTCCCCTTTCATACTTGTTAGCATTTGTCTTACATATTGCGGTGCTCCTATATTGGGTGCATATATATTTATAATTGTTATATCTTCTTGGATTGGTCCTTTGATCATTATGTAGTGGCCTTCTTTATCTCTTTTCACAGCCTTTGTTTTAAAGTCTATTTTATCGGAGATGAGTTTTGCAATTCCTGCTTTCTTTTGGTCTCTATTTGCGTGGAATATCTTTTTCCAGCCCTTCACTTTCAGTCTGTATGTATCCCTTGTTTTGAGGTGGGTCTCTTGTAAGCAGCATATAGAGGGGTCTTGTTTTTGTATCCATTTGGCCAGTCTTTGTCTTTTGGTTGGGGCATTCAACCCATTTACGTTTAAGGTAATTATTGATAAGTATGATCCCGTTACCATTTACTTTATTGTTTTGGGTTCAGGTTTATACACCCTTTTTGTGTTTCCTGTCTAGAGAATATCCTTTAGAATTTGTTGGAGAGCTGGTTTGGTGGTGCTGAATTCTCTCAGCTTTTGCTTGTCTGTACTGTAAAGCTTTTGATTTCTCCTTCATATTTGAATGAGATCCTTGCTGGGTACAGTAATCTGGGATGTAGGTTATTGTCTTTCATCACTTTAAGTATGTCTTGCCATTCCCTCCTGGCCTGAAGAGTTTCTATTGAAAGATCAGCTGTTATCCTTATGGGAATGCCCTTGTGTGTTATTTGTTGTTTTCCCTTGCTGCTTTTAATATTTGTTCTTTGTGTTTGATCTTTGTTAATTTGATTAATATGTGTCTTGGGGTGTTTCGCCTTGGGTTTATCCTATTTGGAACTCTCTGGGTTTCTTGGACTTGGGTGATTATTTCCTTCCCCATTTTAGGGAAGTTTTCAACTATTATCTCCTCAAGGATTTTCTCATGGTCTTTCTTTTTGTCTTCTTCTTCTGGGACTCCTATAATTCGAATGTTGGAGCATTTCATATTGTCCTGGAGGTCTCTGAGATTGTCCTCATTTCTTTTAATTTGTTTTTTTTTGCTCTCTGATTCATTTATTTCTACCATTCTATCTTCTATTTCACTAATCCTATTTTCTGCCTCTGTTATTCTACTATTTGTTGCCTCCAGAGTGTTTCTGATCTCATTTATTGTGTTATTCATTATATATTGACTCTTTTTTATTTCTTATAGATCCTTATTAAACCTTTCTTGCATCTTCTCAATCCTTGTCTCTAGGCTATTTATCTGTGATTCCATTTTGATTTCAAGATTTTGGATCATTTTCACTATCAATATTCGGAATTCTTTCTCAAGTAGATTCCCTATCTCTTCCTCTTTTGTTTGGTTTGGTGGGCATTTCTCCTGTTCCTTTACCTGCAGAGTATTCCTCTGTCCAATATCACTGATGAACATAGATGCAAAAATCCTTAACAAAATTCTAGCAATCAGAATCCAACAACACATTAAAAATATCATACACCATGACCAAGTGGGCTTTATAACAGGGATGCAAGGATTCTTCAATATCCGCAAATCAATCAGTGTAATTCACCACATTAACAAATTAAAAAATAAAAGCCATATAATTATCTCAATAGATGCAGAGAAGGCCTTTGACAAAATTCAACATCCATTTATGATAAAAACTCTCCAGAAAGCAGGAATAGAAGGAACATAACTCAACATAATAAAAGCTATATATGACAAACCCACAGCAAACATTATCCTCAATGGTGAAAAATTGAAAGCATTTCCTCTAAAGTCAGGAACAAGACAAGGGTGCCCACTTTCACCACTACTATTCAACATAGTTCTGGAAGTTTTGGCCACAGCAATCAGAGCAGAAAAAGAAATAAAAGGAATCCAAATTGGAAAAGAAGAAGTAAAACTCTCACTGTTTGCAGATGACATGATCCTCTACATAGAACACCCTAAAGACTCCACCAGAAAATTCCTAGAGCTCATCAATGAATATAGTAAAGTTGCAGGATATAAAATCAACACACAGAAATCCCTTGCATTCCTATACACTAATAATGAGAAAGTAGAAAAAGAAATTAAGGAAACAGTTCTGTTCAACATTGCAACGAAAAGAATAAAATACTTAGGAATATATCTACCTAAAGAAACTAAAGACCTATATATAGAAAACTATAAGACACTGATGAAAGAAATCAAAGAGGACACTAATAGATGGAGAAATACACCATGTTCATGGATCAAAAGAATCAATATAGTGAAAATGAGTATACTACCCAAAGCAATTTACAAATTCAATGCAATCCTTATCAAGCTACCAGCCACATTTTTCACAGAACTAGAACAAATAATTTCAAGATTTGTATGGAAATACAAAAAACCTCAAATAGCCAAAGCAATCTTGAGAAAGAAGAATGGAACTGGAGGAATCAACTTGCCTGACTTCAGGCTCTACTACAAAGCTACAGTCATCAAGACAGTATGGTAATGGCACAAAGACAGAAATATAGATCAATGGAACAAAATAGAAAGCCCAGAGAGAAATCCACACACATATGGACACCTTATCTTTGACAAACGAGGCAAGAATATACAATGGAGGGAAGACAATCTCTTTAACAAGTGGTGCTGGGAAAACTGGTCAACCACTTGTAAAAGAATGAAACTAGATCACTTTCTAACACCACACATAAAAATAAACTCAAAATGGATTAAAGATCTAAATGTAAGACCAGAAAGTATAAAACTCCTAGAGGAGAACATAGGCAAAACACTCTCAGACATAAATCACAGCAGGATCCTCTATGATCCACCTCCCAGAATTCTGGAAATAAAAGCAAAAATAAACAAATGGGATCTAATTAAAATTAAAAGCTTCTGCACAACAAAGGAAAATATAAGCAAGGTGAAAAGACAGCCTTCTGAATGGGAGAAAATAAGAGCAAATGAAGCAACTGACAAACAACTAATCTCAAAAATATACAAGCAACTTATGCAGCTCAATTCCAGAAGAATAAACGACCCAATCAAAAAGTGGGCCAAAAAACTAAATAGACATTTCTCCAAAGAAGACATACGGATGGCTAACAAACACACGAAAAGATGCTCAACATCACTCATTATTAGAGAAATGCAAATCAAAACCACAATGAGGTACCACTTCACACCAGTCAGAATGTCTGTGATCCAAAAGTCTGCAAGCAATAAATGCTGGAGAGGGTGTGGAGAAAAGGAACCCTCTTACACTGTTGGTGGGAATGCAAACTAGTACAGCCACTATGGAGAACAGTGTGGAGATTCCTTAAAAAATTGCAAATAGAACTGCCTTATGACCCAGCAATCCCACTGCTGGGCATACACACTGAGGAAACCAGAATTGAAAGAGACACATGTACCCCAATGTTCATTGCAGCACTGTTTATAATAGCCAGGACATGGAAACAACCTAGATGTCCATCAGCAGATGAATGGATAAGAAAGCTGTGGTACATATACACAATGGAGCATTACTCAGCTGTTAAAAAGAATACATTTGAATCAGTTCTGATGAGATGGATGAAACTGGAGCCGATTATACAGAGTGAAGTAAGCCAGAAAGAAAAACACCAATACAGTATACTAACACATATATGGAATTTAGAAAGATGGCAATGATGACCCTGTATGCAAGACAGCAAAAAAGACACAGGTGTGTATAGTGGACTTTTGGACTCAGATGGAGAGGGAGAGGGTGAGATGATTTGGGAGAATGGGATTGAAACATGTATAATATCATGTAAGATCGAATCCCCAGTCTATGTCCAACGCAGGATACAGCATGCTTGGGGCTGGTGCACGGGATGACCCAGAGAGATGTTATGGGGAGGGAGGTGGGAGGGGGGTTCATGTTTGGGAACGCATGTACACCTGTGGTGGATTCATGTCAATGTATGGCAAAACCAATACAGAATTGTAAAGTAAAATAAAGTAAAAATAAAAATATTAAAAAAAGAAAGATGGTAATGATGACCCTATACATGAGCAGGAAAAGAGACACAGATATAAAGAACAGACTTTTGGACTCTGTGGGAGAAGGCAAGGGTGGGATGATTTGAGAGAACAGCACTGAAACATGTATATTACCAAATGTGAAATAGACCACCAGTCCAAGTTCAATGTGTGAAACAGGGCACTCCAAACTGGTGCATTCGGACAACCCAGAGGGATGAGATGGGGAAGGAGGTTGGAGAGAGCTCAGGATGGGGGACATATATACACCTGTGGCTGGTTCATGCCAATGTATTGCAAAAGCCTCCACAATACTGTAAAGTAATTAGCCTCCAATTAAAATAAATAATTTAAAAAAAGTGGAGTGTCTATTTTCCACAGTTCTCTGCTGCTGCTGCTGCTGCTGCTGCTGCTGCTGCTGCTGCTGCTGCTGCTGCTGCTGCTGCTAAGTCGCTTCAGTCATGTCCGACTCTGTGCGACCCCATAGAGGGCAGCCCACCAGGCTTTCACAGTTCTCTACCTGTCCCCAAAGTAAGTCCCACTGGGCTTCAAACACAAACGTTCTGGGAGCTCATCTTTCTGGTGCAGCTGGGGGCTCTGACCCCTTGCTCCCTGGGGAGAACCTCTGCAACTGTAATTATCCTCTCTTTTGTGGGTCACCTACCTAGGGGTATGGGTCTTAATGGCAGTGTTTTTCTGGCCTTCCTACTCATCTTGCTGTGTTTCCTTCCTTATATCTTAGTTGTAGAAGATCTTTTCTGCTAGTCTTTATGGTTGCTGTATGAATAGTCTCAATTTTGTATGCCTGTGGGAGGATGAGTTGAGCTCAGGGCCTTCCTACTCTACTATCTTGGCCAGTCTTTCTCAAATTATTTTACATTTAATGTAAACTGACAAGTGTGGCTAGTGGTTACTGTATTAGCCTGAAGAGGAAATGATCCCTACAGTTCCAGACAACTCCCAAATTCCAGGGTTTTAGAACTAGCCTACATGTGAAAATTAACTCTGGGTTTCTCTGCATGAAAGTTCTTTTAAGCGTCAAAATCCATTTTGTGTTCTCAAACACTGCAGTTTCCATTCAGCTTTCTGATTCTGCTAAAAGATGAGTAAAAACACATGTAAACAGAAAAGTTCCCAGGAGAATGAACATCATCTCAACAGGGCTCTTGTCAGCTGAGCATTCCAGCAGACTCCCAGAATACATTACCCTTGTGAACTATTTTGCAGTCAAAGACACACTGAAATGTTTCTGGGAGGCTGAAACCTTCCTCCCAGGCTTTCAAATAATGTAGGCTGTTGTTTTAGGCTCATGAAATACACATACCTGCAATGGGACTGTGCCTGCACCAAACATGATATAGAGATTTAGAAATTACTGTTTAGTTGAACCAACAAAGATAGCCCAGCCATGTATGGCAAGATCCCCAAAGCCAGAGAAGTTTAAAGAGAGTTGTGGGAATTACTACATTGCTAAGGACTGACTCTGTGTAGGTTAGCACTTTGTCTAGTTCACCAGCTGGGAAGTATCATTTTGCATTGGTCAGGGTTCCTTTCTGAAGGGTTGTGCTTTCTTCAACATTATCCTTCTTAGAGCCAATGGCTGTGAGGTGTGAGAGAAACAGAAGATTTAAGGACTGACTCTAGGATTACCACAAAAGCATTTTCTTACTGCCCCATCTTTGTACATTGTTAAGAGAAAGAATGGTGATTTGCTGAGTATAAGGTACACAGATATGTGAAGGTTTTAACACCTATTCTAGGAGAGAAAAGCCTGGCAGGCTATAGTCCATGGGGCCACAAAGAGTCAGACATGATTGAGCAGCTGAGAACATACACTGGCAAAAAAGAAGCATCCATCAATTCCACCTTTCTGTTCCATCAAACAGCACAGTTTAGTGAGTCAAAAAGACTTTGGTAGGAAGAAGGCTGTCAATCTCTTACATCCTCCTTGGGACATTTAACCATGCTGGGTCTCTAGTTCTTCATCTTCTAGGATAGTTGAAAGAATTAAATGAGGTAAGCGAAGCACCAAGCATGGGATGTGGCATCCAGTGAGCATTCAGTACAGCCATTCCTACAAAACCTGATTTTCATTACTGTATCTCACAAATTAAACAACCTATAAAACCAGGGCAATGAGCTCATTCTCTTTTATATTGGTATCAGTTTATGTTCATAAAAGGCTTAATTTTGCTCTTTTCTCTCTGGTTCTCTGGAGACTAGGAGGGTGAGGGAGGTGGGAGTGAGGAAGTGTACCCACTGGGACAAAAAACAATTCTTAAATGAAACTATGTGTTCTTTCCCTTCATGTTGGTGCAGTTGCAGCATGGGAGCTCACATCAGAGTCTATCATAAAGCAGCTTTATTAAAAATAATAATAATAAAAAAGGGATCCAGGTTAATTCCAGCTATTGACCCTGTGGGCAGCACTTATATGGGCAAAAGGTGATGCCTTCCAATGCGGTTATTGATTTCCATGTATAAATCCCTCCTCACAGAATCCTCTCCTCATAGCAGCCAGTGTAAAGTAATCATTCTCTTTATGATCACTCCTTGAAGCCAGACCCCAAGTCACTTATAAAAGAAAGGAAAAATGCCAGGAAGGAGAGCCATACAGCAGGAAGGCATATGAAGCATCTCCTTTTATGAGTAGTGCCCTGGGAGAGCTCCAAACCCCAAAGCTAATTGTCCTGAAGACAGGTGAGAAAGTGAAAATGCAGTGGCAGCCAGAACTTTCTGCAAAATCCATTGAAAGCATAGTATAGGGAATGAACTGTCCTGCAACTGAAAGGAGTCTGGAATATAATCAATCTTCTCTCTCTTATACACACATAGCCCATTTTGTTCCATTTTTCTCCCCACCCAACTCTGCCCCATACCTCAACGTGCCTCATGTTCCTATGCATGGACACCCCAGCTCTTATGTTCAAGTTTATTCCAATACACTTCACCTCCTGATCTCACTATCTTCAGGGCCCCCTTGAGCTTGGGGATATATGCTGGATTCCAACAGTAGGATGCACACTTGTGGGGACACTCAGGCCCTAGAGGTGGCTTATGGTATAGGTCTGGGGATCTCTGTGTCCTGTACACCCAGAGCATGGTCTACAACCATGCTGTGCAACACAACAACCACTAGCCACATGTGGCTACTGAGCCCTTGAAATGCAACTAGTCCAAATTGAGATGTGCTGTGAGTGAAAATTACATCCTGGAACTTGAAGACTTGGTATAAAAAAAAAAATTAATGTGAAGTACTCATTAGTAATTTTTATATGATTATAGTTTGAAATAATATCATTTTGGATATACTATTAAACAATTTCATTTGTTTCTTTTTTATTTTTTCAACATACCTACTAGAAAATTTCAAATTACATATATGGTTAGTGTTACATTTCTATTGGATGGAGCTGGTCTAGACCAGTGGTTCTCAAAGTGTGGCCCCAGAACCAGCAGCCTTAGTATCCTCTGGGAACTTATTAGAAACACATAGTCTCAGGCTCCATCCCAAACACACTGAGTCAGTCAGTCTCTGGGCCTGGCTATGAGTGCCCTCTGGGCAACTGTGATGAGAACTACATATCTATGGATATAAGAGAGAGCAGCCAAGAGGTGAGAGTTCTCCCTTGCCTCTAGACTGGACCTCATGCCACTAGGACTGTATCCCTTGCCCAAGGATGCAGAGAATTTCAGGAAAGGGGCCAGAAAAAGATTTTCTGAAGCCTCTAAGCCCTAGCCTGAGCTCCACCACAAGAGCAGAATTGGTTCTGCCCTGAGCCCTTCCTCCAGTTCCTGCCTGGGATGCTTGCAAGGAGAGGTGTTTATTCAAAAGGGTTCAGTCATCTCACTAAATAAAATCACTCACTTAGGCTGGCAAATATTGACTTAAGCTGTTACGCTTTTATGTATTGCAGCAACTCCCACTGTTCAAGGGCTCAGCAAGCAAACAAGTACAGGTACAGGAAGTTATTGTGGTGTTTGGGGCCCTTGTTTGATTTTGTGCAGCTGATGCTTGTTGCCCATTGTGTAAGGCTGGTTACTAATGACCTTGATATGGAGCACTCTCCAGTTGATAAGGCCAAAGACTTAAATAGAATACAAATGCATTTTATATCTCCACTTGAAGAGTTTATTTTAATTGTGTTTTGAAATATACTGTATCCTAAAGGCCTCTCTTTTCTGAGCAATGTACATCCTCAAAATAAAACCTTGCAAAGAATGGAATGCACAATGGGGTGACATGTAATGGGCAGTTTTGAATTCAACTTGAAGGGGGCTGTGGTTATCCATTCTGCATAAATTTAAGGAGGTCTCCAGAGCTGGGAGTGGGGGAAGAAGTGGTGGATTGCCTCATGAAGAGCTGTAAGGAGCCATGCACTCATCATCCATCGTTTTAAAGAATTGGAAAGTGTCAGAAATTCCTTGTAGATTTCTGTGTTTTCTTTAATTAGCCTCTTGGTGCAATACTAATGAATAGGAAATTTCTTTTTATTTCTGATTCTGGCTAGAGTGCTGGGGGTGGAGCTCAGAGAATGAGGTGAAAGCTTCAGCTTTCATGCACAGGGTTAGGGAATGGATAGATGAGGCGTGGGGGACTGGTCTGGCTGCAGCCTGGAAATTTGGAAAAAGAGCAGAGGATAGAGCTGGGGAAAGCAGGGCATCTTAGAGTCACTCCTTTTCTTCTTTTCTAAATCCCACACTCCTGTTTGCTCTTTCACATTATTTTCTCGCCTTTTACTTCTCTCTTTTCATTCTTGCTTATCTTTTTTCTTCCTCCTTTCTCCCTCTTCCTTCATCTCTCTTTTTCCCCTTCTGGAATAATGAGGAGTCCCTTGAAGAAAAATGGAGGAAATTAACCACTAAGTATATTGGGTCCAAGGGTCTACTGTCCTCAGGCACATATACCTACAAACACACCCTGATATATCCTCGATGAGCATTTAATAGGGAAGAACAAGTGTGTCTTCACATTGGATCTTTTTCTTTTACTTTAGCCTTTGCCTTCTATTACTTTTGCTACAAGTTGTTGCCTATAGCCTGAAATATACAGGATAACCCATTCTCAAGGCTCTAACCTCTAAAATATAACAATTTTCCATTCATATAGAGATTAAATGTTACAGAACAGAGACTAACATTTGTCTTGTTGGAGGTTTACAGGAACATCATGACTTATCCTTGGACCAGTGCAAGAACAAAGGATTCTAACACCAAGGTCTGCAATGATCATCCACACCCCTTCCCCTTTAAGTATAAAAGAAGCTTGAATTCTAACTTGGGTAGGAAGGTTTGACACTAGTCTACCATCTTTTCCATCAGCTGGCATTCCTAATAGGCACAATTTCTTGCCCCAACAATTCACCTCTTAATTTACTGATCTGTGGTCAGCAAGCAGTACAAGCTTGGGCTTGGTAACAAGTATGTACACACATACACATACATGAAATATGTTAACAAAATTTTCTAGCTGTTAGCACACAGAAAAATATAAAAAGATGCTTTTGACACAGTGACACTAACCTTGAAAACAAGATTTTGATGCTTTGGAGCCTCCTGTTTAAAGCGACCCTGTGTGGCTGGCTAAATCAGGTAATGCAATTAAGCACTGCCTTAGTCTGCGTATCCTGCCATTATAAAATACCGTAGACTAGGTGGCTTAAGTAGCAGAAATTTATGTTCTGCATAAACATATTTATGTTCTGCAGTCTGGAAAGTCCAAGAGCAAGCTGCTGTCTGATTGGGTTCCTGTTGACAGCCCTCTACCTGACTTGCAGATGGCTGACTTCTCCCTATGCCCTCACATGGTCTTTCTTCAGCTTGGTTTCTGCTTGTGGAGAAAGAAATTGATCTCTTTCTCTTCTTGTAAGGCCACTAATCCCATCATGAGGGCTCTACCCCTCATGACCTAATCTAACCCTAATTACCTCCCAAACATACCATCAGATGAGGTTAAAGGCTTCAATATATGAACTTTGTGGGGGACACAAACTTTCTGTTCATAATAGGCACTGAATAAACACTCAATAAATATTAGTATTATTTGCTGCCTCTTGAATAAAGACATAAATTTAAGGCATTCTGTGATTGGAAGATTCAGTTTACTTTCTTCTATCATTTAAACATAAGCAATGTGATCAAATAAAATTATAATTAATTTTGGTATTCATTTTCATAGATTATGCTTTTAGTTATAATGCATATAATTTACACAGAATTTAACCCTTGATAAGTTAATATTGAGAGCTCTTAGGAGACATTTCTTTCTCTTTCTCTGTGAGTTTTTCTTTTTTTGAAATTTCAAATAAAATCCAGTGATAAAATAGTTTAGTTCACTAACCAGTTCAACCACTGCCAAGGGATGACCTATAATTTCATTACTGAGAGCATATTCTAGCACCACAGACCCAGCCCAGAAACCCTGTTTCAAGCTATTGCCCCACTGATTCACCCCTGACTTTAGACATCAGTCCGTGTTTTCTCAGTGTATGGTTTTGGAGGGCCCTGGGGGATCGGGGCCTAAATGTATTAAACTCTCGGATGGTGAGCTGATAATTCTGGGTTCATTCAAGTCCCATCTGCAGTGGAACCACACTTTTTTTTTTCAGTGGAGCTGAGCTTTTGGACAATTCTTTAGTCCTAGATGCCTCTTAGGTTAAACAGATTTTTGCATAGAAATTCCTCCTTATAATTGTGATAGTCAAATACAAGGAATAATTTTTGGTAGAACTGACTGAGTACTTAATATAAGCCATGAAGCACTTTCATACGATGTTTCACTGTTAGACCCAGGTTCCTCAAAGTGGGATTCTGAAGCTTGTTAAAACAAATTCTCAGGCTCCAACCTGAGTTATGGAGTTAAGAAATCTCCAGGATGGGAGGTCTATAAATCTGTGGGCTAACATCTGAAAAACATGGCTCTGGATCTGGATATAAAAACAAATATTTTATTGTTGTTATTTTATTTTATTTTTCTTTCTAGAATTATTTCTTTTCCAAAATGGAAAGGACACTGTTTCATATGATTACAAATCATGTATGTTCATTGTAAAAATGTGATAAAGAAAATTTTATTACATTAAGAACCACCAGTAGTACCATGACTCAAAGATAACCACTGAGAAATGCTGTCACTTTTACCCATCATCCATTACAGTGAACAAAGTTCATCCTGTGAGCAAAGTTATTGTTTTTGCAGAATTATAGGATATTAATGCCCAGAGGGAAACTGGAGATCATGTGGGCTCTATTTCTTCATTTATATCAAGAAAACCTGAGTAATTAGTCTACGGCTAATTGTCACCTTGCTTATTTAATTTATATGCAGAGTACATCATGTGAAACACTGGGCTGGATGAAGCACAAGCTGGAATCAATATTGCTGAGAAAAATGTCAATAACCTCAGATATGCAGATGATACCACCCTTATGGCAGAAAGTGAAGAGGAACTGAAAAGCCTCTTGATGAAAGTGAAAGAGGAGAGTGAAAAAGTTGGCTTAAAACTCAGCATTCAGAAAACTAAGATCATGGCATATGGTCCCATCACTTCATGGGAAATAGATAGGGAAACAATGGAAATAGTGACAGACTTTACTTTCTTGGGCTCCAAAATCACTGCAGATGGTGACTTTAGCCATGAAATTAAAAGACGCTTGCTCCCTGGAAGAAAAGCCATGACCAACCTAGATAGCATATTAAAAAGCAGAGACATTACTTTGCCAATAGAGGTCCATCTTGTCAAAGCTATGGTTTTTCCAGTAGTCATGTATGGATGTGAAAGTTGGACTATAAAGAAAGCTGAGCATTGAAGAATTTATGCTTTTGAACTGTGGTGTTGGAGAAGACTCTTGAGAGTCCCTTGGACTGCAAGGAGATCATCCCAGTCAATCCTAAAGGAAATCAGTCCTGAATATTCATTGGAAGGTCTGATGCTGAGGCTGAAATTCTAATACTCTGGCCACTTGATACAAAGATCTGATTCATTGGAAAAGACCTTGATGCTGGGAAAGATTGAAGGCAGGATGAGAAGGGGATGACAGAGGATGAGATGGTTGGATAGCATCACTGACTCAATGGACATGAGTTTGAGCAAGCTCCAGGAGTTGGTGAAGGACACAGAAGACTTGTTTGCTGAAGTCCATGGGATCGCAAAGAGTTGGACATGACTGAGTGACTGAACTGTGTCTATGGCACCAGTCCAGTCAGTGTCTGGCATAAATGGACCTAATAGTTGTCTCTACCAGGTGTGAATAAGGCATTAGATTATCTACCTAATGGATTGACACTTCAGGGCAGAGTCTTGCATAGTTTCAAGTCTGAAAAATGTCTAAATAATGTGTGTACCTAATAGGCCCAATGGCTTGCTCTTGAGGAAGAAAACAACCAGGTAAAGAAAGAGATATTATGAGATCCAGTAATATTATTTCTCCATCTTTGGTGAAGTAAGCTACCCAACAGCCACCACTCATTAGTCAGTTACCACAGTGTAACATACATTAATATAAAGGCAATTTATTCATTAATCCATTCATTGCTTTAATATTCTTTGAGCATCTAATTTGAGCCAGACACTATTGCTCTAGCACTGGTGACTTGGTAAGAAGCAAAATGTACACATTCTTTTAGATAACTTATCCCTTTCTGAAACATAATCATATCTAAGTGTTCTATCTGAGACTGGGTTTGTGAGGCTGGGGATATGACATGTCTTCTCCTTCAGTTTTAACTGCATACATGGCATATCATCAAATGAACTTAATGAGAGTTTCACCTCTGGAGTTGCTCAATATTTGGAGATTACTTTTAATGAAATATCTTGTTATCATTGTCCAAATAACTGATGAGTTTTCAAATGGAAAACAGATGTAAATATAGGAACACAAAATAAGTGTAATTCTTTGTATGGAGAAAAAAAAAGAAGGCATGTATCAGTGTATAAAGAAAAGAAAACTAGAAAAAAGAACTAGAAAACTTCTGTTAAATGCCAGTTTTAATTTATGATTGGTGAGCTTTAGCTCACCAGCTATTTTGTCATCATATGCAATATCCCATTTGCTCTTAAGAATGTCACTGTACCACATGTAGCAGCTGATGCATACCCATGTCATTTATATGTTGGCTAATGAATTCAAAGTTAGCTGGTGTGTAAATGCTTGGTAAACCAAGAACATTCACCAAATGTTAGATATCAATATGAAGATCAATACATGTGTATTCTAGTAAAATATTTTGTGTTTCTCATAGCAATAGCATCTAATATCAGGAAGTAATTTTTAGGGGTGTAGTCAGCTTTCAGGAAATGAAAAGCTTAAAAAAAACTTCAAGAATCAGGGACTTTTCAGTTTATCAGGCGCTGTGCTTTCTTTTGAATGATGAATAAATTAGTGGCTCAGAGAGGTTATACGTCTTACACAAGGATTGGAAACTGAACTCCTGTAATGCTCTTTCTACAAAGTATATCTTGCCTAGAGAGTCTCAGAAAGCACAACCCTGTCTCTCTATTCAGTACCAAAATTTTCTTACATTATGTCTTTTCTTTAATATGAAAACCCAACTGTTAGATGGTGGTGGTAGTCATAATGTTGACAGGAAAGTCAGGATACTAAAGAAAAACAACACACTCCCCCCATACTTGGTTAAGTCCAGTTAAACTGAGTCATGAGAATAGATAGAAATTGAGGGTGGAGTATAGGATGGGGAGTATAAGGGAATGCGGGTGTGGGAAAGCCAATGGCAAATGAGAAAATCTCTAGAAAGGGTGGCCAGACAAAGGCCTTTAATAGAAACTGTTGCTCATAGTATCTTGAAAAAAACTAATGTTTAATATTTGAACAAAAACCATAACTCTTGCCTTGTCCTCCTTACAATAGGGCCCAAGTTTATGATCCAGCATTTTATCTCAGTTCATATTGTATTATTAGGACATATAAACAAAAATACTTCACTAGAAAAAGTCTAGACAGCTATTTTTGTTCTTTCCCTCCCCTCCTTTTCAATTGTGCAGGCCTTCAATGTAAAAGAGAGAGTTAAGATTTTCAAACAATAGTCCAAATAAATGTTTTTTACATTCTGGAAAGAAAAAAGCAGGTCTCAAAGGCTCAGTAAACTGACTCTAAGTTGGCCTGGAAGAGCCACAATACTTTTCAGTCTCTGGACTCCTTGTGGTCCCCACAGAATTATTCCACTGGCCTTGAAAACCAGCTCTGTGACATTCTGGGGACTTTTATCTGTTACGGTAAATTACTGTATCCAATGCAAATCTCCTCTAGAGCTCACAGAGATCTCAGTGAGCAAGGAATATGGAACTGTTCAAATCAGGAATAGATGGGGACTTTGAAGATAAGGTAAACTGTGTTTTCTTGTTGACAAAATAATATGAAGCTTTTGTTGTGTGTTTCCATAAAAGACTTCCCAGGCATAAATCAATATGGCAGCACCAACTCTGTGAGAATAAGTAACGATAAGTATAGTTTTCAGCACCCCGTAACCACTTATTACATTTATTTCCCAGTTTTCTTTGTTATTCCTTTCCTGTTCAAATCTGAGCCAGCACATTTTTGGCTTCTGAGCTGAAGTAGGAGGCACTGCCAATCAGCAGGAAATATAATACAGATAAGATTCATATAAACTCTTTTGAACTGGTAAAATAGCTGGATGGGAAATGGATGTTAAATTGTTTACATTTGGCACAAGAAGAAAACGTTCCATTTTTAAATTCAAAGCTTCTGCACCTTTGTAAATGAAAACAAATCACATGGGTCATGTAGTGTTCCACTCTGTAAAAGCCATCAAGAGACAGATAAAAGCTTTCATAAATCACTAAATTTATCTGGGGCTTGCTCAAAAGAACCATTCTCCTTATTAAAATGATGTGGCCCTTGCCTGGTCTTTGGAAAAACTGTGCAACCAGAGCCTCCCAGCATACTTTGAGAAGTGCTCTACCAACAGTGGCAAGTGCTTACATGGGAGTCTGGGAGGCTCTGGTGGAGATGTCCGTGAATTCTTATTTTTCAACTTAAGTTTTTGCAAAACTCTAATCAGGTGAGACAGCATAAATGATGTAAATGTGTGGTCTGAAGACATTAGCACCAAGAAAAAGCTTTCATCTTGGAAAACATTGGTATGCTTGGCTAGGTTCAAGAGATAAATAAAAAGTAATTTTAAAAAATGGACTGCTGAATTCCATGAAATAACCAAGTAGCTTCTCCCACAGAATGATAAATTCCCACTTTGTCTAAATTTTCGCATGTTTCGTTCATTTGATCTTATATCATCTAAGCATAGCCTGGATACTAAATGATGTAAAAGTACTTGGAATGTGTTTAGCAATTAAGTGAAATCAATTACAAAGCTGAATTGGAGACAGCTGACTGGGCAGTGAGCCCTCTATCATGGGTGATACAAAGCCTGGGATGCCTTGTCAGTGTGGCCCACCATGCAATCAATTTTTTACTGCGTCATGGTCAAATATAGGATCAACCACATGGGCCAAGGAAAGAGGACAGCAGGACTACGGTTCTTCAGACTGACCTCATGAACTCTTAAGGTGCTGGCCTGAATTACAAGCTGATACAAAAACCACCTGGACCTTATCATCAGAACAATGCTGACTCAAGGAAGAGGCAGTTGGGGAAGCTCAGTGAAACTCCGTATCCTTTTGGAACCCTGAGTGCTCTTCTCAGCAGGGTTTCTGCCATTCATCCATTCCATGGGGAAAATCCTAAACTACAATTAGGAATGAGTGATGAAAGCAAATGAAGATAGCTCATTTGTATTCACACAATTTAATAATCTGCAGATCAGGAGCTTATTCACCTTCTAACCCTTGTGTGGGACCAGTTGCCTGAAATTTCCAAATGGTGAAGATTGGACATGCATGGGAGAGAGATATGAGCACTCCATATAAAGTGCTTTCTTTGGGGCCATTTGCCCTCCATGCTGGATATGAGTACTTATTTTCAGATGATGACTCATTGGCAAGATGATGCCCAGTTCCCCAGTCTCCATTTGGCCTTGTAATTATTCTGAAAAGAAGGTTGGAGACCAGACACTTGTCTCCCCCTCCCACCTTCTGAGCTTCTTCTAGTCAGCTCCCCACAGATATCACACAAGTGCTGAGCATGGAGCAAAGTCAAGGAATCAGGACATGGATGAGTCTCTCTGGCCTTCTAAGTGATCCTGAAAGGACACTCTGTAGTCAATGGGCTCAAAGTGGAAATCAAGAGAAAGTATGCAGAATGCATGGAAAAGTGAGAATCATTTTCTTCAGAGTGAACTTCGCTAGCATCCCCTAGTGTGACTCAAGTGCTATCGGCAGCCCTCAGGATTGCTGATACTGCCACAGATTGGTGCTATCTATTGCTAAGATGAAAGAACCCAATTATATTAAAAAAAACTAGTAGTGTGAATGCCCAAATGAGATAGCACCAGTGGGACATAATGTTAAATATTCAAATTAGTTACTACATATTCATAAACCAGCAGTTTTGTTTAATACTTGAACAAGTTTTATATCTGAATTGAACACAACCTCCCATTAGCACCAATGATTTGTATTCATTGCATGTGAACAAAAGTAATAAACTCAATTTCTACTATTGAAAGTGAAGATGAAGAAATGATCATACAGGTTGGGGAGATGCAGATGCTCTGAAAGGCTTATTTCTACACTAATGAGACATGGAACCACACCTCATCAAGGTTTAGAGGTTTTCCTGGAAATAAGGAATCACAGCTTACTAAACATTGACTTGAAAATCTGCTATTTGTTGGACAGATAGGTGAAATAGCTCCTACCCAGAATTTGCAGAGGGATCTCTCAGAAGAGAGAGCAACAAGAAAACACTTGGAATTTTAACTAAATTACTAACAAACAACCTCAGTTTGAAAGTTCATTAATGATAATACATCTGGGATTCCCCACGCTGATGTTCAGTTCAGTTGCTCAGTAGTGTCCGACTCTTCGTGACCCCATGAACTGCAGCATGCCAGGCCTCCCTGTCCGTCACCAACTGCCGGAGTCCACCAAAACTCATGTTCATTGAGTTGGTGATGCCATCCAACCATCTCATCCTCTGTTGTCCCTGTGTCCTCCTGCCCTCAATCTTTCCCAGCATCAGGGTCTTTTCAAATGAGTCAGCTCTTCACATCAGGTGACCAAAGTATTGGAGTTTCAGCTTCAACATCAGTCCTTCCAGTGAAGGAATCATCCATGTTGATGTAGTCCAGTCCAATTTATTGCTAGGATGTGGTGGGACCACCACTTTGCTAGGAATAAGAGTGCCAGAAATGCAGAGTCTTCCCTTTTCCTATTCAGTGCTATTATTTTACTGAAACAGAAACTGTTCTCCAGTGATAGACATTTAGGACATTTGGTGATAGAACGAATAGAGCATCATCACAGCATTGCTGTACTAATGATACTTGGCATTGAGTTTAATAAAGGTGACTGGATAACAGGTGCTTTCCTGATGAGGTGATGGTTTCTACAAATCAGACTAAATGCTGAGGCTGGTTTTCAGCCCTTTCCTGATAACTTTAGCTTATAGCTGGCATCAGAGCAACAGCCCTTTATAATTGCAATCTGATTCGAATATTACAATAGGATGTTGCTTCTGAAGTTTGTTCTTTCTTCAAAGTTTATCCCTCTAGGATAGTTGTTGACTGTCTTTGGGCTCTATCAGAAGCATGCCCTGAGGCAAGGATATGAATACAAGTAGATTAGTCACAAAGCAATCCCAAATGGGGTTGTCAGATTTAGCAAATAAAAATGCAGGGGCCCAGCTATATTTGAATATCAAATAAACACCAAAATTTTTAGTATAAGTTATATCCCATGCAATATTTGGGACATACTTAACAGTAAAAAAAAAGAGACTGTTTATATGGAATTAAAATGTAGTTGGGAATCCTGCATTTTATCTAGCAACCTCAATGCCAGGAAGCTGAGAGAGTAGGCACATAAGACAGGCATGAGGAGACCAATGAAGGGTGCATGAATGAGCAGGCATGAACAACTATAGCTCAGTCCCTCTGGGGACATGTGTAAACTGTAGAGAATATACATAGCTTAGAGGGGTCTATATGGGGACAAAGCAACTGGGGGAAGGAACCATCTCCTTTCATCATTTTAAAGGTTGATTCTGGGGACACAAGTCCCCCCACTCAAGCTGTTTGCCCTGGGTAAGGTGGCATGGGGAGCACCTTCCTGGAGCCATAGAACCCTTTGGCAGAGAGTTGTAGGTACTTTTAGGAGGAAGCCACTCCCAATACTAGAACATGAAGTACCAAGGGATATGGGTAAAACCCCGATAGTGTCTTGGTGACTCTGGGCAAGTTATGGCACCTTTTGGTGTCTAAATCCTCAACTCATCAGACTTCTTCCCAGAAGCTCTCTCCTGAAGACAGTCACTGATACCTTCTTTAGCAGAAGCTACTCATTTTCCCAGCTTGGGGCCAGGAGATTGGGTTGGTGTTTCACCCATATTCCCATGCTATAATTCCCATGGTATCTTTTTAAAACCCTGCTTCTGTGAGATGCATACCATCTTGGTGTCAGTCCATTAGGGAGTCTAACACACGGTTCATGGTCTCCCATCACGCCTCACATCCTAACATCCCCCATGCAGCTCCACTCCTGTGAGGATATCTCCCTGGACACCTGGGCTCCTATCCAGTGACCTTTACCTCTATTTTAGCCATCTGTTCCCTTAGACACACATTGCACTGTGTCATCTTCTATAACTGCTCCTCTAGCAAATGTTAATTCACATGCTGCCTCTCCCAATTCTTCTCCTTCACCCTCTTAATAAGTCACTTTTGGATGTGTTCTTTGACCCTGCTGAGACTCATAATACCCTGAACTCTTCTACCAGCCTTACCCAGACTTCACTGCTTTTCCTATTCAGGTGAGAGTGCATGGTTTATGTCTCCAAGCTCACTCTTGAACACTGATGATTTTAACGCTTACCCCTCAGTCATCCATTTCTCTTGTATCTACAACGGGGCAGTGAAGTCCTGTCAGTCAATATTACAGAACTATGGGAAATAATGCCTCTAAAAGACTATAGTCTTAACTAGACCCTCAATGATCCTGGCAAGTCTGAGTGAACTCCGGAAGACGGTGATGGACAGGGAGGCCTGGCGTGCTGCGATTCATGGGGTCGCAGAGTCAGACACGACTGAGCAACAGAACTGCACTGAATGTAGTCTTTCTAGCTTTTTCTAGCAACATTTCAAACTTCCTTCACTTTCCTCAAACCGTGTATTTCCCTCACACAGCCTTCCCTGCCTGTATTTCTCCACCTGATGTTTCTTCTTTGTTCTTAGGATGTGATTGCAGCCCTGTCTCCTGCTTCACAAAGAAAACAGAAACCACTGGTTGAGAATTCTCACAGATCCTTACCACTGAAATCACAAATTTTCCACATGTCTTTTTCTTCTTTTCTTTTGATACACTAGGAAATAGGTCAAGTATCTAGTGACCTCTTGTTGCATCAGTCTCTCCTCTCTACCCCTTTCAGCTGCTTTGGCCATTTCCTTTAGGAAGCCTCATCTATTTTTGTTCCCACCCTTTTTCAGTATGGATGAGATGACCCACCCACGTCCTCCGTGGCACCTTGGACTAACTTCTCACTTTGCACTATGGACTGTAACATGGTAGCCACACATCAGACCCTAGCCATGAGCTCTAGAAACAAAGGGGATAACAGGACTGAATTCAAAGTTGTAAGCTCAGTTAGTATTCAAAAACTACTTGTTGAAGAAGTGAATTTTAAAAATGGAAAAACAAATTGACTTTATATCAGTTTCCTGGGCTTCTTAGAGATGGGTGTTTTTCATTTTCAAGCACTAGATATCAATAAGACTTCCTGAATTTATAGAGATCATGGATACTACAGTCAGGCATCTTTAAATGACCTTGAAAAAAAGGCTTAAATCAATCAGTTTAGTAAATAAAATGACCAATTAATAGAAACTGGGGCTGCTTATTTGATGTATTTGAAAGGTTAATTCAATCAGAATGAAGAGCTCCTATAGCCCCAGGTCTGTGTCAGACCTTAGGAGAGGGGGATTACATATTTCAGCAATGGAGACATTAAGAAATTCTCAAAGAACAAGAAATGCAACTATTGATATGAGCATCAATTTATCACTCCTTTCTCACTGGATAGTTCCTATTAGTCTTATAAAAAGTGGGGGTTGCTATTAAGTATGGACATGTTATTCCTTAGTGTACACATATTTCAAAATGTAAACTTAGTTTCTTGATCATAACCTTTATTCTGTGTAAGAGATGTCACTAAATAATCACAAAACAGCTAAAACTTCTACCTTTAAATTTCAGCAGAAGAATGTGAGTTCTTCTGCCTCACTGAGAATATAAGACTTTCATCCTTAGGCATCATAGGAATCAGCATATTTTGGCAATTCTTTCCTCTCAAAGAAAAAAGGTATTCACAATTTCTCTGAGAAATTTCCATTCTAAATCATTAGTAAAAGCCCAATCCAGAGGTTCATTTTGTTGTGTACTCTATGATTTCATTAGCAGTTATAAATCTCATAGTTGATGGCAGTAATATTTTGAGATAGCCCAAATCATATTATGCTGTCCCTAAATTATAAAGACCAAAAACACTGGATAGGATAAAACATTTTAATACTTAAGATCAGATATGGACCAAAAATACATTTAATTACCTAAAAGATAATTTTGGTATTTGCCTCAATGAATCTTCCATATGGTCAAAATTTTATGTCTTTATTTTTGCTGCCACCCCATAGCACTGCCATTATCAAAATCTTTCATTAATTAAAGCTCATGGTGGGGAGATGTATAGAATTACAGAGAGAAAAATAATTTCAAAGTATTTGATAAAAATTACTCAAACACAATATTATTCTCACTCACTTATTCATGGGACTATATATTCTTCATTTGTAACTCCTTTATCTCACCTTCTATATCTTCCATCTTAAATCCACTCCTGTCGAGTTTGGAGTGTAATAAATAGGAATAAGATCCCCTACTAAGCTCAGTGGCAAGACAATACATGGAGTATTAATATTGGATTTCCCTGGTGGCTCAGATGGTAAAGCGTCTGAGTATTAATATTATCTACCAATTAAGCCAGGTTATGTTGGGAAGAACAGCTCGAGTCATGAGGAGATTGCAGCATGGGTTATAAATAGCTGATCACAATTCTTGTTTTTCTTTAATATTCCCATATAACTGCTCTCCAAATACTGTGAAGTTTGAAATTTTCCAAAATATAATTATAATAGATATTTTAAAAAGAGGTCCAACACAGGTAAAGAAGGCAAAAAATCATTTCATCTAATGCTTTCTATAAGGAATTCAGCACTGAATTTAGCTCTGAACTAGAAACTAGTGCAAGAAGGAAAACTAATGTGTCATGTAATTTCTCATTATTTGAATTTAAATTTAAAAGATGTTTAGAAAGAATGTGTGCATGGCAGTAAATTCTGAAAGAAACATGCCAGGGATCATGAATTGTTATAGAAAGGACATTAACAACACAGTAGAAAATGTGTTCTCAAAACAATGGCGCATCATAATATTCTTATAATCAGTTATCAGAACTCCCCCTCCCCTATTTTGAAGATTAAAAAAAAAATGGAACCATGTGTGTAGAACCAAAAGGAAAATGTGAATATAGACTTCATAACTAATCTACCTCTGCTGGACACTTCTGTTTGCTGCATGGTGGTTCTTGATGAAGGTTTTGGGGGTACTGTTTATCACTTCAACACACTGCTTTAGTCCATAAAGTTCCTAGAGACAGAGCTATCTTTATGAGCCATCACACAGTTTTAGTAGGACATTTGAGGTTGGACTAAGTCCATGTTTGGCTGCTTATATTAAATTGTAATTCTAAAATTGGGTGCATTTCAACAGAGCTGGCATGGAACACACTCATCCTTGCTATCACCAAGCCAATGAACCCAGACCTGTCTCTGTATTTATACCTACATACATCATACATACCTACCCCATCATTCACCCATGGTTAATGGCATTAAGCTGGCTCAGTGAACAAATGAGTACCTGAACAGTTTGGCCACTGTATTTCAAACTGAGACATTTTATAAATCAGTGCATATAAATAAGGAAGAATCTTAATTAAAAAGCAATTTTCCCCACAGAATGGTTTGTTAGGTTTGAGCTTATGTTTTATTTTCATTTAGTTCTGTACCTTAGGATCACATAGGGGTAGAAGTTCCAGAATGCCATGTGAGGGTTCAGGATAAAGATGCTATGACAACAACCAGAAAATACCTGAAATCTCAAGAGAGAATCTTTCAGCCATAGACCCCCTAATTTTTCAAAGGCTGACATGAGGCAGTCCTACCCCAAGTGACTGACAGAGCTATAAGCCTTGCTTTACTTGGCATATGCCCAGTGCCTGCTACCTCTTTGCAGAAGGTTTCTTTTTAAATGGATGCCACATCTATAGATATATTTGTAATTCACAAATTCCCCTAGCTGTCATTCTAATTAGACCAAGTCCAGTTCAGTTCAGTCACTCAGTCATGTCCGACTCTTTGTGACCCCATAGACTGCAGCACTCCAGGCTCCCCTGTCCATCGCAACTCCCAGAGCCTACAAAAATTCATGTCCATTAGAACAGTGATGCCATCCAACTATCTCATCCTCCGTTGTCCCCTTCTTCTTCCTTCAATCTTTGCCAGCATCAGAGTCTTTTCCAATGAGTCAACTCTTTGCATTGGGTGGCCAAAGTATTGGAGTTTTGTATTCAGCATCAGTCCTTCCAACGAATATTCAGGACTGATTGCCTTTAGGATGGACTGGTTGGATCTCCTTGCAGTCCAAGGGACTCTCCAAAAGTCTTCTCCAATACCACAGTTCAAAAGCATCAATTCTTTGGTGCTCAGCTTTCTTTATAGTCCAACACTCACACCCATACATGACTTCTGGAAAAGCAATAGCTTTGACTAGACAGATCTGTGTTGGCAAAGTAATGTCTGTGCTTTTTAATATGCTCTCTAGGTTGGTCATAGCTTTTCTTCCAAGGAGCAAGCATCTTTTAATTTCATAGCTGCAGTCACCATCTGAAGTGATTTTGGAGCCCCCAAAAATAAAGTCTGTCACTGTTTCTATTGTTTCTCCATCTATTAGCCATTAAGTGATGGGACTGGATGCCATGATTTTAGTTTTCTGAATGTTGAGCTTTAAGCTAGCTTTTTCACTCTCCTCTTTCACTTTCATCAAAAGGCTATTTAGTTCTTCTTCACTTTCTGCCATAAGGGTGGTGCCATCTGCATATCTGAGGTTATTGATATTTCTCCCGGCAATCTTGATTCCAGCATGTGCTTCATGCTTCATCCAGCTTGGCGTTTCACATGATGTATTCTGCATATAAGTTAAATAAGCAGGGTGACAATATACAGCCTTGACGTACTCCTTTTCTGATTTGGAAGCAGTCTTTTGTTCCATATCCAGGTCTAACTGTTGCTTCTTGACCTGTATACAGATTTGTCAGGAGGCAGGTCAGATGGTCTGGTATTCTCAACACTTTAAGAATTTTCCACAGTTTGATGTGATCCACACAAAGGCTTTGGCATAGTCAATAAAGCAAAAGTAGATGTGTTTTTCGGAACTCTCTTGCTTTTTCAATGATCCAGTGGATGTTGGCAATTTGATCTCTGGTTCCTCTGCCTTTTTCTAAATCAGGTTGAACATCTGGAAGTTCACGGCTCATATACTGTTGAAGCCTGGCTTGGAGAATTTTGAGCATTACTTTGCTAGTGTGTGAGATAACTGCAATTGTGTGGTAGTTTGAGCATTCTTTGGCATTGCCTTTCTTTGGGATTGGAATGAAAACTGACTTTTTCGAGACCTGTGGCCACTGCTGCATTATCCAGATTTGCTGGCATATTGAGTGCAGCACCTTCTCAGCCTCATCTTTTAGGATTTGAAATAACTCAACTGGAATTCCTTCACCCCCACTAGCTTTGTTTATAGTGATGCTTCCTATGATCCACTTGACTTCACATTCCAGGATGTCTGGCTCTAGTCCAGTGATCACATCATCATGGTTATCTGGGTCATGAAGATCTTTTTTATATAGTTCTTCTGCGCATTCTTGCTGCCTCTTCTTAATATCTTCTGCTTCTGTTGGGTCCATACCACTTCTGTCCTTTATTTTGCTCATCTTTGCATGAATGTAGCCTTGATATCTCTAATTTTCTTGAAAAAAAAAATCTCTAGCCATTCCTATTCTATTATTGTCCTATTTCTTGCATTGGTCACTTAGGAAGGTTTTTTTCTCTCTCCTTGCCATTGTTTGGAACTCTGTATTCAAATGGGTGTGTCTTTCCTTTTCTCCTTTGCCTTTAGCTTCTCTTTTTTTCAGAGATATTTGTAAGGGCTCCTCAGACAGCCATTTTTCCTTTTTGCATTTCTTTTACTTGGGGATGGTCTTGATCACTGCCTCCTGTACAATGTCATGAACCTCCGTCCATAGTTCATCAGGAACTCTATCAGATCTAATGTCTTGAATCTATTTGTCATTTCCACTGTATAATCATAAGGGATATGATTTAAATTATATCTGAATGTTCTAGTGGTTTCCCCTACTTTTCTTCAATTTAAGTCTGAATTTTTCAATAAGGAGTTCAAGATCTGAGCCACAGTCAGCTCCCAGTCTTGTTTTTGCTGAATGTATAGAACTTCTCCACCTTTGGTCAAATATTTGACCAAACATGGTCCACTGGAGAAGGGAATGGCAAACCATTTCAGTATCCTTGCTTTGAGAACCCCATGAAAGTATGAAAAGGCAAAATGGTATGACACTGAAAGATGAACTCCCCAGGTCAGTAGGTTCCCAATATGCTGCTGGAGAAGTGTGGAGAAATAACTACAGAAAGAATAAAGATGTTGAGCCAAAGCAAAAACAATACCTAGTTGTGGATATGACTTGTGATGGAAATGAATTCTAATGCTGTAAAGAGCATTATTGCACAGGAACCTGGAATGTTAGGCCCATGAATCAAGGCAAATTGGAAATGGTGAAACAGGAGATGGCAAGAATGAACATAGACATTTTAGGAATCAGTGAATTAAAATGGACTGGGATGGCTGAATTTAACTCAGATGACCATTACATCTACTACTGTGGGCAAGAATCCCTTAGAAGAAATGGAGAAGGCTTCATAGTCAACAAAAGAGTCCAAAATGCAGTGCTTGGATGCAATCTCAAAAATGACAGAAAGATCTCTGTTCATTTCTAAGGCAAACCATTCAATATCATAGTAATTCAAGTCTATGCCCCTACCAGTACTGTTGAAGAAGCTGAAGTTGAATGGTTCTATGAAAACCTACGAGACCTTTTAGGACTCACACCCAAAATAGATGTCCTCTTCATTATAGGGGACTGGACTGGATTGTAAAAGCAGGAAGTCAAGAGCTACCTGGAGTAACAGGCAAATTTGACCTCACGAAATGAGGTAGGACAATGGCTAACAGAGTTTTGCCAAGAGAACACACTGGTCCAACACAAGAGATGAGTCTACACATGGACATCACCAGATGGTCTGTAACAAAATCAGGCTAATTATATTATTTGCAACCAAAGATGGAGATCAAGTCCAGCTAAAGTCAAAGTCTACTATGGCCAGTGAAGCTCTTGTTTTTTTGTGAAATGAGTCAGCACTTTAAAAATGGAGATAGTTGAAATGATATCATGTAAATAAGCACTGATGTGACTAAAAGCAACGATGTCTCTTCTATTCACTTTCTTTCATCAGTTCTGTGTATGCCTCTAAAAATCTGCGATTCCAGCTCTTATCCTCTGTCAATTGGCTAATAGAAAATTTTCTTTCAGTGTTCTGCTGTCAGCTCTACATCAGCACAACAGTGAAAAGGCATCATCCCTCCTGTAAACCAGCCCTATCTCCTAATATTGCCCCTGCCCCCACTTTTTTCCCAAGACAAGAACTAAATCAGATCTGATCAATCCTCTCTCCACTCTCCTTTCTGTAAGCAGAAAGGATTTCCTTTCTGAAATCACATGACCTGAATTCTACAGCAATTCTAGAGTAAAGTAGTCCCTTAGTAACATAGAAGGAACCATCTAAGCAGCTTCTTGGTTGGAGCAAAGGTTTACCTACTATTCAGAAGAATCTATTTGTTGTGGACGTGTTTGGTGATGAAAGTAAAGTCCAATGTTGTAAAGAACAATATTGCCTAGGAACCTAGGATGTTAGGTCCATAAATCAAGGTAAACTGGAAATGGTTAAACTGGAGATGGCAAGAGTAAACATTAACATTTTAGGAATCAGTGAACTAAAATGGACAGGAATAGGTGAATTTAATTCAGATAATCATTATATCTACTACTGTGGGCAATAATCCTTTGGAAGAAATGGAGTAGCCCTCATAGTCAACGAAAGTCTGAAATGCAGTACTTGGGTGCAATCTCAAAAATGTCAAACTAATATCTGCTTCCAAGGCAAACCATTCAATATCACAGTAATCCAAGTCTATGCCCTAGCCACTAATGCCAAAGAAGCTGAAGTTGGATGGTTCTATAAAGACCTACAAGACCTTCCAGAACTAACACCCCCAAAAAATGTACTTTTCATCATAGGGACCCGGAATGCAAAAGTAGGAAGTCAAGAGATACCTGGAGTAACAGGTAAGTTTGGCCTTGGAGCACAGAATAAAGCAGGCCAAAGGCTAACAGAGTTTTGCCAAGAGATCACACTGGTCATAGCAAACACTCTCTTCCAGCAACACAAGAGACGACTCTACACAGAGACATCACTAGATGGTCAATACCAAAATCAGACTGATTATACTCTTTGCAGCTTAAGATGAAGAAGCTCTATACAGTCAGCAAAAACAAGACCAGAAGTTGACTGTGGCTCAGATCATGAATTCCTTTTGCAAAATTCAGACTTAAATTGAAGATAAGTAGGTAAAACCACTAGACTATTCAGGTATGTCCTATATCAAATTGCTTACAATTATACAGTGGGAGTGACAAATAGATTCAAGGGATTAGATCTAACAGACAGAGTGCCTGAAGAACTATGAATGGAGGTTTGTAACATTGTACAGAAGGTGGAGATTAAAACCATCCTCAAGAAAAGGCAATGCGAAAAGGCAATGCAAAAAGGCAAAATGGTTGTCTGAAGAGGCCTTACAAATAGCTCAGAAAAGAAGAGAAGCAAAAGGCAAAGGAGAAAAGGAAATATATATTCATTTGAATTCAGAGTTCCAAAAAATCTCAAGGAGAGATAAGAAAGCCTTCCTAAGTGATCAATGCAAAGAAATAGAGGAAAACAAAAGAGTGGGAATGACTAGAGATCACGTCAAGAAAATTAGAGATACCAAGGGAACATTTCATACAAAGATGGGCACAATAAAGGACAGAAATAGTATGGACCTAACAGAAGCAGAAAGTATTAAGAGGAGATGGCAAGAATACACAGAAGAACTATACAAAAAAGATCTTAAAGACCCAGTAACCACAATGGTGTGACCACTCACCTAGAGCCAGACATCTTGGAGTGGGTAGTCAAGTGAGCCCAAGGAAGCTTCACTACAAACAAAGCTAGTGGAGGTGATGGAATTCCAGTTGAGCTATTGCAAATCCTAAATAAGATGCTGTGAAAGTGCTGCACTCAATATGCCAGCAAATCTGGAAAACTGAGCAGTGGCCACAGAGCTGGCAAAGGTCAGATTTCATTCCAATCCCAAAGAAGGGCAATGCCAAAGAATGTTCAAATTATTGCACAACTGAACTCATTTCAGATGCTAGCAAAGAAATGTTCAAAATTCTCCAAGCTAGGCTTCAACAATACGTGAACTGAGAACTCCTAGATATTCAAGCTGGATTTAGATAAGGCAAAAGAATGAGAGATCAAATTTCCAACATCCATTGGTTCATAGAAAAAAAAAAAGAGAATTCCAGAAAAATATCTACTTCTGCTTTATTCACTATGCTAAAGCCTTTGACTTCAAGGGTCACAACAACCTGTGGAAAATTCTTAAAGAAATGAGAATACCAGACCACCTTACCTGCTTCCTGAGAAATCTGTATACAGGTCAAGGAGCAACAGTTAGAACTAGACATGGAACAATGGAGTGGTTCCAAATTGTGAAAGGACTACGTCAAGGCTGTATATTGTCACCCTGCTATTTAACTTATATGCAGAGTATATCATGCAAAATGCCAGGCTGAATGAAGCACAAGCTGGAATTAAGATTGCTCTGAGAAAAATCAATAACCTAAGAAATGCAGCTGACACCACCTTTATGGCAGAAAGTGAGGAAGAACTAAAGAGCATTTGATGAAGGTGAAAGAGTATAGTGAAAAAGTTGGCTCAAAACTCAACATTCCAAAAATGAAGATAATGTATCTGGTCCCATCACTTCATGGCTAATAGATGGGGGAACAATGGAAACAGTGACAGACTTTGTTTTCTGGGTTCCAAAATCACTGCAGATGATGACTGCAGCCATGAAATGAAAAGACACTTGCTCCTCAGAAGAAAAGCTATGACAAACTTAGATAGCATATTAAAAAGCAGAGACATTACTTTGCCAGCAAAGGTGCATCTAGTCAAAGCTATGGTCTTTCCAGTAGTCATGTATGGATATGTTATTTGGACCATAAAGAAGGATGAGGACCAAAGAAATGATACTTTTGAGCTGCAGTGTTGGAGAAGACTGTAGAGTTCCTTGGACTGCAAGGCGATCAAAGCAGTCTGTCCTAAAGGAAATCAATCCTAATATTCATTGGAAGGACTGATGTTGAAGCTTAAGTTCCAATACTTTGGCCACCTGATGTGAAGAGCCAACTCATTAGAAAAACCTTGATGCTGGGAAAGATTGAAGGCAAGAGGAGAAGGGGACAAGAGAGGATGAGATAGTTGGGTGGCATCACCAACTCTATGGACATGACTTTGAGCAAGCTCTGGAAGATGGTGAATGGCAGGGAAGCCTGATTTGCTGCAGGTGATGGCACCCCACTCCAGTACTCTTGCCTGGGAAATTGCATGGATGGAGGAGCCTGGTAGGCTGCAGTCCATGGGGTCACTAAGAGTCGGACACAACTGAGTAACTTCACTTTCACTTTTCACTTTCATGCATTGGAGAAGGAAATGGCAACCCACTCCAGTGTTCTTGCCTGGAAAATCCCAGGGACAGGGAGCCTGGTGGGCTGCAGTCTATGGGGTCGCACAGAGTCAGACACAACTGAAGTGACTTAGCAGCAGCAACAACATGGGGTTGTAAAGAGTTGGACCTGACTGCACAACTGAACGACAATAATAGTGAATCAGTTAAGTACATTTAACCTCAATGAGAACTTCATGTTCTGCTTCTCGACACATTCCCTGTCCCCATATCAATAAAAATAAAAACACCACTAATTAGCTAATATATGTATGCATATGTGTGTATGCATATGGATGTATGTGCACACACACACACAGCAAAGAATCTTACAGTGTTCTGTTTTTTTTCTGTGATAATTACTTCAATATATTTAATAATTTAATTTCCACTTGTTTCTTTCTGTCTTGCCCTTTCTTGGTGCTCATTCAGATTTGCAGATGCCCTAATACATCCCTTTGTTTGCCTTGTTGGGCCCTGTTTAGCAATATCAGTAGTTTCTTAATGGTGCACATTCACACAACCTATGATCTCTTGTCTAAATCCTCACCTTCCCTCTTTACCAGATTCTCTGTGTTTGTTGCTGCCTAAGCTGTGGGTCTGGATTATGATCTCAGAGTTTATTCCATATTTCCTGTATTTGACGATTGGTCCTGGAAGGCTATCGCTTTCCCTTTAGTGCCTGAGCTCTCCTGACCCCTAGCAGTCTGCTAGTTCCATAGCTTTGCTCAGACCTGAAGGGCCCAAATTCACCTCAGTTCCAAACTGTTCCTCTGGACCCTAACTCATCCCTCCTGACTGTATACTCTTGGGCCACTCCAGAACTCTCTGGTCCTAGACCACACCTTTTCCTCTCAGTGTTTCCTTGACCTTCTTGCTTTCAATTCTAGTTCCTATCTCTGACAATGTCCACTACCTTCTCTCTCTTTACATCCTTCCTTAAAACCTTGGAGTCATATTTGATATTGTTCCTCCCTTGACCAGAATCATTTTCACAGTGCTCTTTGTTTCTCATATTATCATTAGAAATTATTGTTCCAATTTGGTGCTCTTGTTATAATTATTATTGGCCTGGTCCAGGCCTGTGTCAGTCCCTATAATTTTTCATATATCTGGAACACAATTACCAGATTAATATTTTGGAAAACACCACTTAAATTATGAAAACCCACATTCCTGTTTGTTGACACAATGAATTCCAAACTTCAAACACAGCATTTTATAAATAAGCCCAAACATCTCTTTTAAACCAGTATTTACCTGTACTATTTATCTTACTCAACTGGTCAGCATACCTTCCCCCAAATTTACCTCATGCCTCTGTATCACTCAACTAGCTCATACTGTTCTTTATTCCTAAAATACCACCAGGAGCAATGTTTTGAGTGAGCCAGATAACCCAGTAAGAGCTCCAGAGTACTCACAGTAAGAGGAAATTATAAGAAAAGATGATCTCTAAAACCCTTCCCTTCTTAGAAGTCCAAGATTTAGAGATGGCATTTTATCTCCATCCATATCCTTGTAGCCTTCCAACATTTCTTAAGGCCAGTTGTGGTCTTCTTCCAACCCACAGTGAGCACCTTTTCCTCTAATTTGCCCCTTCTCCCACTACTCATTCAGCCCATAAACAATTATAATCTTATATGACTGTTTAACTTGTCATACATGCCTTTTCTCTCTAATCCTTGAATTGTGAAATCCAGGTATCCCATAATCACCTGGGAGTAGTGAGTGTCCAATCATTATCTATTGATGGAGTCTGAGTGACTCAAATCATTAGCGAAAGTTGCTGGAAAAATAAATTGGAAACATAGGTATCACAAGGGGCCTCGTTAAATGTACTCTCACTGGTCTAATTGCATTTAATTAAGTCCCTTGGGGAATAATTGCCCCTTAGGCCATGTCATCCAAGGTCAATGTGACTCATTTTAATCAGAACATCTCCTCGGGGTGATGGAGCAATTACATAGCATTTGGAATTGCATCCATGATTTGTTTGTGGCACCATTTTAATTTTGTGTCTGAGACATCGAATTTTAAGGTGCAGCAAGAGGACTTTGTAAATCAGGCCAAAGAACAGCCATTAAGACCTGGTTACAGTCATCCCAGATTTGCTCACAGCTTCTGTCCCTTTGCTGTGGGCTTTCTTCTCAGAGGCCCTGGATTCATTTCAGATGACATGACTCTGGGCAAACTAGATGTGAGAGGTGACTAAAGTTAAAGTGATGTAGTATTTTTAATAAGTATGATTTTGCTGTTTCATCTAGAAATGTAAAGTAAAATAAATTATTGTATGCTAGCTTTGAGTTACCAACTGTCATTAGCCTCTGGACGTGTTAACCAAGAAGCTAATAAATAGATTAATAGTTAAGTTCTACTTTTTGGATACATTTTTAACATCATTATAATTATGGTCTATGTCTTGAATTCACAAGCATTTGCCTTTTGATCTTAAGTATATGAACTGTATGGTAAAAGCAAATGGCCGCAGGTATTGTGGAACAATGCCTGACTTGTCCATTTTATCCTTCAAGCTTTGGGGAAGTGTTTAGATTGATTTAAAGGTTTTTCACAGCTATGTATTATTTATTCACAAAATCCTTTGATGTAGAAGTGAACTTTGTTGTCACTGTCTAGTTATTGTAAAGAGGTACTAGGCCACTTATTAAGTAACAAAATAAAAAATTCTGAACAACATTGGAATCCAGGGACACCACTTGTTTTTATTTGGAGTAGACGTAGGAGTGTGTTCTCTTGGCAGAACTCTATTAGCCTTTGCCCTGATTCATTCTGTACTCCAAGGCCAAATTTGCCTACTACTTCAGGTGTTTCTTGACTTCCTACTTTTGCATTCCAGCCCCCTATAATGAAAAGGATATCTTTTCTGGGTTTTAGTTCTAAAAGGTCTTGTAGGTCTTCATAAAACCATTCAGCTTCTTCAGCATTACTGGTCGGGGTATAGACTTGGATTACCATGATATTTAATGGTTTGCCTTGGAAATGAACAGAGATCATTCTGTCGTTTTTGAGATTGCATCCAAGTACTGCATCTCGGACTCTTTTGTTGACCATGATGGCTACTCCATTTCTTCTAAGGGATTCCTGCACACAGTAGTAGATATAATGGTCATCTGAGTTAAATTCACCCATTCCAGTCCATCGTAGTTTGCTGATTCCTAAAATGTTGATATTCACTCATGCCATCTCCTGTTTGACCACTTCTAATTTGCCTTGATTCATCAACTGAACTGAACTGAACTGAACTGAGATGTGGGAGAGGGTATTGGGATAGTAATACACAGTTTGGGAAAGATGTATGGTATAAGGAAGGGGAAAAGCCATGGGACCCAGGTCAGCTTCAGGGGCTTGATCTCAACTGTGTCCCTACTGTGGTATGCAATCTTGAGCTCTTCATTTGATGTCTCTGTACCCTAATTTCTTCAACTGTAAAATGGAATAAACACTATTCTACTCACTTTTATTGAGCTCCTAAAATGATAATTTGAGATAATTTATAGAAGAGAAAAAGTTACATTGCTGTATGTATTTAACCTATTATATTACTTTATCCTAGGTGCATTGAGAACAATCCTTTGAACCACTTGGAAATCGCTCATCTCTACCTCATTTTAACTCACTCAGGCTCAAAATATAGTCATTTGGCATATAAAACTAGTGATAAATAATAGCTATAAGAGCAGTGTGAGTCACCAGATGGAGATTTCATGTTTTTTATTATCATATACATATCAAGTTCTAACGTATTCTAGACAGTTATAAGAGAGATAGGGTACATGGAACTTGTTTGCTTTAATCAAGGACTATGTCAAAATATAAAAGGCCTTCTCATCTAGCTTCCTTAATAGTGCTCTCAAACTGTTTTTGGATTGGGAAGAATCCAATTTCTTCTTGAGAGTTACATTCTGTGTGCCATCACTCTCTCTGAGATGCCTCAACAGTACAAAGGGGAAATGAAAATAGAAAACAAAGTGAAGAATGAAGAATATGCATTAGAGATTTCCACCTTGGAATAAAATAGGAATAGTATGAAGGGACAGCAAAGTGAATGCCAAATGTAACTTTAACGGTTTGAATCAACATATAGATGGTGTTATAGAACAGCTATTGATTTCAAGTAATAACGTATGGTCAGTTCTGGTAGCTTAGTGAAAAGAGTGCTGAGGAAACACAAATAAAAACTTTGGCTCTGTGATGAGCTAGAGGATCTTGGCAAGGCAGGTTGGTGGTGATGGGTGGGTGGGGTGGAGAAAATCAAGTATCTTCGTTGTAAATGGTGGGAATCTGCGTTAGATGACTTTGTCAGAGCCTTTTTTGGGGTTTGTAACTCTATGCTTTGTGAGAAGTATCATGCAATAAATTAAATAAAGCAATATGCCTGGAATAAAGCCAGTCATTGCTCACCATTCCTTCCTTCTTGCTGAGTTGCTCTGACCAACACATCTTCACTTGATATATGCTATATATGCCCTTCACAGTCATCTACCCAAATCTTCACATATGAAAACTTCTCTATAACTTATTAGATACTTAGCATATTATACATTATAGTTTGTATATTTTCAAAAATTTTCCATGTTCCCCAAGATTTCTGGTACTTAACATAGTATTTGCATATAGAAGGCATTTATGGACAATGATTATCTTATGATAAAGTTTCAATTCCCATATAAGATGTATTTATCATTTAAGAGGCAAGCCCTGTGTGTTGGAAGGATGAAAACCAAGGATTATGGGAAAAGAATGATACTTGTCAATAGATACACATTGTTTGCAACCCAGCTTCCCCAATATACAGTGTTACTTGATCTTTCAGAGGCTTTCCTCCTCTTGTCAAATGAAATCACCTTCTGATATCCAAAAATCCTCTCCAAGGAGGGGAAAAATTGCCATGGAAAGTAGGAATGGGGGTGTCAGAGGTGACCATGTATTCAATATATCAGCTTCAGTTCAGTTCAGTTCAGTCGCTCAGTCACGTCTGACTGTTTGTGACCCCATGAATTGCAGCAAGCCAGGCCTCCGTGTCCATCACCAGCTCCCGGAGTTCACCCAAACTCATGTGCATCGAGTTGGTGATGCCATCCAGCCATCTCATCCTCTGTCATCCCCTTCTTCTCCTGTCCCCAATCCCTCCCAGCATCACAGTCTTTTCCAATGAGTCAACTCTTTGCATGAGGTGGCCAAAATATTGGAGTTGCAGCCTCAGCATCAGTCCTTCCAATGAACACCCAGGACTGGTCTCAGCAGTCTTCAAAAATTATTGGGTTCTGATGATCCTTGAGTTGATACATTGCACGCAATTTGATTGCAGGCAGAAAGAATTACTAAAGACTTTTAAATCAAACTTGGAGCCCATAAGACGATTCAGGATTCCCCAAAACCCACCTCTACCATTCCTACATGAGAATCTGGCACTCCCTTCCTTCTCTGTGCCAGCTGCTCTTCTGCCTGGGCCTAGATCTCCAGAGCAGGAAAGCTTACTGGTTCTTTCTAGGGTTCATGGGACCTGAAACTTAAGATGTTTTAGAAGCCCTATAGAAGGAAAAGAATTAAAAAAGTATATATCTAATATAATTAGATATAAAAGCAACTTGTTTTAGAATAAGGAAATAAACCACAATTAAAAATTTTAAAGCTGAAAATGCCACCCACCTCACAAAATCCAGAAATATATGCTTTTAAATAAAATGCCTGACACTCCCCTATAATACATATTTCTCACCTACATTTTTTGGCTGTATATGCTTTTATTAGGAATTCATATGACAATGACCTTCCCTGATAGCTCAGTTGGTAAAGAATCCACCTGCAATGCAGGAGACCCCAGTTTGATGCCTGGGTTGGGAAGATCCCCTGGAAAAGGGATAGGCTACCCACTCCAGTATTCTGGCCTGGAGAATGCCATCGATTGTATGGTCCATGGGATCTCAAAAAGTAGGACACAACTGAGTGACTTTCACTTTCATATTACAATGACTTTATAATATTGTTTAATGAAAAAGAATCTAAAGATAATTGAGTTTCTATTAGCATAATTAATCAAATGTTTTTATTAGTAGTAGTTTAAAAAGATTCATTCATATTCACAATTTGTTACCGACAATTCCTCGTAAAAATTCAGAATTGTTGTCAATTTGGGAAAATATCAACCAAATTTATTTTATATATAAACAGAAAGATATCATGGGATTTAAAATTTTCTTGTATAGTAACTATTCTTAGATATTCATTACATTAACATCAGTTATTAAGAGCTTGTCACCAATATCTTCATAGTAGTTTTGTTCAGTCACTCAGCCATGTCCGACTGTTTGCAACCCCATGGACTGCAGCACTCCAGGCTTCCCTGTCCATTACCAACTACCAGAGTTTACTCAAACTCATGTCCATTTAATCAGTGGTGCCATCCAACCATCTTATCCTCTGTCATGCCCTTCTCCTCTTGCCTTCAATCTTTCCCAGCATCAGCGTCTTTTCAAATGAGTCAGCTCTTCGCATCAAGTGGCCAAAGTATTAGAGTTTCAGCTTCAGCATCAGTCCTTCCAATGAATATTCAGGTCTGATTTCCTGTAGGATGGACTGGCTGGATCTCCTTGCAGTCCAAGGGACCCTCAGGAGTCTTCTCCAACACCACAGTTCAAAAGCATCAATTCTCCGGTGCTCAGCTTTCTTTATAGTCCAACTGTCACATTCATATATGACTACTGGAAAAACCATAGCTTTGACTAGATGGACCTTTATCGGCAAAGAAATGTCTCTGCTTTTTAAGATGCTATCTAGTTTGGGGTCATAGCTTTTCTTCCAAGGAGCAAGCATTTTTTAATTTCATGGCTACAGTCACCATATGCAGTGATTTCGGAGCCCCTCAAAATAAAGTCTGTCACTGTTTCCATTGTTTCCCATCTATTAGCCATGAAGTGATGGGACTGGACGCATTATCTTCATTTTTTGAATGTTGAGTTTTGAGCCAACTTTTTCACTGTCCTCTTTCACCTTCATCAAAATGCTCTTTAGTTCTTTTTCACTTTCTGCCATAAGGGTGGTGTCATCTGCATATCTGAGGTTATTGATTTTTTTCCTGGAAGTCTTGATTCCAGCTTGTGCTTCATCAAGCCCAGCATGTCACATGATGTACTCTGCATATAAGTTAAATAAACAGGGTGACAATATATAGCCTTGATGTATTCCTTTCCCGATTTGGAACCAGTCTGTTGTTCCATGTCCAGTTCTAATTGTTGCTTCTTGACCTGTATACAGATTTCTCAGGAGACAGGTAAGGTGGTTTGGTATTCCCATCTCTTTAAGAATTATCCACAGTTTGTTATGGCATATTATTAGTTTTACATTGCCTTTATTACTGTTATCATGTGTGTGCATGTATTTCATGTCAATTGAATGAGTATGAAGGATTGTAAAGATGGTCACAATTTTTTTCCCTTTCACTTATCCATAATTTTTGGTAGCATCTCCCTACAACAATGCTAGAATTAGCCATGTGACTTAGTTTAATAGACATTACTAAACATGATACATGTTGGCTCTTAAAAGGCACTTGGATTTGGGGCTTGTCTCTGCTTGCAACTACTATCCTGAGAATAAGCTCTGATTTGTCTGCTAAATAATGATAGGCTGCAGCCCAGTTATCCCAGGGGACTGTCAGCCAACTGCCAAACCATTAATGGAGAATATACCAGATCACCAAGCTTCAGGTGACATAGCAGCTAACTGCAGACATATGAAAGAGGAGCCAAGAGCAGCAGCAGAACTGCCCAGCTAAGCCCAACCCAAATCAGCAGCTAAGTGAATGGATGAATTGTGTTATCCACACAGTTTTGTCTGATTCTTTGTGTGTCCATGGACTTTAGCCCTCCAGGCTCTTCTGTCCATGGAATTCTCCAGGCAAGAATACTTGAGTGTGTTGCCATTCTCTTCTCCAGGGGATCTTCCTGTCCCAGGGATTGAACCCAGGTCTCCAACATTGCAGGCAGATTCTTTACTGTCTGAGCCACCAGAGAAGCCCCAAAATAAACTCCTGTTTTAAGCCAAAGGTTAGCAAATTTTTTCCATGAAGGACCAGATAGTAAATATTTTAGGCTTTGGAGGCCACTTATGGTCTCCGGGAGCTGGTGACGGACAGGGAGGCCTGGCATGCTGTGATTCATGGGGTTGCAAAGAGTCAGACACGACTGAGGGACTGAACTGAACTGAACTGATGGTCTCTGTTAAATTTCTTCATTTTTTCCTACATCTCTTTAAAGATGTAAAAGCCATTGGCCGTATTTGTTAGCCATCGAGTTTACGGGAAGTTTGTTACAAAGCAAAAATTAATTTAAACAACAAGAAATGCAGTGTTTTCCCAAATGCATTCATATGTTTCATTTTCTTCATTAGTGGATTCACAGCAATCCCAGGGTCTGATATTTCTTTGATTCAAAATTTATCTCTCCAGTTTAACAAACTCCTGCTTCTGGTATGGTATGAAAATTTTTGTCAAATTCTCTTAAGAATAATCTCTATTGATTATATTGCTCATTTTTGTCTTGTACATTTTACATTCCATGAATTTTATATTAATATTCTTTTAACCCCATTAGAAATAAAATTAAAGGAAAACACACATACATATATGTATTCCAAATCAGAAGTCGGTAATTACTCATCTGTTTCACTTACATTCTCTAAAACATCTTTCCAACTAGCAGTTAAAGGGTTGTCTTTGAACCTTTCCAACTTTTTGAAAAATTTGCAGTTTGCTAATGTTTGTATTCTTTCTCCAATTCCTGGAAAATATAACAGAGTTCTTAAAAAAAAGTCATTATTTAGTCATGTTTTAAGTCTGAATATCTTACATATCTGTTGACTGGAAAAATGTTCCACAGACTAGCTCCTTGCTGCATGCAGAAACCTTGTTTCTCCTCTGCTAGACATGTCAGGCATGGTAAAAGATATTAAAAGTGCTTCTGGCCTGTACCTTCAAATTCCATGACAAGTGGCTAGACATAGTGGGTAGTAGACTAGTTCCAGAAACTATTTCTAAGCTCAGATAGTACCATTTAACCACACATGAGGTTGACATTGTCTCACATAAATACATCCAACTAAACCCCATATATGTCTCTCATGTTTAACTCTCATTTAGCCATAATTCACACATGCTAATGGCTGCTCCAATACCACCCCTCAGAGGGGAAATAAGGGAGGGAAAATCAGAGTGGAAAGAGAAAGTAGTCTTTTTGTTGTTGTTGTTATTTTTATTTATGTATTTTTTTACTTTATTTTACTTTACAATACTGTATTGGTTTTGCCATACATTAACTACAGTTACAATATCTTCCCTCACAAACTTCTAAAAACGTATGAGAATGTGAACATATTGCTAGGAACCTTTCCCTCATGCAAGTGAGGGAACTGGAAACTTTAGTGTCATCACCTTCCTTATAAATCTACCTCTGTAACTTTCATATCATTTAAATCGTATTAGAGGAAGCAAGCATGAACACAAATGGGTGTGAGACACTTATTGCCCAATTCCATGAAGAGAAAGATTTTTATCTGTAAAAATAGCATTCTTAACTCTGGTTCTCAAGCAGTGAGAGTATTTTTAGCATGAGTAAGGTGACTATATGTTCCCACAGTCTCCATGTCAAACATTTTCAAGGAGAGCTAAATATTTCCATGTGATGTGATTTTCTTCCACCTTCAATGAATTACAAAGCACATTTTTAACTTTAAAACATCCACTTTTAATATCTGCCTTCTCTAACATATCTCTGGAGTCTCATTCATCAACTCTGTCTATATGGTACCTTTTCATAACAGTCACAGAGTTACATCTTTGTGTAACAAGATGTATGACAAGTCACATCTTGTCATAAAGAGTTACATCTTTGTAAAATTATTCCCACAATTTAACTGCTATTACTTACTAAACCTCTGTACTGGTCAACAATGTAAGAATGCTTCCCCTTGGCCAGGTTAATTTAAAATAGCGTTGTGGTTTGAGAAAAAAAAGTTTCCATGAGATTTTCCTTATCTCTATTTCCCATCTGGCTTGCTGTTATAAACATTTAATCCAGTGTTTGCTGCCAATGTTTCCCAGAAAGCCTTATAATTGCTTGGAATTTGTATGAACAGTTCCAGTCTGGTGCACAATTAGGGATGCACTATAAAATTTTCATTGCTCGATTTAGTTGAAATTATAAGATGCAAAGGGAACAATAACACCCATAGTTGTAGACTATAAAAATGACTACTAGAATTTGCAAGTAACAATCCCAATAGACCAAAATCTCAATCTCAGTAGACCCAAAGAAATCTCAATCTAGGCAAAGACTTAGAATATTTAGTGAGAAACTTTTAGTGAAAAAAGGACTTGAGATTCAAAAATTCACAGAGTTCAAGAGGAAAAGAGGGAAGTGGTATTCACTGCCCTGTGCTTTCTCAAGTATAAAGGCTTTGGTACAAATACTCATTGACTCCATATCTAAGGAAACAGAGAGGTAAATAAATAGTGACAAAAGGCAGTTGGTATCAATGTCCTGCCAAGATGTGGCAGATTAATCCAATTGGCATTCTTCATTTCTGAAATAAGCTAATTGTGAAAAACCTTTTAAGGCCTTCTTGTCATGCTGTGGACTATAATTTCCACTACTTCTACAAGTCTCGAGGTTCAAACATTGCACTACCATTGGCCATGCCATTAGGGTATATCCATTAGGTTAAGTGAATGGTAGTTGGTGTGTGCCAGTTAGTATCTGTGAGTGTTTGTATGTGCCAACATCTAATTGAAAAGTACACGGTCCCACGCTTGCACTTCAAATGTTTCAGCTCTGTGGGCATATAAAATTAAAAGAATAACTCTGCTGGGTTCTTGGCCTAAAAATGCATTTGAGTGGAAAAGCCAGGTGAAATGTAGATAATCCAAATGGTGGTAAATTGGGATTTCTGAAACCTTCTCGCTATGAAAGTCTTGCTGTGAGAGGACCAAACTACAGAGTGAGAAAATGCATTAGCTGTGGAGGCTACTGGGGTAAGAAAACAGCAGCAATGACAATAAAGAAACAATGTTGCAGCAACTCAGTACTAGATCCAGAAATGCGAAGTGTGATCTATCGTTCTATTGAACTATCATCAGTCCACCTGCCTATCAGTCTATCAGTCTATCAATCATCTACCTATGTCTTTACCTACCTAACTACTACTTAATATATTGGAGACATATATAAGGAAATATTCAGTGGCTCTACCAGCCCATCTACAGGTGAGTGGATGCAGGGGAGACAGACTGGCCTGTCTAGGAAATGTAAAGTTCCAGCATGTGATGACTGTGAGTTTGTAATGGGATCTGAAGGAATAGAGGAGACACATTTTGATTCACGAAGTCATTCAAACCCCCAGTTTCCAAAGCCTCAGGGATTGAGGAGACAGAAAATGTTTCTTGAACTCTATGTTTAAATGCTACTATTTAAATGTTTTGACACTCCTGACCATAAATTATCATTCTATTGCTACCTTTTTTAATGGATATCTGTGCACTTCCCAGGCCTACTACTTGTACTTGTGTACATTATGGATAGTTTTTTACCCTCTTGCTGCTAAGTCACTTCAGTTGTGTCTGACTCTGTGCGACCCCATAGATGGCAGCCCACCAGGCTCCCCCGTCCCTGGGATTCTCCAGGCAAGAACACTGGAGTGGGTTGCCATTTCCTTCTCCAATGCATGAAAGTGAAAAGTGAAAGGGAAGTCGCTCAGTAAGTGTCCGACTCTTCGTGACCCCATGGACTGCAGACTACCATGCTCCTCCATCTATGGGATTTTCCAGGCAAGAGTACTAGAGTGGAGTGCCATTGTCTTTTACCCTGTTACTGGAGTCCAAATTTCATATTCTAAGAAAATTCTACCCTGATTTTAGGGATTATGGCCTGAAAGACATGGTTTTCTCTCAGTGAACTAAGTGATAAAGAAAGGCACATAGTAAGCAGATTCCTGCAGTTCTGAAGCTGGTTGATTTTAAGCAATTCATAGGCAAGGATATGCATTCTTGTGGGCTTCAGAATCTTCATCAGAAAAATGAGACTGATTGTTCTAGCCAACCATGCAGATTATCTGACAGTGTAATTAGATAATGATTTGTCTTTCATAGTACTTTCTCTCTGCAGATTGTGTGACAGAGTACATAGACAATAACTTGCATCTTTCTGTTTTAAATTTAACCTCATGCTTTGATATTAGACAATTCTGTCAGAAATATATAATTGTTAGACCACAAGGGTCTCAGTCTCCTCATGGGTAAAATAACAATAATTACAATGAAGCACTGTTAGAACAATTAAATAAGATTTCATATGTGTGTATTTTCATGTATGTATATACATATTTTACATATGGACTTTATACACATATGTGTATATACTTTTATGTGTGCTATGTTTAGCTGGCTTAAAACTCAACATTCAAAAAATGAAGATCATGGCATCTGGACCCATCACTTCATGGCAAATAGATGGGAAACAATGGTAATAGTGACGGACTTTATTTTCTTGGGCTCCAAAATCACTGCAGATGGTGACTGAAGCCATGAAATTAAAAGAGGCTTGCTCCTTGGAAGAAAAGCTATGACAAACCTAGACAGCATATTAAAAAGCAGAGATGTTACTTTGCCAACAAACGTCTGCACAGTCAAAGCTATGGTTTTCCTGTAGTCATGTATGGATGTGAGAGTTGGACCATAAAGAAAGCCAAGCACTGATGAACTGCTGCTTTTGAGCTGTGGTGTTGGAGAAGTCCCTTGGAGTGCAAGATCAAATAAGTCAATCCTAAAGGAAATCAACCCTGAATATTCTTTGGAAAGACTGATGCTGAAGCTGAAACTCCAGTACTTTGGCCACCTGATGCAAAGAGCCAACTCATTAGAAAAGACCCTGATGCTGGGAAAGATTGAAGGCAGGAAGAGAAGGGGATGAGAGAGGATGAGATGGTTGTATGGCATCACTAACTCAATGGACATGAGTTTGAGCAAGCTCTGGGAGATGGTGAAGGACACGGAAGCATGGTGTGCTGCACTCCATGGGGTCTCAAAGAGTTGGATATGACTGAGCAACTGAACAACAAATGCTTAGCTGCTCAGTCATGTCTGACTCTTGTGACCCTTTGGACAGTAGCCCACCAGACTATTCTTTCCATGGGATTTCCCAGGCAAGAATACTGGAGTGTGTTGCCATTTCCTTCCTCAGGAAAGTCTAATATATGTCTCCAAAAAGCCTAATAAGCTTTTATAAACATATATGTATATATGTTTTATATATATATATGTTATATATATATATATATAGTATAATTAGGTAGTGTGTTGCTTAATAAACAGTAATAGTAGTTTTCTTCTCTTATATGCATAACATTATAAACATTCAAGTTAGCAGTATCTTCAAAGAGAAAACACATTCTTGAGTGGTTCAGGAATAGAATATTTCTCATCCTTGGAAAGAAGTTTATGATTTGCCATATATTACTCAGAAAACAGACATCCAAGGTAAGAGAAACCAAGTAAGATGGTAGGTGTTATGAGAGGCATCAGAGGGCAGACTCACAAACCATAATCACAGAAAACTAGTCAATCTAATAACAGGGACCACAGCCTTGTCTAACTCAATGAAACTAAGCCATGCGGTGTGGGACCACTCAAGATGGACAGGTCATGGTGGAGAGGTCTGACAGAATGTTGTCCACTGGAGAAGGGAACAGCAAGCCACTTCAGTATTCTTGCCTTGAGAACCCCATGAACAGTATGAAAAGGCAAAATGATAGAATACAGAAAGGGGAACTCCCCAGGTTGGTAGGTGCCCAATATGCTATTGGAGATCAGTGGAGAAATAACTCCAGAAAGAATGAAGGGATGGAGCCAAAGCAAAAACAATACCCAGTTGTGGATGTGATTGGTGATAGAAGCAAGGTCTGATGTTGTAAAGAGCAATATTGCATAGGAACCTGGAATGTCAGGTCCATGAATTAAGGCAAATTGGAAGTAGTTAAACACGAGATGGCAAGAGTGGACGTCGACATTCTAGGAATCAGTGAACTAAAAAGGGCTGGAATGGGTGAATTTAACTCAGATGACCGTTATATCTACTACTGTGGGCAGGAATCTCTTAGAAGAAATGGAGTAGCCATCACGGTCAATGAAAGAGTCCGAAATGCAGTTCTTGGATGCAATCTCAAAATGACAGAATGATCTCTATTCATTTCTAAGGAAACCATTCAATAATACAGTAATCCAAACCTATGCCCCAACCAGTAATGCTGAAGAAGCTGAAGTTGAACGAATCTATGAAGACCTACAATACCTATTAGCACTAACACCCAAAAAAGATGTCCTCTTCATTATAGGGGACTGGAATGCAAAAGTAGGAAGTCAAGAAACACCTGGGGTAACAGGCAAATTTTGCCTTGGAATATGGAATGAAGCAGGGCAAAGATTAATAGAGTTTTGCCAAGAGAATGCACTGGTCGTAACAAATACCCTCTTCCAACAACACAAGAGAAGACTCTACACATGGACATCACCAGATGATCAACACCAAAATCAGATTGATTATATTCTTTGCAGCCAAAGATGGAGAAGCTCTTATACAGTCAGCAAAAACAAGACCAGGAGCTGACTGCCGCTCAGATCATGCACTCCTTATTGCCAAATTCAGACTTAAATTGAAAAAAGTAGGAAAAACCACTAGACCATTAGGATATGACCTAAATCAAATTCCTTATGATTATACAGTAGAAGTGAGATTTAAGGGACTAGATCTGATAGACAGAGTACCTGATGAACTATGGACAGAGGTTCGTGACATTGTACAGGAGACAGGGATCAAGACCATCCCCATGGAAAAGAGATGCAAAAAAGCAAAATGGCTGTCTGGGGTGTGGCCTTATAAATAGCTGTGAAAAGAAGAGAAGTGACAAGGAAAGGAGAAAAGGAAAGATATAAGCATTTGAATGCAGAGTTCCAAAGAATAGCAAAAAGAGATAAGAAAGCCTTCTTCAGCAATCAGTGCAAAGAACTAGAGGAAAACAACAGAATGGGAAAGACTAGAGATCTCTTCAAGAAAATTAGAGATACCAAAGGAACATTTCATGCAAAGATGAGATCGATAAAGGACAGAAACGGTATGGACCTAACAGAAGCAGAAGATATTAAGAAGAGGAGGCAAGAATACACAGAAGAACTGTACAAAAAAGATCTTCATGACCCAGATAATGATGATGATCTGATCACTCACCTAGAGCCAGACATCCTGGAATGTGAAGTCAAGTGGGCCTTAGAAAGCATCACTATGAACAAAGCTAGTGGAGGTGATGGAATTCCAGTGGAACTATTTCAAATCCTGAAAGGTGATGCTGTGAAAGTGCTGCACTCAACATGCCAGCAAATTTGGAAAACTCAGCAGAGGCCACAGGACTGGAGAAGGTCAGTTTTCATTCCAATCCCAAAGAAAGGCAATGCCAGAGAATGCCCAAACTACCGCACTATTGCACTCATCTCACAGGCTAGTAAAGTCATGCTCAAAATTTTCCAAGCCAGGCTTCAGCAATGAACCATGAACTTCCAGATGTTCAAGCTGGTTCAAGAAAAGGCAGAGGAACCAGAGATCAAATTGTCAACATCCACTGGATCATGGCAAAAGCAAGAGAGTTCCAGAAAAACATCTATTTCTGCTTTATTGACTATGCCAAAGCCTTTGACTGTGTGGATCACAATAAACTGTGGAAAATTCTGAAAGAGATGGGAATACCAGACCATGTGACCTGCCTCTTGAGAAACCTGTATGCAGGTCAGGAAGCAACAGTTAGAACTAGACATGGAACAACAGACTGGTTCCAAATAGGAAAAGGAGTACGTCAAGGCTGTATAGTGTCACCCTGATTATTTTACTTATATGCAGAGTACATCATGAGAAACGCTGGGCTGGAAAAAGCATGAGCTAGAATCCAGATTGCTGGGAGAAATATCAATAACCTCAGATATGCAGATGACACCATCCTTATGGCAGAAATTGAAGAGGAAATAATAAGCTTCGTGACGAAAGTGAAAGAGTTGAATGAAAAGTTGGCTTAAAGCTCAATATTCAGAAAACTAAGATCATGACATCTGGTCCCATCACTTCATGGCAAATAGATGGGGAATCAGTGGAAACAGCGAGAGACTTTATTTTGGGGGCTCCAAAATCACTGTGGATGGTGACTGCAGCAGCAAAATTAGAAGACGCTTATTCCTTGGAAGGAAAGTTATGACCAACTTATATAGCATATTCCAAAGCAGAGACATTACTTTGCCAACAAAGGTCTGTCTACTCAAGGCTATGGTTTTTCCAGTGGTCACATATGGATGTGAGAGATGGACTATGAAGAAAGCTGAGCACTGAAGAATTGATGCTTTTGAACTGTGGTGAAGAGAAGTGTTTTGAACTGTTGGAGAAGAGGTGATCCAACCAGTCCATTCTAAAGGAGATCAGTCCTGTGTGTTCTTTCGAAGGACTGATGCTAAAGCTGAAACTCCAATACTTTGGCCACCTCATGCGAAGAGTTGACTCATTGGAAAAGACTCTGATGCTGGGAGGGATTGGGGGCAGGAGGAGAAGGGAACGACAGAGGATGAGATGGCTGGATGGCATCACCAGCTCAATGGACATGAGTTTGGGTGATCCCCGGGAGCTGGTGATGGACAGGGAGGCCTGGTGTGCTGCAATTCATGGGGTCGCAAAGAGCTGGACATGACTGAGCAACTGAACTGGAGTGAACTGTATTCAGAATAGTATAAAGACAATCTGGCTAACATAAAAGTATAAAATCTTGGAAAATAGTGTCACCTACTTTGCAAATTACTGGATTAGAAATGGGTGGGAAATTTCTAATCTTCTTTGCAGCCTTGAAAACAGACTTGAAAAGCCTTAACCTTGTTATAGATAGGAGCTTCACTCAAGGGAGTAATGCATAATTCCAGCTTTCCTTTTCATTTCCTCCCCTTCTTGTGAGTTCTGCCAGTTAGTAAGAAATTTAAAGTGTAAGAAACCACAAAAATGCCTCAATCCCCTTTATATGAAACTGTAGAGATTTCCATGGAGATGAAGATAACCATAGAATGAGACAACATTTTGAAATCTCTCAAGCCAAAACTTGTCCACAGAAAGGACTGATTGTGAAGGTATTCTAAATGTTTCTTCTCAAGTTTCCTCCTTGAAGGAAAAGAAACTTATCTAGGCTATGGTTTCTGAAAGCCCAAGAGTTTTCTTCAATTGCAATAAACTTCTTCAAGAAGCATTTCTGAACTAAGTATCTGTTTTGCAAGGTGGTATGTATGGCTTTAAAGATGAGGTGTATCCAATGTTAGCTAAATCTGTCATTAATTCTGCCTCTTTGAAAATGTAGGAGAAAGGTCTAAAGTGTCAGCACAGTATTTGTCCCCTACAGAAAGGACCCTGCCTGTACAATTGCCCCATAGAAGCTTCCTATTTGCACTTGTGAATTTGCTGCCCTGGGGAATAATGTAGAGAAATCACTGAAAGGATTCCATACTGACACTGCTGAGGTATCCTGGGAACTATTGCTGGGTCCCCTACAGTCTGTGCTTGATCTCTATTGCCAATTTTCAACCTTCAGCAGTCCACTAAACCTTCCTGTAATTCAGCTTTCTCAAGTATAGAACAGGCCACATAATATTTGTAGCTTAATTCCCCAAACAGAATGCTGTGGAGATGAATGAAGCAGTGTTCCCAAGATACTTAGAGGTCGCAGGCGAAAGTGTGCTGAAATGGAACACAAATGGAGCACAAAGTTTTAAGTTCTGATTGCCTTGCATACAGCTGTGTATGGATACTAGTCTTGTGATTTGTGCTCATTGAACATCACCCTTCACCAGTTCCTAAAGATTGCTCAGGTTGGCAAATCAGTTTGAATGCACAGGGTCACTGCAACTCACTATTTCAGTCTGTGTTCTTCATTCACCTCCTAAGTTGTTTTTAATGGTTCAGACCGCTCCTACCACCCCTGCATACTTTCACCATATTGTCACTAGCTTTTAAAATGCCAAGCGTGCTTTCCGTTTCATTCTTTACTTTTGGCACCATTTCATTATATACAATGGATCTCTGATATTAAAAAAAAATAAAGTGCTGTTAAGTACATGCACCTTTAATGTAAACTCAAAAGCATGAATGAGGGAAATCAATGGGATTAAAAAGTATTTAAGGTCAATATTATTTAACCCACATTAAATTAGTTTGATCCTTAGAAGAAATGTTGATGGCAATCACTAGATCAAGGTAGGAAGTTATTTTAATGCCAGCGTATATTTATAGGCTTTTGGGATAAAAGTATATTCATTGGCTTCCTGTTTCAGTAACATACTAAGACAGTTCTATGTGAAATCTCCTCTTTAATCAGAAATCATCATGATGCCTCTTTTTTTTAGTACACACCTTTGTCTCTCTTTTGCCTGCTAATGCCTCACCACAGATATGCCAACAGAAATACTTATTAGGCAGAGACAGGATACTGAAATTGAACACACAGAGGTACATGTCAAGATGCAGGTGCCAAGCAGTATCACCGTTGGTAGGGCCTCCCTTACTGGCCTTCTACCTGTTCTTAAAATTCCCAGATTACTCATCCCCTTACGTAAGAAACAGAAGACTCACAAGATGCAGATATTTATAAATGTGTCAATATGAATATCTCAGAGTTTAAGAGAATGAGAAATGATATAGGTCAGCTTTGATAGAGGGGAGCAGGGGAGATGTGTCTGTATTGGGAAAATGTGTCTAAAATGGGAATTTCAGAGGGTGCATGTATAGGCAAAGAGAGAGATTCTGGGAAACTAATAACAAGACAGCACTGGGTGTAACACAGAAATAATAATAGAAATCCAAACACAGATTGAAGAATTCCATTACCATGGTGACAGGGCTCAATATCATAGTACATGTGCAGGTTAAGGGAGTTTATACGTTTTATGTGCTAAAGAGATGACTCAAAAGGGTCGTAATTAGCTTCATGCAAATATCTGGAAGGATCCTTTGGATGGGAGATTAACACTGTTTCATACAGTTACAGGAATCAAGAGTAGGACCTATAGTTGAGCTCTCTTTATTCTGATCAATTTCTTTTTACAACACAATTTTCAAATGGCTGCCTACCTCAGAAGAGAAGTGGAATTCCTATCACTGTAATGTTTAGCTTGAGACTGGGTGCTAACTGATATGGATACTATAGAGGAAATTATTGCACTACAGTTGTTGAGTTGGACAAAAAAATGTGACCAGTTTTTCATATTGTATAATTCTCTGTCTTTACCAACTTTCTGATGGCTAACTTGGCCTGTGTTTACTTACACTGGAAGGTGAATGGAAAATAGCATCTATTCGTTCATTTCAGTTCAGTTGCTCAATCGTGTCTGACTCTTTGAGACCCCATGAATCGCAGCACACCAGGCCTCCCTGTCCATCACCAACTCCTGGAGTTCACTCAAACTCACATCCATCGAATCGGTGATGCCATCCAGCCATCTCATCCTCTGTTGTCCCTGTGTCCTCCTGCCCCCAATCTTTCCCCAGTATCAGGGTCTTTTCAAATGAGTCAGCTCTTTGCATCAGGTGGCCAAAGCACTGGCGTTTCAGCTTCAACATCAGTCCTTCCAGTGAATACCCAGGACTCATCTCCTTTAGGATGGACTGGTTGGATCTCCTTGCAGTCCAAGGGACTCTCAAGGGTCTTCTCCAACACCACAGTTCAAAAGCATCAGTTCTTCAGTGCTCAGCATTTTTTACAGTCCAACTCTTACATCCATACATGACTACTGGGAAAACCATAGCCTTGACTAGACAGACCTTTGTTGGCAAAGTAATGTCTCTGCTTTTCAATATGCTGTCTAGGTTGGTCATAACTTTCCTTCCAAGGAGTAAGTGTCTTTAAAATTCATGGCTATAGCCACCATCTGCAGTGATTTTGGAGCCCCCCTGAAACAAAATCAGTCACTGTTTCCCCATCTATTTGCCATGAAGTGATGGGACCAGATGCCATGATCTTAGTTTTCTGAATGTTGAGCTTTCAACCAACTTTTTCAGTCTCCTCTTTCACTTTCATCAAGAGGCTCTTTAGTCCTTCTTCACTTTCTGCCATAAGGGTGGTGTCATCTTCATATCTGAGGTTATTGATATTTCTCCCAGCAATCTTGATCCAGCTTGTGCTTTATCCAGCCCAGTGTTTCTCAAGATGTACTCTGCATATAAGTTAAATAAGCAGGGTGACAATATACATCCTTGACGTACTCCTTTTCCTATTCGGAACCAGTCTGTTGTTCCATGTCCAGTTCTAACTGCTGCTTCCTGACCTGCATACAGATTTCTCAAGAAGCATTTGTTAGGAGCTGTGTATTCTGGGTGCAATCCCATTTAGATACCTTAGTTCTTTGATGCACTTGTCTTTATTTATCAGATGAAGAAATAGCCTTGGAGATACAAAATTAAGTGATTAGGCCATATATTTTGCTAGTAGATGTTAGATCTTGGATTTAAAACTAAGACTTTCTGGGCCCAGAATCCACGATCCTTTATTTAAGTCATCCCCCCAGTCAGAGAAACTGAACTCTGCTCTAGGCTTATGATGCACTGACCCAACAAATATGTATACTTTCCAGGCACCATCTGTGCAAAGCGACCCTCAGTGGGAGGAGTCTATGTGAAGAAGATACTGAGCATAGGTCACAGGTCTTTAGGAAGCTCTTCTCTACTGTAGCCTGGAACTCTTCAGTTATTGAATCATCATACTGAGTGCTTCTTCCTGCTACTGCTTCAAAAAGAAGGGCAAATCAACATATTTAAACCTGATTCAACATTTTTCAATAGGTGCTGATTCAAGGAAGCAAAGTATAAGAAATATCTTGAAAGCCACCAGGATGGAGAAGAGAGGTTGAGGGCCTTACAATATTCATATTTCCTCATTGGTGACAACGCTACTGCTATTAAAAATGGGCACATTAGCTCCTAAGACATTTATTGCCATCTCTAGGAAAATTAGAATAATAAAAACATTAATCTAAGGTGACCACAAATATGAGTGTCATCACACAGCTTTGTGCAATGTACAATCTGCAACATAAAATGATGAGGACAAGAAGTTCTTATCTGGGATAGTCATGTTTGAAATAAGTGTCACAAGCAATATCATTACCACTGTTTATCAGTAATAACTCATTAAAGCAGATATTAGGGATTTCAAGAAATGAAGAATAATAAGCATACATTAATTAGGAGAGGAGTCATTCGATCATTCACTTATACAGCAAATATTTATCAAGTATGTACAATGCTGCTACTGCTAAGTCACTTCAGTTGTGTCTGACTCTGCGACCCCGTAGACGGCAGCCCACCAGGCTCCCCCATCCCTGGGATTCTCCAGGCAGGAACACTGGAGTGGGTTGCCATTTCCTTCTCCAATGCATGAAAGTGAAACGTGAAAGGGAAGTCACGCAGTCGTGTCCAACTCTTAGTGACCCGATGGACTGCAGCCCATCAGGCTCCTCTGTCCATGGGATTTTCCAGGCAAGAGTACTGGAATGGGGTGCCATCACCTTCTCTGAGTCAAACTTTATTCTGAAAGCTAGTTAAATAATAGTGAATAACACACACAAAATTCTGTCTCCTAACAGAGCATACACAGAAAGGAATAACAATAAAATTTCAGTAAGTATACAATTTGAGATAGTAACAAGTCCTAAATAAAAAAACAAATCAAGGACAAGGCATACAAAAGTATTGGGTGATATGTAATTTGAGAAGAATTCTAGGAGTTCATGTAGGATCTTAAATAGTTTGTGCTTGCATTAGTCAGAGTGAAAGTTCTCATAATACACAGGCATCAAGAAGAGAATACAGAGAAGCACAGCATTAGTACTATAGCTACATTAGCTCTAACCTAAAGGTTGCTCTGTACCCACACTAACAATGTTCAAAACAAAGACTTTAAAGGATCCAACAAATCTCAAGTATCATAGTTTACTGAATATTTTAAGCCCACTATTGGAGAACCGCTGCTTAGGAAAAAAAAATTATTCAAAATATTACTTCTCATTGAAAATGCACCTTGTTACCCAAGAGCTCTTATGGAGATGTACAAGATTACTCTTGTCTTTATATTCTAACACAACACTCATTCTGCAACCCATGGACCAAGGACTAATTTCAACTTTCAGGTCCTATTATTGAAGAAATATGTTTCATGTGACTATTGTTGCCATAGATAATGATTTCTCTGATGGATTTGGTCAAAGTCAATTGAAAGCCCTCTGGAAAAGACAAACCATTCTAGATGCCTTTAAGAACATTTGTAAAAGAGGAAATATCTTTTATATTTTTTATGTAGAAAAGAAAGTGAAGTCACTCAGTCGTGTCCAACTCTTTGCAACCCCATGGACAGTAGCCTGCACCAGGCTCCTCCATCCATGGGATTTTCTAGGCAAGAGTACTGGAGTGGGCTGCCATTTCCTTCTCCAGGGAAATCTTCCTGACCCAGGTATCGAACCCAGGCCTCTTGTGTTGTAGACAGACACTTTTCCATCTGAGCAACCAGGGAAGTCCAAAAAAAAAAAAAAAAAGAAAAGGAAAGGAAAGAGGTCCAAATAGCAACACTAAAACAGGAGCGGGGAAGTAGCTGAGTCCATTGCTCATGGATGTTTGAGGGTTTCAAGACTTCAGCTGAGGAAGTGGTGAAGCAAATGTGGAGGAAATAGAAAAGAACTGGAATTAGAAGCGAAGTCTGATGGTGTGACTGAATTGCTTCAATCTCATAATAAAATTTTAACAGATGAGGAGTTGCTTCTTAAGGATGAGCAAAGAAAGTAGTTTCTTGAGATGAAATCTACTGGTGAAGATGCTGTGAAGAGTGTTGAAATGACAACAAACGATTTAGAATATTATATAAACTTACTTCATAAAGCAGTGTCAAGGTTGGAGAGGGTTGACTCCAATTTTGAAAGAAGTTCTACCACGGGTAAAATGCTATCAAAAAGCACTGCATGCTACAGAGAAATTGTTCATGAAAAGAAGAGTCAATGATGTGGCAAACTCCATTGTTATCTTATTTTAAGAAATTGCCACAGTCACCCCAATCAGCAGTCACCACCCTGATCAATTAGCAGCCATTGAAATCAAGGCAAGACCCTCCACTAGCACAAAGATTCCAACTTGTTGAAGCTCAAGTGATGGGTTAGCATTTTTCAGCAATTTTTTTAGACAATGCTAGCATACTTAATATACTACAGTATAGTATAAATATAACTCTAACATGCACTGAGAAGCCAAAAAAAATTGTTTGACTCACTTTATGATGATATTTACTTTATTGTGGTGGTTTGGAACCAAATGCACAATATCTCAAAAGTATTCCTGAGTTTTTATATGGAATATCTTCCACTTACTAGTATTCATGTGTCTTTTTTTTTTTAACTAAGATGCCAATGTCTGGTGTTCGAGAGGAAGTAGAAATAGATCCTGAAGGAGGGAATGCTAGGCCTTAATAGAAAGCAGTAGGCTACTACTCTGGGCCCAGACAATTCAGGGATATTGGGGTTTCAAAGTTTTCTAGCACACTGACCCAGATGTCTCATCTGAAGCCTTAGGATCCCCCTTCTTCACCAGGGTCCTGATTTTGTGCAGAAGTCTTGCTGAGCTCAGGAATTCAGTCATCCCTAGAGCACTGTCTGCTACCCTTATAATTAAATATTGGCTCAATCCTCACCTTTTCTACTCTCAGCTTCAGCAGTCTTTTTAAATGCTGCCATGTAGGTGCTTTAACTTTCCACATTTTACTTTGAATTGGGGATTTAAATGAGATGTCTCAAATAAAGACATCTTTGTCTTTCATTGTCCTTCTCAGCTGCTTAATTGCACTCAGCAACAGTCTTCCAATTTCACTGTCCTTTAAGTAACCAGTTCCTCTGAACCTCTCAAATGCCTGAGGATATCCTCTGAGCCCACCAAGGCTTTTCCTTACACCCATATCCCATCTCAATTCACCACTAGTAAAAGCTTTAGTATTTGTACTACTACAGTCCAGTGTACTCCTAGGACTCTATCAATGACTAGTGATGGGTTCTCATTGCCAGTCAACCAGTAAGTGATCCAGCTCCCAAGTCCCATTTTAGAATCCACCTCCTTAGACAAATCTTCACACCACTTCTTTTAGTTCAGGTCCCCTGGAAAAACAAACTCTTAGAGATGGAGATTCGCATGCAGGAAATGCATGCTTTCAGGAACACTGTCTTTGAGGAAATAAAGATAGGGCAGAAGGAGATGCTGAACTGTAGCAAAGCACAACAGTAACTTCAAATAACCCCAAGGGGTACTATGAAGTTGGGATGACCCTTCATAGATCTCCCAAAATGGGAAAAGGTAGACAGGCTTCTGTACTGCCACAAGGACCAGTCATTCAATACATCATTCAATATGGGCTGTTCCGCTGTGAGTTGTTAGCAGGCAGCCTGGAAACTGGTGAAATGAATGCTTCAGTTTTGAAGGACGGATCTGGGCAGACCATTATAGCACTCCCTCCTTCACCCCACCCCCCACCCCGCATGACATCCAAACTCCCTGAAATGCCCCAGGCACAGAACCAGAAGTGTAAGACCTTAATTCTGAAGAAAATCAAGAAATCAATGCCAAATTTAAAATCATCATATTGGTGAAAGTCAGTATATGAAACATCTGATCAGGGAGGTAAGAGTTAAATTGTCAACTGAAATGAAATTAAAACAAAATCAAAGTCAGAAGTTCAGATAAACAGAGGTGGCCCTTGATTCACAAACTGGCATTAATCTGAAATGAATGTCGTTTCTTTTCTCCAGCCATCTGTTTGAGCCTCCACTCCCGGAAATAATCTAAGTTTCCTCTAGATGTCCCATGATGCTGTGAAAAATGGGACCATACTAACATAATAAATTATGTTTCATAGCTTTCACTCTGCCTGCTTTTCATTTGTTTTTTTTCTAACCCCCTGAAATTGTACTATAGTTATTTCTGGAAGATTCCAGAAGTGTCTTATAAACAAACCTAGTTCATGTTCTCGCATCGTTTCCTATTGCTTCCCAGTGTGGTCTATGGCTAAGCTGAACCAATACTTCTAAAAACCCATTAAGTATCTTGTCACCGCTTCCGAGGCCCACTATTTTGTAACTCCTGCTGTTCCACTGCCCCTGTAGGGGTATCAACGATGCGTGAATCTGAGACGGCAATCCAGCCTGTGGAGGTCTTCAGGCTTCCAAATATGTTCCCTGTGAAAGTAGGAACAAGCTATATTTCCCCACTCCTTGTCCCTCCCCCAAAATGATCAGAATGAAGCAGAATACTTTTGCATCCATGAATCTCAGAGCACAGTATTTAGTCTTTGCTTTCTTCCCACTCTCACATATGACCAACTAAGCTCATTCAAGGTGATTTAGAAAGGAATAAACTCTAAGACCAGTCTTGCGTCTCTTCTCATCCTTTCTCTTCCTCTTTGTGGTAGGCAAAATAATGGCCCTCCAAAATGCCTATATTGTAACCTTGGAACCTGTGAATATGTTATATTTCGTGGCATGGAGAAATTAAGATTGTAGATGGAATTAAGGTTGCTAACTAACTGACCTTATCATAGGGAGATTATCCATGATTTTCTGGATGGGCTATTACACATGGAAGGACGAGGCAGAAGAGTCAGAATCAGATAAGAAGATGTGAAGTTGAAAGCAGAACTTAGAGTAACACAATTGCTGACCTTGGAAGAGTTCTCTGAGCCAACGAATATTTGGCAACCTCTAGAATCTGGAAAAGACAGAAAATAGATTATCTCCTAGAGCCTCCAGAAGGAATGCCATCCTGCCAACACCTTGATTTTAGCCCATTTTAAAGTTCTGACCTCTTTCTAAATTCCATATATATGTGTTAGTATACTGTATTGGTGTTTTTCTTTCTGGCTTACTTCACTCTGTATAATCGGCTCCAGTTTCATCCATCTCATCAGAACTGATTCAAATGAATTCTTTTTAATGGCTGAGTAATACTCCATTGTGTATATGTACCACAGCTCTCTTATCCATTCATCTGCTGATGGACATCTAGGTTGTTTCCATGTCCTGGCTATTATAAACAGTGCTGCGATGAACATTGGGGTACATGTGTCTCTTTCAATTCTGGTTTCCTCAGTGTGTATGCCCAGCAGTGGGATTGCTGGGTCATAAGGTAGTTCTATTTGCAATTTTTTAAGGAATGTCCACACTGTTCTCCATAATGGCTGTACTAGTTTGCATTCCCACCAACAGTGTAGGAGGGTTCCCTTTTCTCCACACCCTCTCCAGCATTTATTGCTTGCAGATTTTTGGATTTCAGACATTCTGACTGGTGTGAAGTGGTACCTCATTGTGGTTTTGATTTGCATTTCTCTGATAATGAGTGATGTTGAGCATCTTTTCATGTGTTTGTTAGCCATCTGTATGTCTTCTTTGGAGAAATGTCTATTTAGTTCTTTGGCCCATTTTTGGATTGGGTCGTTTATTTTTCTTGAATTGAGCTGCATAAGTTGCTTGTATATTTTTGAGATTAGTTGCTTGTCATTTGCTTCATTTGCTATTATTTTCTCCCATTCAGAAGGCTGTCTTTTCACCTTGCAGGATCCTCTATGATCCACCTCCCAGAATTCTGGAAATAAAAGCAAAAATAAACAAATGGGATCTAATTAAAATTAAAAGTTTCTGCACAAAAAAGGAAAATATAAGCAAGGTGAAAAGACAGCCTTCTGAATGGGAGAAAATAATAGCAAATGAAGCAACTGACAAACAACTAATCTCAAAAATATACATTTCTGTCTTGACTGTCTATTAATACTACTACACTGTCTCAACTTTACCTTTATCAAGCACCTACCTGGTACTATTCTGCAAAGTTCATATCTATGTTTAATTTTTAGTTCTGTGTGTATCATCTGCCACAGGGCAACCCAAATCTAGTTCTTCTGACAAAACTCCTAGAATAAATTTAAAGCATGGCAACCAGCCTTTTGTTTATGAGGAATAACTATATTCTATCTTGGCACCTGATCACACTATTTTATCCAATCCTGGCTTGCCTATACAGCTTCAGCATTGTCACTCAGGCTTTAATAGCCTAGGATTCACTTGGAAAAACTTGTCTACTCTAGTTTCTCACTACTCCAAGTGTGTTCCAAGGGCTGGGAGCTTGTGAGAAACTGCAAATGCTCAGTTCCCACCTCAGTCTTGCTGAATCAGAATCTGCATTTTCACAAGATGCTCAGGTGAATCTTATGCATGCTGATATTTAAGCACCACTATTCTTTCCCATCACTATTCCTCTGTTCATCCTGGTTTTTCAACTACCCTCCTCTTGTGACCCCTCCTCACCCCTGCACTTCTCTACCTCTCATCTTGACCTGGAAGCACAGTAGAATGACCTGGGGAGTTTTAATTGCTTTTTTATTTGTGATGTCTAGTTCCCACCCTTAGAAATTTTTTGTTTTTTAATTGGGAGTACTGACTGAGATCAGTTTTAACTGCCTTGGCTGATTCTAACATAAATGAGACTAGTATTGAAAACCGGTGAAACACTTTAAAGAAATGATTGGTTTGGACTCCTGGCTTTTGCTCCCTGGCTCCATAAGACCATTCTACTGGTAATGTATATGCTCCCTGCTAAAACACGTTAGGCCCAGAGAGCCTCACTTGTTGTCCTATATCAAGGGAAAGTAGCTGATCAGTTTTCCTCTCTAAACAATATGTGGGAAGAAACCCACATGACTAGTGTAGCATCAGCAGCAAAATGATGCTTTTTCTTTAATACTGTCAAAGACAGCTATATCTATCATTGTAAGCATATAAATTTTAGTGTTAACAGATACAAAATTTGTTTAGAACTTCTAGCCCATTTCCCTTTTTAAAATAATTTTAGACACATAAATGATATAACTTTCATAAAAACTCTAACTCTATCCCCAAGGAGAAGATTTTGTCATTATGGAATTTTAGACATAACCATAATGTATTCAAAAACACTAAGAGTGAAAAAGCCTGTTTGGGAACAAATAAGACAGTTCATTTTAGAAGAATTTGCCTCATGTAAACCTCATGTCAGTAAGTTACCAGTATCCCATGTACATATTTGTCTCCCCACATAAGCCTAGATGTCTATGCTCTCAGATGACCTTGTTCTTCAACAGAAATCTTTGCAAACATGTGCCTCAGCGAACAGTTGGTTCACTACCAAATGTCATACTTGCTGCCCCTCTACTCAAATCCCTGGAGTCTTCTACTCATACTTCCAGCAAAATCCCAACATTTAGTTGTGTAGACCCTTGACCTTGTGGTTTTCATCAGTTTCTACCTAGTCCTTCTTCTCTATCCCTTGTTCCACAGATTTCCTGCCTGGGCCTATAATAATAACAATGACTACTACTTGCTAGATATTGCTAAGAAAACACCAAACATCCAAATATCAACCCGTATTCTCTTCAAGATAATATAATTCTGGGCTTCCCTGGTGTCTCAGTGGTAAAGAATCCACCTGCCAACCCAGGAGACATGGGTTTGATCCCTGGTCTCAGAAGATTCCACATGCCACGAAGCAACTACTGAGGCCCCACTCTAGAGCCTGTGAATCACAACTACTGAAGCAGGTGTGCCTAGAACCTCTGCCCCACAACGGGAGAAGCCACCACAGTAAGAATCTTACAAACCACAATGAAGACTACGCCCAGCTTGCTGCAACTAGAGAAAGTGAAAGTGAAAGTGAAGTCGGTCAGTCATGGCCAACTCTCTGTGACCCCATGGACTGTAGCCTACCAGGCTCCTCAGTCCATGGAATTTTCCAGGCAAGAGTACTAGAGTGGGTTGCTATTCCCTTCTCCAGGGGATCTTCCTGACCCAGGGATCAAACCCAGGTTTCCCACATTGCAGGCAGACGCTTTACTGTCTGAGCCACCAGGGAAGCTCACACGCAACAACGAAGACCCAGTGCAGCCAGAAATAAATAAAGCTAACTAAATAAATCTTTAAAAAGATAACTTAATCCTGATTTTATAGATGAGGAACCTGAGGCATAGAGAAATTTATACAACTTGCAGTATAAGTCACTTTTTTGCCAGGTTATGCTGTCCTGACAAACTATGCCCAAATTTTAGTGGCTAAAGTACAGACTCATGATATCAGCTGTATGTCTTTAGGGCCTTGGCTCTCCCAACAAGTCTTTATTCTGGGATGCTGGCTGAGGGAGCTAACCCTAGTTGCAACATGCCTTTCTTAAGGCAGAGGGAAAGGAACGATGAAAAAACTCATGCAATGGTTCTTGACATGATTTTCCCTTATTTCTGCTCCTATTTTATTGTCCAAGCAAGTCACACAGCCAACCCTGATATCAGTAGGTATAGGGGGAATTCCTCCAACAGAGAGGACCCTGAAGGAAGGATGCTGTAGAGAGAGACAGTTAGTATTTAAAGAAAATAATATAACCACAGTTTCCAAAGTTTCACAGGCAGAAAGAGGCAAAGCTGGCATTTGAATCCTTCTGTTTGGCTCTCAACTATCGTGCAATGGTACTTCCATTTTCTTTTTTCCTTTGCTGATGTCAAGTATTTAACCTCTACCTTGTCTGGCTCCACAGTTGTGGTCTGTTCCTTCCCGATTTAGCTGTTCTCCTCAGATATAATTTCTGGTCTCAGTGAATTATATCCTTGACAAATAGGTCTTCAGCTTAGCTGAACTGCAGATCCCTGACCTCTACTTGGCTTGATTCCCTAGTTGCCAAGGGATAAATTTTAGTCTATTTCTCCAGTTTTTTACTCCACAGATTAAATAAAAGGCACTCCTGTCCTCAATATGGTGGATACAGACAGCTTCCTTATTGCTATAAGGAAATTCACAGGGAACAAATTTTAGCAACTTGGCCTTAAAACCTGAAGAATTATGTTTAAACTTGGACAAGAAACTTTTTAGGATGATTTCCTGTCAAGAAACAAATCATTTTTTTATGGTGGTTAAACAAGCTCCATGGGAAGCCTTGTTTATTGCTGGTCTCGGGGCAGTGAGGCAGTGAGATTCTATCAACACACTTGGATCATCTCAGGTTGGGTTAGCTCCTCCAAAACCTACCCACTCATGTCGTCTTGCACCACTCATGAGGAGAAGCCAGAGATTTAAAACTTCCTTTCTCTTTTGTCAATGTGAGATAGCAGCAGAATCTGATGTGCTTTACTTCAAAACAGAAAACAAACTTTGTTTTTGTGAGATCCAGTTTCAATCATGTATCACACATCATTTAATTAATCATAAATGAGGACTGAGTTCCTCTTTTGTGGGTACTAATTTGGGCTCACTTTTTATATCAGCATTTGAGAAAGTCACCTTCTGACTAAAAAATTGAGTTCATTTTTAAAAGAATGCTACTGGAAAAGCAAATAAATAGTAAGCTAAAAGTGTCTCTGTTATCATCTCTTTGCAGAGTTTGACCTCCCTGTATTACCTTTTAAGGAACGATGTTTACTTTCTCCAGTTATATATCCAGCTATTCCCTGAGGGGTTATATCTATAGTTAGCAATGTACTAACCTTACGTCCATTAGAGATGATGAAAATAAGACAGTATTATGTACATAAAAGCATAATTTATAAAGTTTCAAACTCTAAACAAAGCTTCTTTTCAGAGGAGCAGACATTTCCATACTCCCCTGCCTTTCAATAAGCTCTTGTTCACATATTAAGATTGAATATTTCAGAAACTATTGATCTCAGTACTTTTTTAACTTGATGGTTGGTATGTATGAAATCATAGTCAGGCATAAAAACACTATTTACTGTCTTTCATGGTGGCTCAGTTGGTAAAGAATCTACCTGTAATGCAGGAGATACGGGTTCAGTCCCTGGGTTGGGAAGATCACCTGTAGAAGGGAATGGCTACCCACTCCAGTATTCTTGCCTGGGAAATCCCATAGGCAGAGAAGCCTGGTGGGCTACAGTCCATGGGGTCAAAAAGAGTCAGACATGATTTAGTGACTAAACAATAACAACCACCACCATTAATGTCTTTCAACATTTTTCAGCCTCTTGACTTAAAACAAAATGATATATTAGAGGCCACAAAGGTAGAATAAGAATTTTCCTTAAATGGTTGAGTCATATTTAGATGTTCTCTATATGTGTCTACTATTAATTTTCATCGTGTATTTTTGTATAAATAAAATAGAGGAAATGAAAATGAGTAATGTGATTCTGACCAAAGAATGATTCTCTTTCTTCAATTTCCTCTAAATTTAAGAATGTAGTATTCATTGTCACCCAATACTTAACAAAGAAGCAGTGCCCACTTAGACTTAGCTTTGGTCCTGCTGTAGTTCTAAGGTTTTCTGTAGTAGCAGCAATCACTGTAGTAATTTTGACTAAATGATTATCCATAGGCCTGCTCTTGAATGAAATCACAAATGTTGTGTAGAAAAATTCAAGTAGACACTGTAAATTTGGAAAATTTCTAGGGTGTGAGTATGCTCCAAATGGCATTTTGTATTATTAATAGCAATGATCTATGCCTCAATCATAATAATCTATTTCCTACAAAGAAGAGAAACTAGCCTCATTTACTAAAAATCACAGGGAAAAAATTAAAAAAAAAACAACAAATTCTTTTTGGTGTAAGGAAAGAACTTGGTAAACTTCAAAACTTCCTTAAGTACTTGGGGAAAGCATGGCATGTATGTAGTTATGTGAGTGAGTGCATGTTAAGTCACTTCAGTCATGTCTGACTCTTTGTGACTCAATGGACTGTAGCCTATCAGGCTCCTCTGTCCATGGGATTCTCCAGGCAAGAATACTGAAGTGGGTTGCCATGTCCTCCTCCAGGGGATCTTCCTGACCCAGGGATCAAATCTGAGTCTCCTTTGGCTCCTGCATTGGCAGGTGGGTTCTTTACCACTAACATCATCTGGGAAGCCCCATGTATGTAGCTGAGCTATGTACAAACTAATATGGTAAACCAGCCAGAAAAGAATACCTTGGAAGGAGATTAGAAGCCCAGAGAATTTTGTCTTCTTCCTTTCCAGAATCTACCACTTATTTTCTTTGATGAAGAGAAAATGATTTAGGTATTCAGGTAAGGAAAACTTCACAAATCTTGTTTTTAATTTCTATGATCTAATTGATGAAATGATTGCGTTTCTAAAGAGTAATACTCTGTGATCTGACTATATTATCTTTATTTTAGTCTTTTAACCTTGTAACAGCTGGGCAAAGTCTAAAGTTTCAAAGCATGAAGAAGTTATGTATTTCCTAAAATATTTACAACTGTAAATAAAATTTAACTTTTGTAATTTATAGGTTTTTAAAGGAATACTCCATATTTTGCTTGGGAAACAGCAGAATTATTCAAATATCTAAGTACTAGATTGTTTTTAGAGATATGTGACCTTAGCAAATCCTAAATTGATACTGATTATAGCCTAAGAGTTCAAAGGAAAACAGTGAAGGGACATTAATTTAAGTCACTGATACAGAAACAAATCATTTACTTTTGAAATTTGGGGGATTTTACAAATACAAAGATAAAATATATGGGTTGTTACTTTATTTATGTATCATAGAATAAATATTTACTTTGGGTTAAATGCAAAATATTTTCTTTAACATAAATCACATTGGAAATTTTTTACATTGATATTCCAACTAAAAACTATTTAAACAAACAAATCCAACAGGTTTTGGGAAAAGAAGCACTTGGCAACCAGTTTTTCATTCTAGCTTTGCCATTCACTAGCTTGTTGATTTCAGGGAACTTAGTTATATATAAATACACACACAGACACACACACAACACTTCTGTTTTCTTTCCATCAGAAATGGAAGAAGGAGCCTTAAGATTTGTTTTTCAAGCTTTCTGTGGCTCAGTGCTAAAGAATATGCCTGCCAATACAGGAGATGCGGGTGCAATACCTGGGTCAGGAAGATCCCCTGGAGAAGGAAATGGAAATCTACTCCAGTATTCTTGCCTGGGAAATCCCTTGGACAGAGAAGCCTGTGGGGGCTGCAGTCCATGGGGTCGCAAAAGACAGGCTTAGTGACTAAACAACAATAACAAGGCCTTCTGTAGGAACATAGCATAGTTGGGGGTTGAACAGAGGTCTAAACTCTCCATGAAAATAGAATGCATTAAATTGGTTAATGAAGAATGAATGCAAGATTTTAAATAAATTGTCCCTTAATGGCAGAAAGGAAGCCAAGGTCAATAGAGTACAAGATAAGGATAGCATTAGCAAGGGGCTGGCCAAGAGTGAAAGAGGACAAATTTTCTCACCAATAATTCTTAAAGCAATATCAGCAGCACTCTTTGTAGCTAATAGCCTTTCTTCCTACAATTGGAATGACGTTGTCTCTTGAGAATGGACAGTCTGAATGGGTGTGGCGTCCAGCAGACGACAATGAAGGACAGATTGACATAACTTGGATACTTCATATAGACTTAACACTTGGAGTTTACTTGGAGATTAGACCACTGCTTCTTCCCAATAACCCTATTCAATTTGCATTTAAATTCCAATTCCATCCCCCTTGGTTAGTTGACTTCGGGCTGTTCATTCTTTTAACAAATATGTGCAGAATCTGCTATGCTAAGCACTAAGAATATAGGAAACAGCCAATAGGGTAAACGGCAATTTCAGATTATGGAAAGTGCTCAGAAGAAAACAAAATAGGGTAATGAAATGGAAAGTAATGGGGCTGGGGCTAAATGGGACAGGGTTTTAGGAAAAACTATTCTGAGGAATTGAAATCTGAATGAAAAGGAGGAGTCAGACACAAAAAGGACTGTTAGAAGAGTGCTCCTAGAAGAAAAGAGCACATACAAAGGCCCTGTGGTGGTATAAGAAGCAGATTTTCAAGTGTGGCAAACTGTGAGTGATTTGACATTTTTGGTATAAACAGTATGTGGAGGAAGAACAAGGAGCTGAGGTTGGAGGAAAGGCAGTCAGGGGTGTAATAATGACCAATAGTAATGATAATATGGTTGAAAACATAAACTAAATTTATAAGTTGAAAGTGAGTGGAATATCTGGAGAGCCAGGAACAGTGGGGCAATAATGGCATTAAAGAAATATCAATACATGGCACTTAAACATACTGCTTGACTTATGCTGTCTTGTATGAGCTTAATTATATTCTTTGCAGCCGAAGATGGAGAAGATCTATACAGTCAGTAAAAACAACTCCAGAAGCTGATTGTAGCTCAGATCATGAACTCCTTATTGTAAATTTCAGACTTAAACTGAAGACAGAAGGGAAAATCGCTAGACCATTCAGGTAAGACCTAAGTCAAATTCCTTATGATTATACAGTGGAAAAGACAAATAGATTCAGTGGATTAGATCTGATAGAATGCCTGAAGAATATGGACAGAGGTTCATGACATTGTACAGGAGGAAGAGATCAAAACCATCCCCAAAAAAGAAATGCAAAAAGGGTATGGTTGTCTGAGGATGCCTTACAAACAGCTGAGAAAAGAAGAGAAGCAAAACGCAAAGGAGGAAAGGAAAGATACACGCATTTGAAAGCAGAGTTACAGAGAATAGCAAGGAGAGATAAGAAAGCCTTCCTAAGTGACCAATGCAAAGAAATAGAGAAAAACAATAGAGTGAGAATGACTAGATATCTCGTCAAGAAAATTAGAGATGCCAAGGGGACATTTTATGCAAAGATGGGCACAATAAAGGACAAAAATGGTATGGGCCTAACAGAAGCAGAAGATATTAAGAAGAGGTGGCAAGAATACACAAAAGAACTATACAAAAAAGATCTTAATGACCCAGATAACCACTATGGTGTGATCACTTACCTAGAGCCAGACATCTTGCAGTGTGAAGCCAAATGGGCCTTAGGAAGCATCCCTACGAACAAAGGTAGTGGAAGTGATGGATTTCCAGCTAAGCTATTTCAAATCCCGAAAGATGATGCTATGAAAGAACTGCACTCAATATGCCAGCAAGTTTGGAAAACTCAGCAGTGGCCACAGGACTGGAAAAGATCAGTTTCTATTCCAATCCCAAAGAAAGGCAATGCCAAAGAATGTTTAAACTACTGCACAATTGTACACAGGCTAGCAAAGTAATGCTCAAAATTCTCCAAGCTAGGCTTCAACATTATGCGAACTGAGAACTTCCAGATAGTCAAGCTGGATTTAGAAAAGGCAGAGGAACCAGAGATCAAACTGCCAATATCATTTGGATCACAGAAAAAATAAAGACAATTCAAGGAAAACATCTACTTCTGCTTTATTGACTATGCTAAAGCCTTTGACTGTGTGGATCACAACAAACAATGGAAAATTCTTAAAGAATTGGGAATACCAGACGATCTTACCTGCCTCCTGAAGAGAAGAGAAGCAAAACGCAAATCTGTATGCAGGTTAAGAAGCAACAGTTAGAACCAGGCATGGAACAATAGACTGGTTCCTAATCGGGAAAGGAGTACGTCAAGGCTGTATATTGTCACCCTGCTTATTTAACTTATATGCAGAGTACATTATGTGAAATGCTGGGGTGGACGAAGCACAAGCTGGAATCAAGATTGCCGGGAGAAATATCAATAACCTCAGATATGCAGATGATACCACCCTTATGGCAGAAAGTGAAGAGAAACAAATGAGCCTCTTAATGAAGGTAAAAAAGGAGAGTGAAAAAGCTGACTTAAAACTCAATATTCTAAAAATGAAGATCATGACATCTGGTTCCATCACTTCATGGCAAATAGATGGGGAAACAATGGAAACAGTGACAAACTATTTTCTTGGGCTACAAATTTGCTGCAGATGTTGACTGCAGCCATGAAATTAAAAGATGCTAGATCCTTGGAAGAAAAGTTATGACAAACCTAAACAGCTTATTAAAAAGTAGAGACATTACTTTGTTGACAAAGGTCTGTCTAGTCAAAGCTATGGTTTTTCCAGTAGTCATGTATGGATATGAGAATTGTACCATAAAGAAAGGTGAGTGCTGAAGAATTGATGCTTTGGAACTGTGGTGTTTTAGAAGACCCTTGAGAGTCTCTTGGACAACAAGGAGATCAAAGCAGTCAATTCTGAAAGGAAATCAGTCCTGAATATTCATTGGAATGACTGTTGCTAAAGTTAAAGCGCCAATACTTTGGCCACCTGATGCGAAGTTCTGACTCGTTATAAAGGACCCTTATTCTGGGAAAGATTAAAGGCAGGAAGAGAAGGCGATGACAGAGAATGAGATGGCTGGATGGCAATACTGACTCAATGGACATGAGTCTGAGCAAGGTCGGAGAGCTGGTGATGGACAGAGAAGCCTATGTGCTGCAGAGCTTGGGGTTGCAGAGTCGGACATGACCGAGTGACTGAACCGAGGATAGCACCTCCAGGTGTACTCAGAGCACAGAATACACATATGTGGAGACTGAAGCTCAGCTGGTACGTGCCTTACCCAGGTTCACTTGGATGGCAAATAAAAGAACCAGAAAGAGAAGTTAGATTGCTTCCTTCCATTCAAGCCACCTATCAACTACATTATATGTACCTGTGGCATGTGTAACAGTGAAGATTGTGGCGAAAGAACTAAAGGCAGAGCACTAAACTAAAGCAGAAGAGTTGGATGATGAGGACATTGAGAGTATAATGGAAGATTTAAAGAGAAGGTGACGTAGTGAAATTAACATCTATCTGGATAATACCCAAATATAGGTTTTGTTGTTTAGTTACTCAGTCATGTCCAACTCTTTGCAACTCTATGCACTGTAGCACGCCAGGCTTCCCTATCCACCACCAATCTCCCAGAGCTTGCTCAAACTCATGTCCATCGAGTTGGTGATGCCATCCAACCATCTCGTCCTCTGTCGTTCTCTGTCCCTTCTCTTGCCTTCTATCTTTCCCAGCATCAGGGTCTTTCCTTAAGAGTCACCTTTTCACATCAGGTGGCCAAAGTATTGGAACTTCAGCTTCAGCATCAGTCCTTCCAATGAATATTCAGGGTTGATTTCCTTTAGGATTGACTGGTTTGCTTTCCTTGAGTCCAACGGACTCTCAAGAGTCTCAAGACTCCCAAGACTCTCAAGAGTCTTCTTCAACACCACACTTCAAAAGCATCAATTCTTTGGCACTCAGGCTTCTTTATGGTCCAACTCTCACATCTACATATGAGTGCTGGAAAAACCATAGCTCTGACTATATGATAATGTCTATGACTATATGATAATGTCTCTCAAAATACAGGTTAACATTGGGGAATTGGGGAGAAAATGACATAGTGTCTGGAGGACAGCAGGACCCAAGGACTTTTAGAAGGAAGGAAAAAAGAACGGGAAAGAAACAAGAGAAAATAGGATGAAGTAAAGGGAGAAGGAAAAAGTGAAAGGCACAGGAAAGATAAGCTGGCAGACATGCAAATGACTATGCCAGAAAAAATATATCCATGAATGAAAAAACAGGGATTTTAAAACTCTTGATGGATATGCACAAAGGGTTGGTAGTTCAAGGGTTATAACATTAGGTCTACATGGTTTGGAGCTGGAGAAGATTGTGCGGAATTTTCCTCTCTCCATTGTTTCAATATCTGTGTGCTTTCTCCATATGATCACATTTTCTGAACCTCAAATAAAGACACATAACCTGGTAAAGGAATTTTCTGCTGCTTTCAAGCAGGAAAGATCGTCTCTAAATGTAGCTTGTTGGCATTTTTAGGATTTTTCCATGATACATAATTGCACTAAGTGAATATGTGAAATTGGAATATCTCGGAAATTCCACAATACGTAATAATAACAATTAATCCTTTTTGAGTGCCAAGCATTGTTCTAAGGGCTTAAGTCATTTAATCCTCTCAATAGCCTTATGAAGTAGGTTCTTTTATTATCTCCAGTTCACAGATAAGGAATTTGTAGCATGGTGGGTTTGAGTCACTTCTCAAGGTCACACAAACAGTGAATGGCAGAGCTAGCTCTGAGTTTTGTTCCTCCCCACCACTACATGAAATTCCCAAAGGGTATGATTACATTTCTTTTCTTTCTCTTTGGAAGTTATTAACGTTATCTCAAAGAGTTTTGGAACAGAAAGTTTCTGTGTTTTAGAGATTCTGTTAATGTACATCAACAAGCTTAATTCACCATTTTAAATATTTGTATATAGGTAATACTATGAACCATTGGATGATTTGGCAAAGAGCTTTGAGATCTTCATAGGAAGCTGATACAAATTGTTCTCTCTCTCAGTCTTTCAAAATGAAAAATACCTTACCAAGCAAAGGTGAAAAGTCCCATGCCAAACACTAAAGTAGGTAGTATTTCTCTCTATGTTGCTTTATGAAATATTGGCAGTCAGACATATTTCTCAACCTTAGAAGACATAAATCTTTCAGAGGGAAACCAAATTTCGTTGGTTTGGCTGCCAAACTATGACTTCAGCCTTGAATCTCATCTCAGAAAACTGTGAACACCCTTTTCCTCCCCTGTGTTTAATTTTAAGCATATTTTCCTTTCCTGAAGACCATCTTTCTTCCTTTTTGGTGACTGTCTCTCACCGCTATCTTATCCTGGCTGACAGCCAGTGTGTGCTGATTTGCTGAGAGACAGGCTGCCCAGGCCGATGTCAAGCCCTTTGCATTCTCACTTCACACTCACTCCACTCTCCTTTCTTCCCTCTGCTTTCATCTTGTTCTTTTTACTAACAGTTTTTGGCTTTTAATTCACATTCCATTGTGGGTTGATTTTTCTCTGGAGGTCTTTTCCATGAACCTGCCGCTGTATCACAATGACCCTAGGCTTGTACTTTGTGTCTATGATGTGGTAGGATTCAGAGGTTTCATTTTAAAATGATCTTAGCTCCCTTTTCTAGTAACTAAAGACTAATTGGTTAACCCATGAACAATTAAGTCTAAATCTACATAAATATGAAAATATATACTTTAAGGTAAAAGGAATTAATGTGCCTAGGAATGGGGAGGCAATGGTGTTTACTCTCCAGAAATTCAGGTCAGCATGAAACCTTACCGGTCTTCACAAAAAGGAGACAACAGAGTGTAGAGGAATGAACACTGGATTAGCAGACATAGAGTAAATCAGGTTAATAGTCCAAGTTCTGACACATAGACAAACCAGCTGTGTGACACTGGAAAGAAAATCATATTGTCATTCACTCTGAGTATCACGTTTTCATCCTTAAAATAAAGCACTGGACTAAGTAGATTTTAAACCTGCATAAACCTTGGAATTACTTGGAGACTTTTGCAGGGTCAAAAGAAAAACAGATTGGTTTAAGGCTTCAACACTAATATATTTAATTAGAACCCTGAGGAGCGAGCCCTAGAGTCTGAATATGTGAATTGCTTTGATTCATTAAAGTCTTATATCCAAGTCCCACATCTTTAAGCAGAGCCACATAGCTGGGTCCAGCTTAGATCTGCTGATCCCCAGTCTGTCTGCAGAAGAAATAAATGAGTCTGATTTCAAGCCACTGAGTTTTGGAATGGTTTGCTACACTGCAATAACTGACTGATTTAGTTCATTACTCAAAATTTCCTGCCTTCTCCTAGTCAATGGGTGACATGTAGTCCAATCTGGACCAATCAGATCTCTTACCCCCAATCACAAACCACTGGTTAAGAGAGAGAACTGCTTCAGCCTCAGAAATCAGCTGCTCCTAAATATTCTTCATTAGTTGTTTATACATAGACTGTTTGAGCTTTCCTGGTACCTGTCCTTGTCTTGCTCATTCACCAAACTTTCCTCATGCTTCACTCTTTCTTCATATCCTTCTAATGGTGTTTCTTATGATCACTTCTTCTAGTGGGTGTTTCTTATTATCACTTATGTTTATATCCTAATTAGTTCTTTTTAATTTAGTTTAGGGTCTTTTCAATTGCTTACAACCAAAAAATCTTAATGGTACTGAGTAACTCAAAGAAAGAATGAAACGGTACACAAAGCAAACCTGACCTAACTCACAATGAGGTGGAGTGAGGGGTTGTTAGCAAGGTTTTCCTAGTCCCTTTCTCACATTAAACCTACATTTGTCATGAAAAGAGACAGATTCTTTGAACTTGATATTCTTATAAATTAGTATCAATAAACAGATCTACTGAGGTGAAAGATATTTTGAAATTTTTTATATATGATCTCAGAAAACAAAAAAATTTAGTAAGCTACTTAGAAGCATGCATTGAGTGTTCAGTTGCTCAGCTATGTCTGACTCTTTGTGACCCTATGGACTGGAGCCTGCCAGGCTCCTCTGTCCATGAGATTTTCCAGGCAATAATACTGGACTGAGTTGCCATTTCCTCAGGTATTATTTAAAAAAATAAATTATTCTCCTACAATAACTCCACAGCTAGAAGTGGACAGGACATATCCTATCCTGAAGTCCTATTGGTTGCCTGAGATTAAAATCTTAAATGTTGCTTGAAATCATGCTCCGTATTTGTTAATATTAGAAAAATAAGTCTTCCTTCAAGTTATATTTTCTTTCTTGCAGTAGCTTCATATGAAAGAAATAACATAGCTTTCATTTAAAATGATCATATCTATAGGGCCAAGGGTAATCTGAATCTTCTAGTACATTTAAATTTTACTTATGAATGGACCAACGATTGAGCACTCCTACTTTAGATATTTCTATGTGTCATAATGAATATTACGTAACTTTTTAGAAAGTCAAAACTGTGCCATTAAAATTGTGCAGCAATGTAGGTTCTGACAGATATTAAGCACAAATTTCATCAAAACTATGAATCTTTGTTTCCATGAATCTTGAAAGAAAAACATTACCCAATATCTTTGAAATGAATATACAACAGAAAATAAATCCATGACAATCAAAAGGTGACTCAAAGGAAACAAGCTTCCAGAATGGGAAAAATAAAAGCAGCTGCCAGACCCTATGGCATTCCCATGAATTGCTGAACAGCTACTACCACCTCCAGTGATGATGCTTTGCCAAACCAAAGACTAAGGTATTCCTCAGATGATATGCTAGGTTCCTCATTGGGGCACATCTGTATATCTAATGTATTCTAATAGTAAGGAAAATTAGTTCCTCTCCAAGTACACAGAGTTGGTGAAAGGGGACATTTTCAGGGCATGTGTCTCCTGGCAGAGCTCTAGGCAGAGGTAGTATCCCTGAACATTCTTTCCCTTCCAGAAGAGTATGGGACTGTGTTGACAGCTTATCTTCAGAACACAAGGATAGTGTCCAAGAAACACAAAACACCACATTAAGAAACCATCACTTCAATGAGAAAATGGAAAATGTGGTAACAGAATGGAGAAATTTTGTTTAGAATCCTAAAGTTTGCTGTAACTACATAGAACATATAAAAATATCTTAAATTACATTTTTAAGCAATCACCAGGACACTTATTTCCACTTTTTGTTTCTGGACCAGTTGTTAATTTCTGATCCAGCAGGTATCACCAGGCTTCCACAATTTGCATCAGAATTCTTTGTTGAATATTCTTATTACCTTATGAAGCTTGCTATTAGAGATAACTTCTATTTCACTTACAAATGAGTGTGGAGAATGGATGGATCCTACAGTAAACCTATAACCATGGCAGTTCAAGCTACCTCAGAGAACTAATCTTTATTAAAATGATAATTTGTTGTGAGCCAAGTACTGTGCTAAACAATAGAGAACCATAAATGAATAACAGAGTATCCCTGCCTCAGGGATTGCACATCTTAGAGAGGAGGAGTTCCAGAGTTTAAACTTAATAGATTGTTTTCAATTCTGTAGTACAGAGATGGAGAGACTCCAGACTGATATAATACCCAACTGCTTTCTTAGAAGCATGATACAAAAGGTTTTGCACATAGTCTCAAGACTCACAATGACTTAGACTTGCATCTATATTCTACCACCTACAGACTGGGTGACTTTTTAAGTTAGGTAGTTTCCATGAACTTCAATTTTAGTAGCTCCAATATGAGGACCAAATCATAGCTACCTCACAGGTTTGTATGAAAATTAATTGAGTTCATACATGTAAGAAACCTAGTACAGAGTACACCATAGACTAAGCCCCGAATAAATATCAACTTAAATTATTACTGTATTCCAGGCACTCAGTGTTCCAAGATGAATAATTTACTGCCACTGCTATTGTGTGTATAGTCACTTCAGTCATGTCCATTAAGGATCATGAAATGCAGCGTGGAAGAAATCCCCCTCTGTAGGTAGCATCACTGAGATTCCACTGTTCTCTCATTTAGACCTACTTTGAGTGTTCCTCTTTTGCCGTACCAGTATCTTGGGTTACATTGGAGGGTCTTATTATTATATTTTAGGAACCTCATGAAAAAACTTAAAGACATATGATTATAATGTCCCTATAATCAGATGGGATGAGACAGGAGAGGGATAAAATAGTAAGAATTCTTGAATTTTCTCTTTTAAGGATTAATTTATTTGTTGGTCTGTTTACTTTAATAGTGTTACAGTATACATACGATCTATAAATCATATGTGTATAGTTCAATAAAACTTATTTATGTACACACTTGTTAACCATCACCCAGATCAAATTTGTCAGTGTTCAGAAGCCTTTCTCATATGTTCTCCCAGTCATGATTTTTCTTACCAAATATAACCACTGTGTTTGACTTCTGTAACCATATATTAGCTTTGCACATTTTCGATTTTATGTAAATAGATTCAAACTATATGTACTCTTTGCTCTCTGATTCAACATTATATTTGTGATACTCATTCATGTTGTATGTAGCAGTAGTTTGCTGTTTTTCATTGCTGCTAGTATTCCATTGTACAAATACAGCAAAATCTATTCATTTTATTGTTACTGAACGTTTAGATTGTTTTTCATCTTTTACTCTGCTGGATAATAGTGCTATGAACATTCTGATACATTTGCTGCAAATGTGTATGCTTTTCCATTGGTACCTAAAAATGGAATTGCTGTGTCATATGATGTGTTACTCTGCCAAACAGACTTCCAAAGTGATTTTAGAAGTTTATACTTTCATTAGCAGTGAATGAGACTTTCTATTGTTTTATATATTTGTCTACACTTTATTTTATCTATTTTTTTCCAAAATTCTAGCCATTTTTTTCTAAATTTTCCAAATTTTAGCCACTTCCAAATTTTACCTACTAGAGGGTAGGTAGTGATATCTCATTGTATGTTGCTTTATCCTGATAACTAACAAATGCCGATCGTGCTTCCATATATTTATTACTTGTCTGTGAAATGTCAGTTCAAGTATTCTATTTTTTACTATTACATTTTCTGGATTTTTCCTTGTTAGCCTGTAAAATTTCCTCTATTATTGTGAATATAATTCTATTCTGTGACTTGTATGTTCACTTTCTAAGTGGTATCTGTTCTTACATTTAATGAAGAATTCATGCCTATTATGCTTAGTGCTTCTGTGTCCTTTAAAAATTGTTTTGCACACCCCAAGGTCTCTTATATTATGTTCCGAATCTATTATTTTATATTTCACATTTATGTCTTTAATCTACCAGAAAATGATTCTATGTATAGTGTGAAGTATGAAGCAAAGGTTCTTTTTAAAAATCTCTATGGATATTCAGTTGATCCAACATTATTTACTGGAAAGAGCATTCTTTCCTCATTGCACTGCAATGATGAATTTGGTGACTTTAAACACAGATTCTCTCCCTGGATTCTCTGCTCTGTTCTATTAGTTTGTCTAGTCCCACAGCAATACCACTCTATTTTAGTTACTTTAACTTTATAATAAGGCTTGAGTTTGGGAATATAGGTACTCTTACTTTGTTGTTATTGTACCAAAATTGTTCAAAAATCAGTATATCAGTTTCCACCATGCTCTCCAGTGGGATTGTTTGTACATTAATTATAATTTATTGAGTCTATAGAGTTACTATTCTTCAATTTTGAATCTCTCAGTCCATGAATACAACATAGCTTCCATTTGTTTAGGCTTTAATTTCTCACAGCAATGTTTTCTAGGGTTTTTATTTTTAGGTTTTCTAGGGTTTCTATTTTTATTTTTAGGGTTTTTCTTTTATTTTAAAAATAAAGTATATTTAAAATATTCATATATTTTTTCCTAAACAATTTATGCTTTGCTGTTAGAGCAAATTATATCAATTATTATTTTTTTTTATACTACAATTTTATTTTATTTTATTTTATTTTTAATTTTTTATTTTTTTTCATGCATTCCCAAACATGAACCCCCCTCCCACCTCCCCTCCCCATAACATCTTTCTGGGTCATCCCCATGCACCAGCCCCAAGCATGCTGCATCCTGCGTCAGACATAGACTGGCGATTCAATTCACATGATAGTATACATGTTAGAATGTCATTCTCCCAAATCATCCCACCCTCTCCCTCTCCCTCTGAGTCCAAAAGTCCGTTATACACATCTGTGTCTCTTTCCCTGTCTTGCATACAGGGTCGTCATTGCCATCTTCCTAAATTCCATATATATGTGTTAGTATACTGTATTGGTGTTTTTCTTTCTGGCTTACTTCACTCTGTATAATCGGCTCCAGTTTCATCCATCTCATCAGAACTGATTCAAATGAATTCTTTTAACGGCTGAGTAATACTCCATTGTATATGTACCACAGCTGTCTTATCCATTCATCTGCTGATGGACATCTAGGTTGTTTCCCATGTCCTGGCTATTATAAACAGTGCTGCGATGAACATTGGGGTACATGTGTCTCTTTCAATTCTGGTTTCTCGGTGTGTATGCCCAGAAGTGGATTGCTGGGTCATAAGGTAGTTCTATTTGCAATTTTTTAAGGAATCTCCACACTGTTTTCCATAGTGGCTGTACTAGTTTGCATTCCCACCAACAGTGTAGGAGGGTTCTGGAAATAAAAGCAAAAATAAACAAATGGGATCTAATTAAAATTAAAAGCTTCTGCACAACAAAGGAAAATATAAGCAAGGTGAAAAGACAGCCTTCTGAATGGGAGAAAATAATAGCAAATGAAGCAACTGACAAACAACTAATCTCAAAAATATACAAGCAACTTCTGCAGCTCAACTCCAGAAAAATAAACGACCCAATCAAAAAATGGGCCAAAGAACTAAATAGACATTTCTCCAAAGAAGACATACGGATGGCTAACAAACACATGAAAAGATGCTCAACATCACTCATTATTAGAGAAATGCAAATCAAAACCACAATGAGGTACCACTTCACACCAGTCAGAATGGCTGCGATCCAAAAATCTGCAAATTATATCAATTAAATATTTCATTTGAAAATTCTTTTTTGTTGTTAGTATAGTTTTTTTAATATAATGATATTCTTGAATAAATAGGCCTTTCTATAATTTTGAATATTCTACCCTTTTAAAATTTCTGATCTGTTTAAAAAGTTTCCCTCCCATTCTGTCTCACCTTTGTAGACATAAGTTCAGTCTTCTCATTGTGTCCCACATATCTCTTATGATATTTAAAGCATCTTTTCTTCTCTGTCTGCATTGCTTCTGTCTAGATATTTTCTACTAACCCATCTTCTACTTCATTAATTCTTCCTATATTTTTATAATCTGCTGTTAAATATATTAATTATAAAAGTTTATCTTTATTATTTTTATAATTTCATAACTTACTGTGACATTATCTACCATCCTGGATCATATTTTTATGTTTCTATTTTCTCTTGATTGTTTTTTCTTTCATTTGTTTATGTTTCTTGGCATGTCTGGTATTTTTGAATGGATGCTAAGTGATATATATGAATTATTTAGTTTTCCTGGGTGATATCATCTCTTCCAGAAAGGGTTTGAGTTTCATTTCGGTGCAAAGAATATAGGTATATTGCCTTGATTCAGTAAGACTAGTCTATTTCTGGTTTGCTATTATTCCTAAGGGAGTAGGCTTTCAGAGTTCTTTACTAAAATCCTAGGTTGTTTATTAAGGCTCCTCCTCTTTAGAAACTACTGAAGCTGTGATCTCTCTGATTAGCTTAATAGTTACCTTATACTTACTTTCTCAGGATCTTGCTCTGTTCAAACACTAGTTCCAGGTCAGAAATGTCTTGAGGGGAAAATGCCTACAAAATGTAGCTCTTTCCTTTCTATGATTCTCTCCTCTCTGGATCTTAGCTTTTGTCTTGGCTATTTTGGCTGATCTCCTGTGCCTTCAAAAATATTTTCAATTGTTTTTATTGCTTTATTGTATCCAAATTTCAAAGTTCTTATAGAACAATTATTCTGATACCAGCTGTTCCATCATAATTGGCAGCAAAATGGTATTTAACATATTTTTTCAAATTATCTCATTTATACAAAACAACATGAGGAACTCAGGGCAGCTGGTGAGATCTATTTTCTAGGTGAAGAAATGGAAATTAAGCAGTATTAGTAATTCTCCCAGATTGTTAGTATGATGCAGTGAAAGTCAGTCCTAGAATATTTTTATAACTCTTAATCACTGGCACTTTAACAATATACTAAGTGTTTATCAAACTTGAGTCACTGATAGACCACTTAATCATGTTTTGGAGCAATTGTAATCATGGACTTTTCTGAAAAATCATCTTAATTATTTAATATAAAGCAAGATATAAAATATAATTATCATTAATATATCTTTTTAAATCAAATATTGGAATGGTTTAACCTGGCATCCTCTCACAAAGATAAAAATTATTATTTCAAACCAGAAGTTTTCATTTTTTAGTATTTATATTAACTATGGTAAAATATCTTTTTGCAATTTATACATTGTTGAGAAAGGTAGCATTTGTTTGGAGACTGTTAGAGAATTTGAGATATTTCCATTGTACACTGACCAAGAATTATAAAGAATTATAGAACTCTATATAATTATAGAACTGTAATTCTATAATTAATAAAACAATATTCAGTCCTCTTTCACCAATGAGGTCAGTGAGTAGAACATAAACAAAAACGAGAGGCTTCTAAGTTTCAAACTGGAAGATAAGCAAATGGATTACTGCTACTATCCTTCAGTTATATCAACATCTGGAAAGTATTTGTTTATATTCTGTTTGTTATTCAAATGTAAGTTTCAAATGAAGTCAGTTAATTATTTATTTATCTAACAAATGAAGCAAAATATCAAGTATTGACAAAGAATCAAAATAGAAGACATTGTCTTTGTAACATAAATCAACTTTGTGATAAATATTAGTGTGTCATAATTAACATTAAGAGTGATGGCATTTCAACTTTGAAATAATAGTTTCACACTATTAGAAAAGATTTTTACTGGTATTATCAATTTTATAAAAACATTTAAATTTTATTTAGTATTTCAAGTGTTTATCTCAATAATTTCCACTTGAAATGCAAATTAAAACTGCAGTAAAGTCCTTCTACACAATTTATGAGCTTGGGCAAATTTAAGTCTGACAATATCAAGTGTTGGTGAAGATAGGGAGCAAGAAACTTTCATACAGAGCTGACATGAGTGAAAACTGGTTCAAGTACTTAAAGTATTGTCCCTATCCAAACACCCATACTGAAAAAAACAATATCTTTATGACCAAACAATACCAAACATTACATTCTTGGGTATATATCTAAAGAAATATATTCACATGTGTGTTAGGAAACAAAGTTCATAGCATCAGTTTTTGCAATAGCTGAAAACAACTCTAACATCCATCAGGAAGTAAGAATATTATGATGGATAAATAAATTCTGGTGATTAATAAAATGTATTGATAATTTTGTACCACAATTAAAGTTTTACATCGCTCTAGTTTAATTGTGGAATTTTGTACCACAATAAAACTAAAGCTATGTACAACAAACTGCATCTTACAGACAAATTGAAAGAATTTAAAAAAAATAATGCATTGATATAAAATTTAAAATCAGTCCATATTAGCCATTTTATTTAGGGCTACATAAAAGAGCAATAAAAGTCAAGGAATATCAAGGAAAGAGCTATCATACATATCAAGATAATGTTTTTTTTTTTTTTAAATCTAAATGGCATAAAGGAAATGTGATTGAGAAGAGATACCCAGAGGCAAGGAGGTGCTTCTTCAATGTCTGCAAAATTCTAATTTTTTACTTAGATGATGGCTAAAAGGGTGCTCACTTTCTAATGATTCATTGTACATTTATGTTATATACACCTTTCTCTATGTGTGTTATCTTTCATCATTCTAAAAGTTATGGAAATTGCCTCATGGAAATCAGCATACATACTTCAGTGTGGAAAAGTAGAATCTCATTTCCCAGACTAAACCACAAAGGCGTATACCACCATCTGATTATACCCACAAATTTCTGTATTTCCTTCAACACAGAACCAACCTGAACCAACCATGATGCCTTATTAGTAACAGTGCCAATACTCTTTTTCCAATGTACATCATGCTTCAGAAAAATAGCAATGCTAGACGAATCATTTCTTCTAATGTGGACTTGAATGATTAACAGAACAAAAAGGCACGGTGGCTCAGAGGGCAGCTTAGAGGGAGCTTAATTTCGAGGTCACAACTGAGTAATGGTGGGCAATGTGAAAAATATAATATTAAAATTTAAAAATAAATTGTGCTCAAGTGAACTATGAATGAACAAGAACAAACAAAACACCCGAAACAACAAAACAATCAAGCATTTCTCCTCTATGTACGTATCTCACATTAGCCAAGATCTGATTCATACTTTATATACTAATGGTTTTGTCAACTGAAAAGCAAAATATGTCCTAAATCGTGAACAGTACATGCCATTACTGTTCCATCATATACAACTGTCATATCATAGGAAGGTTTTACCATTTTCATTTATTATGCTTTCTCTTTGAACTCATTATTTGTTATTAATTTTTAGTTAGTTTTACCAGCTGTCTTGAAAAATTACAGCTTGCATCTGTACCTGCTTTTGCTACAAAGAATGCAACTTCTGAATTATACCACTTTAGTTTTGATATTCCCATTTTTCTTTAGCAACAAAATCCAACAATTTACAACTAGAAATATTTCTATAGAAAAAAACACCATTTTTAAAACCAGAGAGGTACACAGTACTTATATGCAAAGATATGATGGCTTCATGCCACTATTTAACCAAGTCTTATAAAAAGCAGTTTACTATACAACAGGGTTAAATGACTGCTCGTCTCCTTAAATAAAACTTTCCATCATTTATCCTTTTACCACTTTAAAAAAAATGTATTTTTTATTGAAGGATAATTGCTTTACAGAATTTTGCTGTTTTCTGTCAAACCTCAACATGAATCAGCCATAGGTATACATATGTCCCTCCCTTTGAACCTCCCTCCCATCTTCCTCCCCATCCAACACCTCTAGCTGATACAGAGCCCCTGTCTGAGTTTTCTGAGCCATACAGCAAATTCCCATTGGCTATCTATTTTACATATGGTAATGTAAATTTCCATGTTACTCTTTCCGTACATCTCACCATCTCCTCCCCTCTCCCCATGTCCATACATATATTCTCTATGCCTGTTTCTCCATTGCTTCCCTGGCAATAAATTCTTCAGTACCATTTTTCTAGATTCTGTATATATGCATTAGAATATGATAGAATGTGATATTTATCTTTCTCTTTCTGACTTACTTCTCTCTGTATAATAGGTTCTAGGTTCATCCATCTCATCAGGACTGACTCAAATGCATTCCTTTTTATGGCTGAGTAATATTCCATTGAGTATATATACCACAACATTTTTATCCATTCATCTGTTGATTGACATCTAGGTTGCTTCCATGTTCTAGCTATTGTAAATAGTGCTGCAAAGAACAATAGCTACTTCTAGCTGCTTTTCCCTGGTCTCAGCACATATGTAATCACATTCTATATTCTCTCTGAAACCTGGTCACTAAAGATGATTATGGCAGTGTTGTATTTCTCTCTCTATCTTTATATTTGCATAAACTACTTTTATGTGATTGCTTCTTTAATAAAATTAGAAACTTAATAATAAACCCCAATAGTAACAATTTTTAAAAAGGCAAATGGAACAAATGTGAACAGTAACATGTTAATAATGTGAAATAAATTAACCTAAATGCATTTCATCCAGTTAACTGAGAGGAAGCTAAGACCTAATCACCAGAGTCCTTGCAATGAGTGGGCTACCTTTAGGTTGCTAATGACCATGAATAATAAAGTAGACCTCAGGAAGAATTCTATTTAATCTTATATTTTAAATTTGTTAAGTATTAACAAACTTTAAAAAAATTTCTTTTTCCTCTGAAATTTCTAAACAATTTGCTGAAAAACCACCAGAGGACACAAATGATTTATGGACTACACTTTGAGAAACACTGCTTCATATCACATTATGATCTTTAAAACCATGAAAACCAAAACCTAAACTTTCACAACCAAATAGCCAATTTCAGGACCCATGAAATTGGGTCCTGAAATTTGGTTCAAAGTGCTTTATTTCTTAGCTTGTTCTATGACAAAATGTTTTTCAAAAAAATGTATTGTTGCTTTATTTGCCCAAAATAATGATGAAGTTTATGGATAGTATTTTCTAAGACTGAAATTTAGATCTCAAAGATCCACCTTACTTTTTGCTACAGTCAGTCTTGAGCTAACAGGACCGTATATACTAATAACACTGTCAGACAAAGGAAGTTAATGATGGGAACAGTGTCCCTAAAAATCCTTTCCCAGCAATGCAGAGCTTTAGGCAGAGAATCGTATGTGAAAAGTGAGAATACTTACCTGAAGAGCAAAGCTTCAACCTGGGCAGGCCTGCCTCTGACTTGGGATCCAGACATCAACTCTTGTTTCCTCCAAGTTGTTAAATTTTTTTCAGTTTTATCACAATGCCTGAAATGAACAAAGTAAATATTTCGTATTAATTTTCATAGTTTCTAAAAATACAAATATCTCAAGATGATTAAAAGGTTATTCATACCTTAGCACAATTTATTTTACATACTGAAGTATAATTGATTTGCAATATTCGTTTCAGGTATACATCATAGTGATTTAGTATTTTTACAGATTACACTCCATTGAAAGTTATTGTAAGACAATGGCTATAAATCCCTGTGCTATACAATATATCCTTGTTGCTTATCTATTTCACACACAGTATTTTGTACCTGTGAATCCCTTGCCTCTCTCGTGCCGCTCCCACCGTCCCTCTCCCCACTTGTAACCACTAGCTTATATCTGTGAATCTGTTTCTATTTTGCCTGGGGTCAGGCTAGCATGTGCACACTTCTCACAAGCAAAGTTCAGGGTTCCCCCTCACCCACTCATTAGTGCCAGGAGTTCCCCAACCAGCCACGGGGGCTTGGGCTTGTCTCCCCCAATAGGATCCTAGGACTGGTGCATCCATTCTGTGGTTCTCACAGTGCACACCCCAAGGCGTGTCTGCCTTTGTATTCCCTTTTCCTGAGTTAACTCCCAGGGACACAGGTCCCCTATCTGATTACTTTTTTCTCGTTCTACCCAATCATACATACATCATTATTACAGTCTTGGTTGTACCAGAGTCCTTCTGCTCGTTTCCAGTTAGTTTTCAGTGAGAATTTTTCCACATGTAGATGCATTATTGATGTATTCATGGAGGGAGATGAGCTCTACATCATCTTTCTCTGCCATCTTCATTCTCTCCTCCCTAGCACAAATTGTTTTGATCACTAGGCAATTTTCCTGATGATACCAAGATGCTTGGATGAAGGTGAGTGAAGGACTGTGCATAACTGGTGCCACATGTGAGAAAAGAAGAAAGGAGGGCTTCACAATTTCAAAAAGTCTAGGGAAACATGAGATAACTAGGACCTGAAAAACTACTGTGAGAAAGTAGGAGGAAAATTACAGATGCGTTTCCAGAATAGAGTGCCAAATCAACTTCTGACTCTCAAAATGTTGCTTGGGATAATCCTACAAGAAATTCAGGAAGAAACTTTTTTTTTCCTTCTTATTCCTTTACTCTTTGGCCTTATGCCTCTAGACTCCTATATAAATGGGACATAGTTCATATCTTGAAACTGTTGAAATAACTTTCTAGACCAGATATTGAGCTGCTCCTGCCCAGAGTGCCACATCAGCAAACCGGAACTTAGATAACTTTCACATCCTTGTAAATCCTCCTCTTGACCATAAATGCAGTATATCCAGTCAGCAACCCCCAAATCCCAAGCCAAATCTGGACCTTCTCCCCCCAAACAAGTTGACTATGTGGCTTCTGCCAATCAGATATTTTCTGTCTATCTCTGCTTGTTCCTTATTCTTTATCCTATGAAAGTTTTTTTGCCTTGTACCCTTTGTCTTTTGCAGTTCTGAGAAAGAAGACTATCAACTTCATGAAGTGTTAAAGCTCATCTGTATCATCTCAATGGTCTTCTTTAATTATTTTTTCATAAGAAAAAGACCTTTTATCCCAATACAATACTTTAAATATATTACAAGTTTTGTTATGGGTTAAAAAGTCTTTGTAAGAACCTTTCTCCCACTTAAAACATTTCTTCTACAAGAAAGCACAAACTGAATTTCAAACAACTGAATTATAAATACACATTTGAAACACAATCCACTTTTAAATAAAATATTCTCTATTTGCCAGAATGACTAGCCTCTCATTCCTGCCCTCACTTCCCTGAGAACATCCTGATGATATATGGAAATAGGATAATCACACATTGTTATGGGTGGGGGTCATATAACAAAAAGGATTGCCAGAGGAATGGAACTGTTTATTTTTTTAAGTGGAAAACCCAAGTGACTTCATTCCCTAAGGATCTTTTAGGGAAGTATGAACAGATTTTGAAACCATATCCCAGCTGAGGGGGAAAAAAAAAAAACCCAACAGTGGAATGAATGAAGATATAGTTTCGAGATTTCACAGGAAACAATAGAGTCAAATCAGTCAGTGAGAACTCTCACTGCAACGAGAATAGCTCATTTAAGGAAAAATGGAATGAACCATCCTGGGGGGAGTTGCTTGCTCATCTTTAGCTCACAGAAGTTCTTGGCACTATGCTTTCTCCATGGTTTCAGCCACAACTTCAACGTCTAACTGTGTAAAGCTATCACCACATTGGGTATCTCTGCTCACCCAGTGGTGCAGTACAGAAATTAAAGAAGCTAGCACATGGTTTCGGAGTTGTGATTGAGCCCTGTCAAAGCCATGAAAGTACGTTTTGTGTCTGATTTATGTCTGAAAGCTGTAATGTAGAATTCACCTTCCTGCAACACTTTTTGCTAGATGGAGGCAAAGGACAAAAAAAAAAAAAAAAAAGGGACAAAAATAAAAACTTTTAATAAATTTTTCAGTTTTTTGGAAAAATGTGTGTGTTTTGTTTAGCCTTGATTATTTATTTGGAATTTTACAGTTCACTTTAAAGCCTTGGTTAAAACAAGGGTACATAAATACACAGGTTGGGAAAACTGACCTCTCAATTTAGTACCCCAAATTCCTACTGAATGTACTTTGTTCTCCTAGGCAGTTGGATGTGTTAGGAATGAGCATGGTTGCCAACAACTTGAACAATAACCTGGCATAACATCATGTATTTGCTAGATTAGCTGAGATCCAAGTGACAAAGGAAACTAGGCTGAAGTATGGGGCTTGCTATACAAAAATAAATTCTGCCGAAGGAAAACAAAAGGGAAACATTAAGACTTTCAGAACAGCCAGTTTTTCTATGGGGACAGGGTAAAACTCTCAACTTATTCGTCAAAAGATATTTTTCTCCTGACAGGAAGGAAATAGTCTGCTGTCCTGTTGAGTGAGGTGTACAATGAGCCTAAGCTTTTTCACTAATGGAAAAAGCATTTGATCTCTTTGTCATGAATTACACTCCTGAACCTCAATCAAGTTAGGAAACCGCAAATGAGAGGAATTAACTTATAAGTGAGAGGTTCACCCCTTTATATAAAGGAATGATCTCTTATACTGAGGTCTCAATTTGGAACACTTATTCAAACAGAAAGTAAGGCCCACCCTGTGGGTACTATTTTGTTTGAGTGATTTAAATGCAGTCATAGAAGTATAATGTCATAACTTTCCCTCTAGACAAACAGGTTCTTTATGCCACTGTTTCAGTTTAGAGGGCCAAATAATACCTTTTTTATTGCAGTATTTTTAGACATTGGATACATCTGGAAAAATATTCAAGCAGATAATTAGATTGCATTAGCAATGTGTCTGTTGTGGTTTCCCTGATCCCAGAGAAGGCAGCCCTTTATGAAGCGCTTGGCCACAGTCTCCACAAAATCTACTGTGTAAATTGGCCCACACTAAAGCATGTGGAAAACATTTTTGGCTGAAACTCGAAACCATTCATGTGGCTTTGAGACTGGGAAGCGCAGGCTGCCAACATCAATAGAACTTTGTACTACAAACCCAAATGGTCATTTAGACATGTGTACTTCTATGCTCACAAATGCACTGAGGTCAAATATTTTTTAATCTTGGGAATTTTTCCTCTTTATACAGCCTCATATTTCATGCAGGAAATGAGACTGAGTACAACAAACACAAATCATTGAGACTGACAGAGCATATTGGGTTCAAAACCCAAGCCTTGACTCTAATTGCTCTCCAAAGGCCCCTGGCTCAAGGTAACTGTTGATTTAGTTCAGCTGTTTTCAATCAGCACTGTTAGGTCTTGCAAAGACAAACTGGTGAGGCCACAGTTACATTTGTACCCAGGATCCCTTGGGTATAAGTATAACACAGTTAGCATTCTAAAAGATTGCATTTGTCTGTACGCTGCAGGCAGTAATTACAAGCAGGCAAATCTTTTGTGAAAGATGGTGTGACCTTCCTTATGGTGAAAGAGTGATGATGGCTTCTAGTGGAGGAAAAATAATGTTTCCATTCAGAGTTCAGAGAGGAGGCCCGCCTTTTTTCAAATTGTTGCCAAACCTGACAGCCAGTTTGTTGTTCTGTTGTGGTGAATATCAAAATAATTTATTGCTTGAGGGGGCCAATTTCTTGGTATTACTTAACTGTTGAAGGATTTTCAAAAGCATAGAATCTGGACTCACAGCGAGGTGGTTGCTAAACTGCATGGAAATGTGCTTCATCAGCTGTCTTTAGTTCATCTATCCTTAATTTTCCTATGCAGCCTACAAGTAGTAGTAAAAAGCTTAAAGATATGAACATGTACTCTTCTACTTGGAACATTGTTCCTAATCTGTCATCGACTTTGAAGTGCAGAGTGGACTTTAAAATGAATATATTGAACTATCCAGCTATGGAATTAAATTTGAATATGGGAACCAAGTGTAAATGTCTGCATTAGACTAAAGGGCTAAGATTATGGATAGGCTGTGTTTGCTAATAGTGTCCAGGAGAATTTCCATATGTAGTTGATAGCTTCCCAAGGACCAATAGACTGCTGGGAGCCCAAGGAATTTTTATTATTTCAATAAGTTTCTTGCTACAAATTCATAAATTCTTTTTTTGTGTGTATATATACATGTGCATGCATGCACACACACACACACACACACACACACACACACACACACACACAAAGCTTCTCCAGCACCTGACAGAGTAGTAGGTACACAGGAGATGTTAAATATATATTCCTTGAGTGACTGACACTGAGGGAACAGATGCAATTCATGTGTATATTTAAAATATGGATGCCTTGCTTTGAGAAGACTAAGCATACACTTTTATTTTGTAAGTCACAAATTGCCCATAGAATCTTAACTTTTGAAAAAGAAGTAATGTCGATTATATCACTATTAAACTAATTTTAATTTTAAAAAATTTTAAAATAAAAAGGATGAGCAAGAACAAAAATTTAAGAAGAAATTGTTCAACTAAATATAGGCTCATCAAGTTAGTAAAATAAATTTAAGTAAAAATTCAATTTACAGTCAATTTTTCAGTACTATTTTTGACAAGGGATACATGTGTATACATAGGAGTATATGTGTTAATGCCTGTGATAAGATATGTATGTACTTAACTAGGGAGATTATAATATTCATTACCTTTTTTGGAGTTCAAAGGATTCCTCCAAGTGCTTATGTGTATGTAGAAATGTATATACATCCATATACATGTAGACACACATATATGTGTATGAATATACGATGATGTGAATAATTTTCAACAATTCATCTGGACTTTCTATTACTGGCACTCTTTCATGGCAATTACTTTGTCCAGAATTCTGTTACCCAGTGTGACAACACTCCTTGTATTTAAGCTATGCCTTCATTGCATGCAAGAAAATTTAAAGAACTTACATTTAACTCTTTTAACCATAAGGGTAATAAATTTCAGTTTAAACTATTTTTCCAAAAACATTTACTATAATTTCCTAACATGTATATACCAGCAACACTATTGCACATTGAAAAAAATGGCACATTGAAATATATTTATATCTTCTGTGGGTAAGAAATAATAATAACCCTTTATGTATGAAGCCTTGAACAACCTCAGTGTTAGGTTCCAAAACAAAGCAGCTGAAAAATCACATAAGTAACATGGCTCTAAAGGAAAGCTCCTGAAAGTGGTGGTTACTAGGTAAATTGCAGAAACTATCATCATATTCTCTAATGCATCCAAAATGTCTGAAGGTGATTGTAGAACTTTCACCTACACTGCTTTCAGGAGCAGCAATTATAGAAACCACAGCTAAGAACAGTCTTTCCAGTATGGAATCATGGGCTCCTGTCTCAGGAGAAAAAAATAGGATGGAATCTTTGTACCTTCTAAATATTGAATTAATCCTCAGACAGGTATAGGTTCAAATTCTGGCGTGAGTCATTTATTTCTTTGAGGATCATTATGAATATGAAAGCAAAAGAGGAGAGTGAAAAAGTTGGCTTAAAGCTCAACATTCAGAAAACGAAGATCATGGCATCCAGTCCCATCACTTCATGGGAAATAGATGAGGAAACGGTGGAAACAGTGTCAGACTTTATTTTTGGGGGCTTCAAAATCACTGCAGATGGTGATTGCAACCATGAAATTAAAAGACGCTTACTCCTTGGAAGAAAAGTTATGACCAACCTGGATAGCATATTCAAAAGCAGAGACATTACTTTGCCGACTAAGGTCCGTCTAGTCAAGGCTATGGTTTTTCCAGTAGTCATGTATGGATGCGAGAGTTGGACTGTAAAGAAGGCTGAGTGCCGAAGAATTGATGCTTTTGAACTGTGGTGTTGGAGAAGACTCTTGAGAGTCCCTTGGACTGCAAGGAGATCCAACCAGTCCATTCTGAAGGAGATCAACCCTGGGATTTCTTTGGAAGGACTGATGCTAAAGCTGAAACTCCAATACTTTGGCCACCTCATGCGAAGAGTTGACTCACTGGAGAAGACTTTGATGCTGGGAGGGATTGGAGACAGGAGGAGAAGGGAACGACAGAGGATGAGATGGCTGGATGGCATCACTGACTCGATGGATGCGACTCTGAGTGAACTCCGGGAGTTGGTGATGGACAGGGAGGCGGGGCGTCCTGCGATTCATGGGGTTGCATAGAGTCGGACACGACTGAGCGACTGAACTGAACTGAATGAATATTAAATATTGGGTTAGCCAGTTTTCCCTAAGATGTTATGGGAAAGCTCAAACGAACTTTTTGGCCAACCCATCAAATTCTTCAAGCTAGGCTTCAGTAGTACGTGATCAGAGAACTTTCAGATGTACCAGCTGGATTTAGAAAAGGTAGAGGAACCAGAGATCAAATTGCCAGCATTTGCTGGATCATAGAGAAAGCAAAGGAATTCCAGAAAAAAAATCTACTTCTATTTCATTGATAATGCTAAAGCTTTTGACTGTATGGATGGCAACAAACTGGAAAATTTTATACAGATGGGAATACTAGACCACCTGACCTGTCCCTGAGAAGCCTGTATGTAGGTCAAGAAGCAACAGTCATAACCAGACATGGGACAACAGACTGATTCAAAATTAGGAAAGGAGTACAATAAGGCTGTGTATTGTCACTGTGTATATTTAACTTATATGCAGAGTACTTCATGCAAAACACCGAGCTGGAAGAATCACAAGTTGGATTCAAGATTGCTGGGAGAAATCAACAACCTCAGATATGCAGATGATGTGATGTTAATTGCAGAAAGCAAAGAGGAACTAAAGAGCCTCTTGATGAAGGTGAAAGAGGAGAGTGAAAAAACTGGCTTAAAACTCAACATTAAGAAAACTAAGATCATGGCACCCAGTCTCATCATTTAATAGCAAACAGATAGAAGTAAAGTGGAAACAGTGACCGATTTTATTTTTCTGGGCTCCCAAATCACTGTGGACAGTGACTGCAGCCATGAAACTAAAAGACACTTGCTCCTTGGAAGGAAAGCTGTGACAAGTCTAGGCAGCATATTAAAAAGCAGAAATACTACTTTGCTGACAAAGGTCTGTATAGTCAAATCTATGGTTTTTCCAGTAGTCATGTATTGATATTAGAGTTGGACTATAAAGAAAGCTGAGTGCCAAAGAATTGATGCTCTGAACTATGTTGCTGGAGAAGACTCCTGAGAGTCCCTTAGACTCCAAGGAGATCAAATCAATCAGGCCTAAAGGTAATCAACCCTGAATATTCATTGGAAGGACTGATGCTGAAGCTCCAATACTTTTGTCATCTGATGCCAAGAGCGACTCATTAGGAAAGATCCTGAAGTTGGGAAAGATTGAAGGCAAAAGGAGAAGAGAGTGGCAGAGGATGGGATGGTTAGATAGAATCACTGACTCAATGGACATGAGTTTGAGCAAACTCTGGAAGATAGGGAAGGACAGGGAAGCCTGGCATGCTGCAGTCCATGAAGTTACAAAGAGCTGAACATGACAGTGATTAAACAACAATAACAACAAATAAAACAATATGTCAATATTTGGGAATATGGACAGCACTTTGCATACCATATGTCTGCATTCCTATACACTAACAATGAAAAATCAGAAAGAGAAGTTAAGGAAACCATCCTATTCACCACTGCAACAAAAAGAATAAAATACCTAGGAATAAATCATCCAAAGAGACAAAGGACCTGTATGCCGAAAACTATAAGACACTGCTAAAAGAAATTAAAGATGACACAAACAGATGGAGAGATATATACCATGTTCTTGGATTGGAAGAATCAATATTGTAAAAATGACTATACTACCCAAAGCAATCTACAGATTCAGTGCAACCCCTATTAAACTACCAATGATATTTTTCATAGAACTAGAATAAAAAATTTCACAATTTGTATGGAAACACAAAATACCCCAAATAAGCAATGCAATCTTAAGAAAAATAGAGCTGGGGGAATCAACCTAGCTGACTTCAGACTATACTACAAAGCTATAGTCATCAAGACAGTATGGTACTGGCACAAAAACAGAAATATAAACCAATGGAACAAGACAGAAAGCCCAGAAATAAACTCATGCACCTACAGACATCTTATCTTTGAGAAAGGAGACAAGAATATGGAATGGAGAAAACATAGCCTCCTCAATAAGTGGTGTTGGAAAAATTGGACAGTCATATGCAAAAGAATGAAACTAGAACACTTCTAACACCACACACACACACACACACACACACAACAACTCAAAATGGATTAAAGACCTAAATGAAAGTCTAGAAACTATAAAGCAGAAGAAAACATAGGCAGTAAACTCTTTGGCATATATAACAGCAAGATCCTCTTTGACCCAACTCCTGGAGAATTGGAAATAAAAACAAAAATAAACAAATGGGACCTAATTAAACTTAAAAACTTTTGCACAGCAAAGTAAAAGTGAAAGTTGCTCAGTTGTCCAACTCTTTGCAACCCCATAGCCTATATGCAGTCCATGGAATTCTCCAGGCCAGAATACTGGAGTGGGTATTCTTTCCCTTCTCCAGGGGATCTTTCCAACCCAGGGATTGAACCCAGATCTACTGAATTGTAGGCAGTTTCTTTACCAGCTGAGCCACAAGGGGAGCCCAAGAATACTGGAATGGGTAGCCTATCCCCTCTCCAGCTGATCTCCCCAACCCAGGAATTGAACCAAGGTCTCCTGCATTGCAGGTGAATTCTTTACCAACTGAACTATGAGGGAAAAGGAAACCATAAATAAAATTAAAAGACAACTCTCAGAATGGGACAAAATAATTTCAAATTAAGCAACTGACAAAGGATTAACCTCCAGAATATATAAACAGCTCACACAGCTAAATATCAGGGAAACAAACAACCCAATCAAAAAGCAGGCAGAAGACCTAAATAGACATTTCTCCAAAGAAAAGGTACAGATGGCCAATAAACATCAAAAAGATGATAACATCACTCATTATTAGAGAAATGAAAATAATGAGGTTATTATTATTATTATTATTATTAACTACAATGAGGCTATCACCTCGCATTAATCAGAATGGAGATCATCAAAAAAATCCACAAACGATAAATGCTGGAGAGGATGTGGAGAAAAAGAAATCCTCCTACACTGTTGCTGGGAGTGTAAACTTATACAGCCATTATGGAAAACAGTATGGAGATTAAAAACAAAAACAAAAACAAAAACCTAGGACTAAATCTATGACCCAGAACAATGGCAGAAAACAAAGAGAAACTGAAGAACATCTTGATGAAGGTGAAAGAGGAGAGTGAAAAACCTGGCTTAAAGCTCAACATTCAGAAAACTAAATCATGGCATCTTGTTCCATCATTTCATGGCAAATAGAGGGGGAAACAATGACAGAGTTTATTTTCTTGGGCTCCAAAATCACTGCAGATGGTGACTGTGCCATGAAATTAAAAGACTCTTGCTCCTTGGAAGAAATGCTATGACCAACCTAGACAGCATATTAAAAAGCAGAGATGTCACTTTGCCAACAAAGTCTGTATAGTCAAAGCTATGGTTTTTCCAGTAGTCATATACAGATATGAGAGTTGGACCATAAAGAAGGCTGAATGCTAGAGAATTGATGCTTTGGAACTGTGGTGTTGGAGAAGACTCTCAAGAGTCAGTTGAACAGCAAGGAGATCAAACCAGTCAATTAAAGGAAATCAACTCTGAATATTCATTGAAAGAATTGATGCTGAAGCTGAAGCTCCAACACTTTGGTCACCTGATGGAGAAGACCCTGAAGCTGTAAAAGATTGATGGCAGGAGGAGAAAAGGTGGTGACAGAAGATGAGATGGTTGGACTCTGGGAGATAGTGAAAGACAAGGAAGCCTGGCGTGCTGCAGTCCATGTGGTAGCAAAGAGTTGGACACAACTTATCAACTGAATAACATCAAATGAAACAGCAACCCCACTGCTGGGCATATACCCTGAGAAAATCATAATTGAAAAAGACACATGTATCCCCCATGTTCATGGCAGCACTATTTCCAACGGCTAGGACATGGTAGCAACCTAGATATCCATCAACAGATGAATGGATAAAGAAGATGCGGTGCATATATGCAATGGTATATTACTCGGCCATAAGAAGAACAAATTTGAGTCAGTTCTAGTTAGGTGGATGAATCTAGAGCCTTTTATACAGAGTGAAGCAAGTCAGAAAAACAATATTGAACTGTGGTGTTGGAGAAGACTCTTGAGAGTCCCTTGAACTGCAAGGAGATCCAACCAGTCCATCCTAAAGGAGATCAGTTCTGGTGTTGATTGGAGGGACTGATGCTGAAGCTGAAACTCCAATATTTGGGCCACTTCATGTGAAGAGTTGACTCATTGGAAAGACCCTGATGCTGGGAGGGATTGAGGACAGGAGGACAAGGGGACAACAGATGGCATCACCTACTTGATGGACATGAGTTTGAGTGAACCCCAGGAGATGGTGATGGACAGGGAGGCCTGGCGTGCTGTGATTCATGGGGTCGCAAAGAGTCAGATTCTACTGAATGACTGAACTGAACTAAACTGAACAACTATATAAGAAACCTAGAAAAATAGTATTGAGATGAACCTATTTTCAGGGAAGGAATGGAGACACAGATGTAGAGAATGCCTTTTGGACACAGGGAGGAAGAGAGTGGGATAAATGGATAGAGTGGCAAATATATCTATCTATCTATCTATCTATCTATCTATCTATCTATCTATCTAGGCAAGTAGCATCTATCTATATATATATAGTATATAGAATTGTAAGATGTAAGTGTAAGATAGTAGTTGGTAAAAAGTTTCTGTGTAGCACAGGGAACCCAGTCTGGTACTCTCTGATGACCTGGAGGGATGGGATGGAAGAGGAAAGGGGACATAGGGAGGGAGGGGATGTATATACGATTATGGCTAATTTACACTGATGTGTGACAAACCAACAAAACATTGTAAAAAAATTTTTTTAATTTAAAATTTTAAAAATATACATTTCCCATATTCTATGAAACTCTTTTTTCTCACTTTAATATTTCTGAAAGAAGCGGGTATCTTACAATTCGCACACTTTAAATTTTTCTTTCTTTCCTATCCCTAAAAAGTGATGACATTGCTGATATGTCCCCAAATTGTGGAATTACATTGTACTAGTCCCATCCATCTTTCACCTCCCTTCCCTACCACCCTCATGCCTTCATCTTTGGTTCTTAATGGACAGCATAGCACGATGGTCAAGATCTCAGGCTTTAAAACAAGTGATCTCTGTTTGATGCCTAGCACCACCACTTACTAGCTGTTGATCTTGGGCAATTTATTTAAACTTTTAAAGCTGCAGGTTCCTTACTGACGAAAAGAGAGTTGTGATATGAAACTCAAAATGTCATCATAAGAATTTGAAGTGTCAGCACTATATGTGGCACATAAAAAGCATGTAATACAGGTTTGTTAGCAGTTTTTATCACCAGGCCTGGCTTGTAAGGACAACAGATGACAATGTTTGGCAGTGTATTTAGAGTTCTTGCTTGGTTCCTGGATCATTTCATAAGGATATTTGCCAGTCAGAGTACAGACTTCACTGATCTGGCTGTAATTGAGTTATATTTCCATTTATACTCCAATTTATAATTACTCAGAGCCCCCACTTGCACACTCCCTACCAGTTCTTTTGGAGAGTTACCACTGCTGCTTCATTGATGTTCAGAATCTGGGCCCTCATTTCCCTTGGCTTATGTCCTCTATTTCTGCTCTCACTTTCCCCTTATGACAGAGTAACTCTTCTGCTGGGCACGGACATCCTGTGAGAATGTCTCTTCTTGCTACCACCATTCTGTCTTTAGAGGGGAGATTGCACACTTCTATTTGACTTCACTGCTCTATACATTAAGCGAGGTTTTTCTTTAATTCTCCACAGTACCTTTAAGACCAGACTATAAGATTTTATTTAAATGATTTAATTAAACAGCAAGAACGATGAAAAGAAAATATTCTGGGTCATAAAAAAAGTCACTTCCTTTCTACCCTAGTGTAGATCTCTTCCCATTTACCATCCAGTACAGATCAGTTCACCCATTTCAAGGGAATATTTTGAGTATGTAGGCTTTGGAGTCTAAGACCATCCATGGCAGAGTCCAGGGAATGGAGGAGTATCTTTCTTTCTCAACATTATGATTTATTCCAAGCCATATTTATGGCCCAATAATGATCTTGTCCCAGTTTACTGACAGTTGGAATACCAATCCCATGATATAAAACACTGTGTGTGCCAATTTAAGCATGGTCTGCTTTATAGCCCCACCAAGACATTCACAGAGACCAATGTAGTTCAATACCAATATGTTCTGGATTATTTGACCTCAAACATCAGAAGAGCAACCTAAATTCTGGCTGTAAAGAGTCAAGATCTTTAAACAGTCTGCCCTTCAGTTCAGTTCAGTTCGGTCGCTCAGATGTTTATAACTCCTTGTGACCCTATGGACCACAGCAGAGCAGGCCTCCCTGTCCATCACCACTCCTGGAGTTTAATCAAACTTATGTCCACTGAGTCAGTGATGCTGTCCAACCATATCATCCTCTATCATCCCCTTCTCTACCTTCAATCTTTCCCAGCATCAGAAGTCTTTTTAAATAAGTCAGCTCTTTGATCAGGTGTCAAAAGTATTGGAGTTTCAACTTTAACATCAGCCATTGCAATGAATAATCAGGACTGATTTCCTTGAGGATGGACTGGTGAGATCTCCTTGCAGTCCAAGGGACTCTCAAGAGTCTTCTCCAACACCGCAATTCAAAAGCATCAATTCTTCAGTGCTCAGCTTTCTTTATAGTTCCACTCTCACATCCATAAATGACCATTGGAAAAACCATAGCCTTGAATAGATGGACCTTTGTTGGCAAAGTAATGTCTCTGCTTTTTAATATGCTAACTAGGTTGGTCACAACTTTTCTCCCAAGGAGCAAGTGTCTTTAAATTTCATGGCTGCAGTCACCATCTGCAGTGATTTTCAGTTCAGTTGAGTTCAGTCACACAGTCGTGTTCAACTCTTTGCGACCCCATGAATCGCAGCACGCCAGGTCTCTCTGTCCATTACCAACTCCTGGAGTTCAGCCAGAGTCACATCCATCAAGTCTGATGCCATCCAGCCATCTCATCCTCTGTCGTCCCCTTCTCCTCCTGCCCCCAATCCCTCCCAGCATCAGAGTCTTTTCCAATGAGTCAACTCATCGCATGAGGTGGCCAAAGTACTGAAGTTTCAGCTTTAGCATCATTCCTTCCAAAGAAATTCCAGGATTGATCTCCTTCAGAATGGACTGGTTGGATCTCCTTGCAGTCCAAGGGACTCTCAAGAGTCTTCTCCAACACCACACTTCAAAAGCATCAATTCTGCAGTGCTCAGCCTTCTTTACAGTCCAACTCTCACATCCATACATGACCACTGGAAAAACCATAGCCTTGACTAGACGAACTTAGTAAGCAAAGTAATGTCTCTGCTTTTGAATATGCTATCTAGGTTGATCATAACTTTTCCTCCAAGGAGTAAGCGTCTTTTAATTTCATGGCTGCAGTCACCATCTGCAGTGATTCTGGAGCCCAAAAAATAAAGTCTGACACTGTTTCCACTGTTTCCCCATCTATTTCCCATGAAGTGATAGGACCGGATTCCATGATCTTCGTTTTCTGAATGTTAAGCTTTAGGCCAACTTTTTTGCTCTCCTCTTTCACTTTCATCAAGAGGCTTTTTAGTTCCTCTTCACTTTCTGCCATAAGGGTGGTGTCATCTGCATATCTGAGGTTATTGATATTTCTCCTGGCAATCTTGATTCCAGCTTGTGTTTCTTCCAGTCCAGTGTTTCTCATGATGTACTCTGCATAGAAGTTAAATAAGCAGGGTGACAATATACAGCCTTCACGCACTCCTTTTCCTATTTGGAACCAGTCTGTTGTTCCATGTCCAGTTCTGACTGTTGCTTCCTGACCTGCATACAGATTTCTCAAGAGGCAGGTCAGGTGGTCTGGTATTCCCATTTCAGAGCAGTGATTTTGGAGCCCCCCAAAATAAAGTCTGACACTGTTTCCACTGTTTCCCCATCTATTTCCCATGAAGTGATGGGACCAGACGCCATGATCTTCGTTTTCTGAATGTTGAGCTTTAAGCCAACTTTTTCACTCTGCACTTGCACTTTCATCAAGAGGCTTTTTAGCTCCTCTTCACTTTCTGCCATCAGGGTGGTGTCATCTGCATATCTGAGATTATTGATATTTCTCCTGGCAATCTTGATTCCAGCTTGTGCTTCATCCAGCCCAGCTTTTTGCATGATGTACTCTGCATATAACTTAAATAAGCAGGGTGACAATATACAGCCTTGATGGACTCCTTTTCCTATTTGGAACCAATCTGTTATTCCATGTCCAGTTCTAACTGTTGCTTCCTGACCTGCATACAGATTTCTCAAGAGGCAGGTCAGATGGTCTGGTATGTCCATCTCTTTCAGAATTTTCCAGTTTATTGTGATCCACAGAGTCAAAGGCTTTGGCATAGTCAATAAAGCAGAAATAGATGTTTTTCTGGAACTCTCTTCTTTTTTCAATGATCCAGCAGATGTTGGAAATTTGATTTCTGGTTCTTCTGCCTTCTCTAAATCCAGCTTGAACATCTGGAAGTTCACGGTTCATGTGTTGCTGAAGCCTGGCTTGGAGAATTTTGAGCATTACTTTACTAGTGTGTGAGATGAGTTCAATTGTGTGGTAGTTTGAGCATTCTTTGGCATTGCCTTTCTTTGGAATTGGAATGAAAACTGACCTTTTCCAGTCCTGTGGCCACTGCTGAGTTTTCCAAATTTGCTGACATATTGAGTCCAGCACTTTCACAGCATCATCTTTTAGGATTTGAAATAGCTCAACTGGAATTCCATCACCTCCACTAGCTTTGTTCATAATGATGCTTCCTAAGGCCCACTTACTTCACATTCCAGGTTGACCAGCTCTAGGTGAGTGATCACCTCATCATGATTATCTGGATCATGAAGATCTTTTTTGTACAGTTCTTCTATGTATTCTTGCCACCTCTTCTTAAAACCTTCTGCTTCGATTAGGTCCACACCATTTCTGTCCTTTATTGAGACCATCTTTGCATGAAATATTCCCTTGGTATCTCTAATTTTCTTGAAGAGATCTCTAGTCTTTCCCATTCTGTTGTTTTCCTCTACTTCTTTGCATTGACCACTGAGGAAGTCTTTCTTACCTCTTCTTGCTATTCTTTGGAACTCTGCATTCAGTTGCTTATATCTTTCCTTTTCTCCTTTGCTTTTCACCTCTCTTCTTTTCACAGCTATTTGTAAGGGCTACTCAGAGAGCCATTTTGCCTTTTTACATTTCTTTTCCATGGGGATGGTCTTGATCCCTGTGTACTGTACAATGTCACGAACCTCTGTCCATAGTTCATCAGGCACTCTGTCTAACAGATCTAGTCCCTTAAATCTATTTCTCACTTCCACTGTATAATCATTAGGGCTTTGATTTAGGTCATAGCTGAATGGTCTAGCGGTTTTCCCTACTTTCTTCAATTTAAGTCTGAATTGGCAATAAGGAGTTCATGATCTGGGCCACAGTCAGCTCCTGGTCTTATTTTGGCTGACTGTATAGAGCTTCTCCATTTTTGGCTGCAAATAATATGATCAATCTGATTTCGGTATTGACCATCTGGTGATGTCCACGTGTAAAGTCTTCTCTTGTGTTGTTGGAAGAGGGTGTTTGCTGTGATCAGAGCATTTTCTTGGCAGATCTCTATTAGCCTTTGCCCTGCTTCATTCTCTACTCCAAGGCCAAATTTGCCTGCTACTCCAGGTGTTTCTTGACTTCCTACTTTTGCATTTCTGTCCCCTATAATGAAACGGATAACCTTTTTGGGTGTTAATTCTAAAAGGTCTTGTAGGTCTTCATAGAACCATTCAACTTTAGCTTCTTCAGCATTACTTGGATTACTGCAATATTGAATGGTTTGCCTTGAAAATGAATAGAAATCATTCTGTTGTTTTTGAGACTGCATCCAAGTACTCAGACTCTTTTGTTGACTGTGATGGCTACTTCATTTCTTCTAAGGGATTCTTGCCCACAGTAGTAGATATAATGGTCATTGAGTTAAATTCATCCATTCTGGTCCATTTTAATTCACTGATTCCTAAAATGTTGATGTTCATTCTTGCCATCTCCTATTTGACCACTTCCAATTTGCCTTGATTCATGGACCTAACATTCCAGGTTCCTATGCAATATTGCTCTTTACAGCATTGGACTTTGCTTCCATCACCAGTCCCATCCACAACTGGGTGTTGTTTTTGCTTTGGCTCCATCTCTTCATTCTTTCTGGAGTTATTTCTCCACTGATCTCCAGTAGCATATTGGGCACCTACCGACCTGGGGAGTTCATCTTTCTGTGTCCTGTCTTTACCTTTTCATACTGTTCATGGAGTTGTGAAGGCAAAAATACTGAAGTGGTTTGCCATTCCCTTCTCCAGTGGACCACATTTTGTCAGACCTCTCCACCATGACCCATTGGTCTTGGGTGGCCCTACATGGCATGGCCCATAGTTTTATTGAGTTAGACAAGGCTGTGGTCCACGTGATTAGATTGGTTTGTTTTCTGTGACTGTGGTTTTCAGTCTGTCTGCCCTCTGATGGAGAAGGACAAGAGCCTTATTGAAGCTTCCTGGTCGGAAAGACTGACTGAGGGGGAAACTGGGTCTTGTTCTGATTGGCAGTGCCATGCTCAGTAAATCCTTAATCTAATTTTCTGTTGATGGGTGGAACTGTGTTCCCTCCCTTCTATTTACCTTGGGACAAACTATGGTGGGTTTGGGTACACTCTGGGAGTTGGTGATGGACAGGGAGGCCTGGCGTGCTGCAGTTCATGGAGTCACAGAGAGTCGGACCCGACTGAGTGACTGAACTGAACTAAAACTATGGCGGAGGTAATGAAGATAATGGTGACCTCCTTCAAAAGATCCCATGCATGTATTGCTACAGTCAGTGCTCCCAACCCTGCAGCAGGCCACCACCGACCCACGTCTCTGCCAGAGACTCCTGGACACCCACAGGTAAATCCGGGGCAGTCTGCTGTGGGGTCACTGCTCCTTTCTTCTGGGTCCTGGTGCACAAGGTTCTGTTGTGCCCTCCGAGAGTTTATTTCCCAGTCTTGTGTAAATTCTGGCAGCTCTGTGGTGGTGTTAATGGCAATCTCCTCCAAGAGGGCTTATGCCATGAAGTCATGAACCCAGAGACTCTGTCCCTGCGGCAGACCGCTGCTGACCAGTACCTCCACAGCAGATGCTCAAACATAGTTCTGTCTCAGTCTCTGTGGGGTCCCTGGGTCCTGCTGCACACAAGAGTAGAAGTGGCCAGCAGTGGCTACATAGTGCTGGGGTGGCAAGAGGCCAAGAGGAGATACCCCACATCCAAGGTCAGGAGCAATGGCTGCACTTTGCTGGACCAGCCATGTGGAGTTACCCCACATCTAAAGTCAGAGAAACCCCAGTAAGACGGTAGGTGCTGGAGCGCCTATGAGGAGAAACCACAAGTCCAAGGGCAAAGGAGAAGCCCCAGCAAGATCGTAGGAGGGGCAAATTTGCGTTTAGAATCAAACTCCATTCCCTCCAGAGATGCTCAGTTCAGTTCAGTCACTCAGTCATGTCCAACTGTTTACAGCCCCATGAACCGTAGCACGCCAGGCCTCCCTCCATCACCAACTCCGGAGTCCACCCAAACCAATATCCATTGAGTCAGTGATGCCATCCAACCATTTCATCCTCTATCATCCCCTTCTCCTCCTGCCCTCAATATTTCCCAGCATCAGGGTCTTTTCAAATGAGTCAGCTCTTCACATCAGGTGGCCAAAGTATTGGAGTTTCAGCTTCAACATCAGTCCTACTAATGAACACCCAGGACTGATCTGGGTCCTGGTTATGACCAACCTAGACATCATATTAAAAAGCAGAGACATTACTTTGTCAACAAAGGTCCATCTAGTCAAGGCTATGGTTTTTCCAGTGTTCATGCACAGATGTGAGATTTGGACTATAAAGATAGCTGAGCGCCGAAGAACTGATGCTTTTGAATTGCGGTGTTGGAGAAGACTCTTGAGAGTCCCTTGGACTGCAAGGAGAGATGCTCAGAGGGCTCAAACAAACCTTGTGCCCTTCAAGCAGGACATAAAAATCACATCAGCAGCATCTTCTTCCCATTCTTATCTGTATCATCTGTATTAGCTACTCAAGCTAAGAACAAAACCAACTCCCCTGAAACTGGCACTATAAGTTTATCACAGCCAAGAGATAGTTCTGACAATAGCCACTCTTTATCATGTCTCTTCCCTTCCCTTTCCCTCCCAATCTCACATCCTGCCTAAAAATAGGAAGGTTATTTCGTAGTCTTGACTCTAAGTCAGCCTCACCCAGCAATTTGCATTTTTGCAAACACTTCAAGTATCCCATTAGGAATATATGTCTTAGCTTGTGCTTCATTTGGAAACATGGCTCTACTGTGATGGCACTCCCCATGCTGATTTGAGAAATGGGTCATTTTCACAATCTATGTAGATCCACAAAAACACCTTGGGACATATACACAATGGAATATACTCAGCCATTAAAAAGAATACATTTGAATCAGTTCTAATGAGGTGGATAAAACTGGAGCCTATTATACAGAGTGAAGTAAGCCAGAAAGAAAAACACCAATACAGTATACTAATGCATATATATGGAATTTAGAAAGACGGTAACAATAACCCTGTATGTGAGAGAACAAAAGAGACACAGATGTATAGAACAGTCTTTTGGACTCTGTGAGAGAGGGAGAGGGTGGGATGATTTGGGAGAATGGCATTGAAACATGTATAATATCATATAAGAAACAAATAGCCAGTCCAGGTTTGATGCAGGATACAGGATGCTTGGGGCTGGTGCACTGGGATGAACCAGAGGGATGGTACGGGAAGGGAGGTGGGAGGGGGGTTCAGGATGGGGAACACGTGTACACCCGTGGTGGATTCATGTTGATGTATGGCAAAACCAATACAATATTGTAAAGTAAAAAAAAAAAAAAGGAAAAAAAAATCACACACAATAAATAAATCAATAAAATATAAACTGAATTTTATAAAATAAACAAACAAACAAACAAACAAACAAACACATCTGGGGTTGTTGACAGTCTATGAAACTACCAACCGTTGCTTTGCTTTTCTTCTCCTCTCTTCTTCTCTCCCCTCCTGAACCTTTCTCCCTTCCTTATTATTTTGCTCCCTGAAGACTTTTGCCCTCTTCATTTATACTCTGTCTTAAGCATGAGGAAGTATTATTAATATTTTTCCTCCTCATATATATATGTGTGTGTGTGTGTGTGTTAAGTAAGTATTTTTTTTGGTAATAGATAGACTACCTTCTCCATTTTCATGGTTGATGCTTGTAATTTATTAAAAACATTTTTCTCCATAACTAAACATCATGACACTGAGATAGAGACATGGAACCTGAGAGAGGAAACCTAACCCTGAGTTTTAGGAAGCCTCGGATAAGAACAGGAGGAGTTTTCTGAATCACTAAACTTCGCCTTAATTTTCTCCATCAAGTGGGTGGAATATTCTTTTTTGTGCAAATATTCTCTGACTGATATCTGAAGTTCTGTTATCCACAGAATGAAAACCTGCTCTTCCATCAAGTTTCTAACACTTGCTTCTCCCTATGAAGCTCACTCCTTACAACCTGAAATTCATGAAATGAAAGTTGGAGTTCTGGAAAGCAATTTGGTAGCCCAAGTTAAGAGGAAAGGTCAGGTGAGCCTTGCTTCCTCATGTAGAGGACAGCCACCATAGCAGAGGTCAGTCAGCTCAGGGACTCTGCAACCTGCAATTCCACAGGTCAACAGATAGTTGTGTAATCACTACAGGGTAACTGGAGATGTATTAAAGATATATTGCCTTGTTAATTTTAGGAAAGCCAAGTGATATTTGTGTTGCTAGAAGGCTACCTGCAGGAAACATGCGAAAGTCAGAAATATTGGAAGGGTCTCTTACCCTGTTTCTTGAACTCCTTGAACTTCTTTTTCCTTTCCCATTCTCCACTGAAAGAAGTGGTTCTGAATGCTGAAAAACCCAACTGCCATTCTCCCAAAATTCTGATTTGATTTGTTTGGGGTGCATCCCTAGCACTGTTTTTTCAAAGTTCCCACGATTCTAATTTCTGTTGTAATTGAGAATCACTGCTCTAAAGCCTCCTCACTTTCTATATGTTATCCTCATGCAGTCCTATGTGGGTTGTGACCTGCATTTCTGTAGGGACTAGAACACGGAAAACGTATGCATTTGCAAAAGGAAGGAATGAATGTGGAAACAAAGGAGAAGAGGAATACACAGTAGAAACACGAGGTTGTGATAAATGACAATTTGTCTCTTGCAAACCCTAGATTTCCTTCTACCTCTAAATCTTTTCCATGAAAGAGCACCTCAGTGTTACCTTGCCACTATTTTAAAAAATAGTGTTTTTATCCTGGAATTCCTATCTAAATTGGCCAATGTAGTTTTTTAGACAGTGCCATTAGGAACAATATTTGTCTTCTTTTGAAAGGCTGAAGGGGGAAAGACAATGACCAAATGAGAGAATGAAAGGCTGCACCACTGGGTGGCTTTTTGATTATCCTAGGACCTCACATATCCATGCCCTAACTACAATGTGAAGCCTTGTTCTTTGAAAAGACACATTCGACTGTGTCAGAAAGAATAGCTGAGCAGTAGAATCAGTGGTGTATCTCCCCAAATTGTACATTTTAAATTGATAACCCTCCTCTGAGTATACTTTCTATTATGTCAAAAGGACCCAGGGTAAAGACTTATTCATTTATGACAAGTGATTGGCTAGATATGTTCTCATTAAACTGGATTGTATTTAGTACATGTGGGAAGGGCAGGTATAAGTGTTAAAAGGTGTTTTTTATCATGAAAGAACATATTTTAGTAGACCAGAGTTGCTGGTAACTATGAAAATTTGATTCCAGAAGGGTTTCATTCAGGGGAAAATTCACCTTGAAGATCAAGGAAATATTGAACATTCATGACAAGCAGCTTTCTCTGTCTCCTAGTGTGCATGACGGGGACAGGATCAGAGTGAACTGTGATTGTGCTGCATTTGAGCAAGGACACTGAACTGTCTGCACCAGGACACTGGAGGTGTGTATTAGCTCAGGTTGGCCCAGTGAGGGTAGAGGAGCAGCTCCCACAGAGGGCAGCACAGAAAGTTGGCTAAGAGTACAGAGATTGGGGTCAAACATTTCTGTGTTAGGATCCCTTTTACCTTTCATTAGATGAGCCTCTACTAAAAGAGACAGAGGGAGAGAGAGAGAGAGTGGGTTGCTGGGGCTGGGGCTTGGGGGAGAGAGAGAGGTTGAGAAAGAGAAGGAGACTGCAAAAGAGAGAGACTTGGAGCGGAGCTGAACTAAGAAGGGCTTCCTCCTTAATGGTAGGAGGCCTAACATTTCCAGAAAGAAATCTCTTCATATCAGAGTCAAACATCTGTGTTTATTATTAAATTTCTGGTCATTACTGAGAACTATGTGGAAAGTAAGTTATAGTTCATAAGAACTATACATGAACGTATAGTTCATAAGATGCTATTTATCTGGTAATCATAGTATATATTTTGCTAAGAAAAACACTCAGCAAACCGTATATAGCAAAGGCAGATGCTACCCAGAGAAGCAAGTTTCTATAAATTATCTGACTGTGTAAGAATCATGTAACAGCATAGTCACAAGAATATTGCTTCATAAAAGCATAGCTCTTGAAGGCTTTAAGTGGATAAATTCCATTTTTGTTTACAAAATATCTTTGCCTTCAACTTGTGTGGGACACTGTCAAGAATCCTGGATTAGAAAGACACAAGTTCTAATCCCAAATCTTACCTGGACAGAGCTGATGTTGAAAAAGTTCCTTAATATTTATGTCCTTCAACATGGGGTTCTGTTTCAGGAAATGGCCAGAGAGCTGAGTTAGATGGTTTTAAAGGTATCTCTTAAGCCCCAAGAGTTCTTTCTGATTTTTCATAGAATTTTTCACTCCCTGAAAGTTTATCAGAATATTTTGTTTTTCAGAGCTAATATCACAGTTACAAGAATTTGCAAGGTTCACAGATGAACAATTACATTAACAGAATGGCAGGTGATTGTTAATCTTGTCTAGACTTAATTATTACGTTAGTAAGAGTTCATAATTGTTGCAGAATTGGGAAGCTGACAATCCTAAGTTTAAGCTTTGTACATGATTGCATAACAGATGGCAAGTTAAGGTTATATCATAATCAAAAACCATTCACCTTTTAAGGAACTAATATAGTAGAGAACTACTGCTGACATAACCCTTCTTTAGGGTTTTCCCACCAACTATTTCTGGTTAACATCTTTAAAATGACTATACATTTAAATACAAAGATGTCATCTTCTATTAAATATTCAACTGCCATTTACCACTAATCAAATCTTCATGTTCAAATAATCTTTATTAAGGACCAATGTGTATGATGTGGCATATGAGATGTATTATATAGAGTAAAAAAATAAAAACAACCCAGAAAACAAAAACAAAACTTGGCATGAACATAGATGTTATATAGATAGATAGATGGGCAAGCATAAAGTTCTTCAAAGAGAAATGTGGCAGTGCTAGGCAGGAACTCAAGATAATAAATGAGTAAAAAGTACAGTACAAATGTTTAACAACTTCCTACTTGTAAAGCTTTCTTACATGACACATACACATTTTTATGTTGTATATATGACACATTTTACCACTTCTCTTAGGACATTCTCTCTGTTATGAATTTTTAGCAGTTGCTTTTCACTAAAGACCTTGAGTTTTATTGCCTCTTCATTATACATAAGCTTTGGTGCTCAGATTTTTATGGTGTTGGATGTGTTAGTAACTCTTTGGGAATAATGGTCATTATAAGCCCTCATTGAAGAAGAACTACTGACTGCTCTTTGTCTTCTGCCTGTTTCATCGTTAACTCCTTTAATTAATGTAATTATCACATTCGTGCATTTATGTTTTCATGCATTCATTCACTCATTAATTCTTCTATTTATTCAACAAATAATCACCAAAACTACACCTTAGAAAACACTCGCTCTCTGCCTTGTGGAAGCTCAGTCTTGGTGGGAGGAAAATGTACTTTTGAAGAGAAAATAGCATAGAATTATGCCCTAATGGTGGTATGGGCAGGGTGCTGTTAGACTGAAGAAGAAAGGCTACCTAAATGTCACCAACAGCTCACCATAATTAGCCAACAAAATATACCCCCTCCATAGAAAGTTCAAAATAGAATCCACTAAGTGGAATAAAACCCAGAAGTGTTCTTAAGGACAGTTCATTTTTTTCCCAAACTGCAGCCATACCACCTCAACTTTTCCTCAGCTAATAATAGGAAACTTATCAGTCCAATATAAGGTTGACAATATGCAACATGTTCAAGGGGCACCAGAATTAGCTACTGTCGAATCATCTGGTGAGGAGCGGGGGACTTGTCAAAAATACAAATCTATAGACTTTGTTCAAATTGCCAGCAACTATTGGATAATAGAGAAAGTGAGGGGATTCCAGAAAATCACCTACTTCTGTAGGTGATCCACACCTAAAGCCTTTGTGTAGATCACAACAAACTGTGGAAAACTCTTAAAGAGATGGAAATACCAGACTACCTTATCTGCCTCCTGAGATACCTGTATGCAGGTCAACAAGCAACAGTTAGAACCAGACATGGAACAACTGACTGGCTCCAAGTTGGGAAAGGAGTACGTCAAGGCTGTATATTGTCACCCTGCTTATTTAACTTATATGGAGAGTACATCATGTGAAATGCTGGGCTGGATGAAGCACAAGCTGGAACCAAGATTCCCGGGAGAAATATCAATAACCTCAGATATGCAGATGATACCACCCTTATGGCAGAAAGCGAAAAGGAACTAAAGAGCTTCTTGATGAAGGTGAAAAAGGAGAGTGAAAAAGTTGGCTTAAAACTCAACATTCAAAAAAAAGAAGATCATGGCAGTGGTCCCATCACTTCATGGCAAATAGATGGGGAAACAATGGAAACAGTGACAGACTTTGTTTTCTTGGGCTCCAAAATCACTGCAGATGGTGACTGCAGCCACGAAATTAAAAGACACTTGATCCTTGGAAGAAAAAGTTATGGCAAATCTAGACAGCACATTAAAAAGGAGAGACATTACTTTGCCAACAAAGGTTTGTTTAGTCAAAGCTATGCTTTTTCCAGAAGTCATGTATGGATGTGAGAATTGAATCATAAAGAAGGCTGAGTGCCAAAGAATTAATGTTTTTGAACTGTAGTGCTGGAGAAGACTCTTGAGAGTCCCTTGGACTGCAAGGATATCAAATCAGTCAATATTAAAGGAAATAAACCCTGAATATTTATCAAAGGACTGATGAAGCTGAAGTTCCAATCCTTTGGCCACCTGATATGAAGGAAAAGACCCTGACACTGGAAAAGACTGAAGGCAGGAGGAGAATGGGATAACAGAGGATGAGATGGTGGGATGGCATCATTGACTCAATGGACATGAATTTCAGCAAGCTCCTGAAGATGGTGAAGGACAGGGAAACCTGGTGTGCTGCAGTCCATGGAGTTGCAAAGAGTTGGACATGACTGACTGAACAAAAACATACTTCCTTCTGGAGATTCTGATTTAGTAAGTCTGAGATGAAGCTTAGGAATCCATATTTCTAATGTGGGTCTCAGGTAATTCCAATTATTAGCCAGATTGGGGGAAACAGCCCTAAATAAGAAATCAGAATTTCTAACTACATACATATTTGTGTGTGTCCTAGTGGTAAAGAACCCACCTGCCAATGCAGGAGACATAAAAGATGTGGGTTTGGCCCCTGGATCAGGTAGATTCCCTGGAGGAGGGAATGGCAACCCACTCTAGTATTATTGCCAGGAGAATTTCATGGACAGAAGATCCTGGTGGACTATAGTCCATAGGGTTGCAAGAGTTGGACACGACTGAATTGACTTAGCACACATGTAGATGTGTTATATGAAACATGAAAAAAGTGGGGCAGCAGAATCCCAGCTTTAACATAGTGCTTTTACAAAACTTCAGTTTAGCCTTTGAACATTATGGGTAAAAGACGACATTTCATTTTGTAATACTCAATTTTTTTTTTCCTATCAAAATATGTCTTCTCTCCTAACTTAGGCTTCCTTTACAAAATGATTTCACTGTGAGTTTTTAAACTATTTTACATGGCTAATTAGATGTTAAATGAAATAACTTATTTGAGGAAGGTACTAATGCTTACCAAGATAAACGTCATTGGTCACAATGTACTTGCAGATGCCCTGGTGTCTTTCACCTCTCAGCTTCTGGCCTAATGTGCCAACTCTCCGTGAGCTCCATTACTACATTGGCTTTAGTGGGAAGGCCTCACCTAGGAGTCGGTCCATGGAGGCCTTATACCCAGTCTCGTGAACTGGGCTTTCCTGCACTAGCTTGGTTAGACAGATGCTAGTACATGGTGCTCTAATTTAATAAAACTAAAGCACTTTTTAGGGTCTCTTCAACTTTGGGGTTGCATAGAGTCAGACACAACTGAAGTGACCTTGCAGCAGCAACAGCAACTTTGTGAACTCACTTAAGTAGCAACATGAACAAAGGCATGTTGACCTACAGAGTAAACCTACAGTGAGAACTGGGAGCCAGTCTTTTGTGTCTCACTGTCTTTCAGGGGCTGTTATACCATAGAGGAGACTTGGCATGAGTTCCCTCATCTTCCTTTTGGTTGCAAAACATTGCCTTTCCTCTGATCCTCAACCAACAAATACCCCAAGAAGATTCCACAGTATATCATCACTTTCAGTTATGGAATAGCAATGAGGATTCTGACTCCATTTTTTGATGTTTTATGCTGACACATTTTAAGCTTACCTTCACTCTTTGCTCTGTGTCCCACATCAGGGTAAGCTGATTAGAAAATTTGGATGCTTCCTCTTTCCCTGGTGGCACAGAGGTTAAAGTGTCTGCCTGCAATGTGGGAGACCTGGGTTCGATCCCTGGGTCGGGAAGATCCCCTGGAGAAGGAAATGGCAACCCACTCCAGTATTCTTGCCTGGAGAATCCCATGGATGGAGAAGCTTGGTGGGCTACAGTCCACAGGGTCGCAAAGAGTCGGATACGACTGAGCGACTGTATTCACTTCACTTCCTCCTTTGATACATGGGAGGGAGATTCAAATCATACAAGCCCCTAACTGCACATATGTGGGTGAACTCTCATCCAACCTCATTCCTTAACCACAATAAAAATCTAGGCCTGTCTCCTTTGCTAGCTCTCACAAGAAATCTTGAATCTGTTTGTGGGACATCCCCTGTTTTATCCAGACCTCAATTTTATAAATATCAATAGTAAACTTTTTTATATCTTCTTGCTGTATGTTAGTGTTTGGTATAATCACTCAAAATCTTCAAAATTACAACTAAACTTTGAGTGTGTGGTGTGGGGTGGAGAGGGTCCATCTGCCTCTGCCAGTGACCATAACAAGAGTTTTGTCTAGCCCAGCTTAAAACTTCAATACCATATCTGATGTAAAATGTTCCTTTCCCCATTGCCAGTGAGGCTTTAGCTTTAGAACAGTAAAGTGTGTGTGCATGCAAATGCGTGACACATATGTGCTTTTTTGCTCCTTTTCTCACCCTCATCTTGGAGTTAGGATTGATTGGGAAACAGGTTTTATTTGGGATCATTTGTTCACCTCCCTTTACAAAGTCCAACTTAATTCATAACAGCTGCCAAGAAAAGGAATAAGAGAGCAAAAAACAAGGGCCAATGAATTGGGCATGTGATTTCAGTTCTTTCCTGCTATTTGGCTGTGCTTCTCTGGCTAACAATGCCTACATTGCCTCAATGCCATCCATGTGATACATGTGCAAACGCTGTTTCTCATGAGGACTTCTAGGAAGTCCTCTCATTTTATGATTCCACTTTCACTCCCCTTAGCTCCTACTCCCAGCAGTAATGAATAGAATTCTTGTTTCTGGGGTCAACTTGTCTGGTAAGCATTCCTCCTAGGATGGTTACAGGAAGAAGATTCAGTCTGAGCTACTTACTGAAATGCCATAGGAAATATATAACCTTGCCATGCCAATGATGGGAGTACAGACTGCTCTACTATTCATCCAGCTCTGTTAGTTATTACTGTGGCAGATGCACACAAAGCCTACCAAATATTCCATGTGCTTTCCTATATTTCTCAGTCCCTTCTGCACTTAAGAGTGCACCATGTGACTAGATTTGACCAATAATCTGAGTGGAAATTCAATGTGCAATATCTGGTTAGAGGCAATTAAGAGAAAAATGTAAGTTCTTCATACTTTCTTCTCTTTCACTGGCCACCCTGTGGAGATGGCAGAATCATAACATGGTTCAACCTGGAGCTTGAAAAGTTATGCGGAATAGAATCCCTCATCAATCATGCTAGACACAAAGTGTGAAGAAGAAATACATGTTTGTAATTTAAGCCACTGAAACATGGGGATAAATTTGTCACTACAGCAAAACCTACCTTCCAATCCATCTTGCAATCTACCTAGGCAAATGTTCAAGTATAACTATTTTACATACAGATATCTATGATCTGAGTTTATATAAATATTATATTTAGTTATATATCATGTTTATATGATAGAAATATTCCATCAGTTCAGTTCAGTCACTCAGTCATGTCTGATTCTTTGCAACCCCATGGACTGCAGCATGCCAGACTTCCCTGTCTGTCACCAATTCCTGTAGCATGGTCAGACTCATGTCCATCGAGTCAGTGATGCCATCCAACCATCTCATCCTCTGTCATCCCCTTCTCCTCCTGCCTTCAATCTTACTCACCATCAGGGTCTTTTTTAATGAATCAGCCCTTTGCATTAGGTGGCCAAAGTATTATATGTTATTATTTTATTTTACATATGTTATATAAATAATAAATGTTTTATAAAATATATCCCACATTTTACAAAATATATTAATAAAATGCACTAATATAATGCAAGTGGTATTAGTAAAACAAATAATGAAACAAAATAAGCATGACCTGAAGCCATAAGGAGTCTAATCATTTAGAAAATAACAAGATTAGTAATGAGTACATGGTTATCATACTCATTGCAAAATAGACATTATAGCATAGACAGAAAAGTGATTCATTCTATGATGAATAAAAAAAGGATGCACAAGGCAATCTGTAAAACTTGGAAAAGAGACAGACATCTAGATAATGAAGAATGTAGCACATCACATCCACCACATCTCTGAAAGAAACAGTCCAAAGTATGAAAGTCTCAGGAAGCTGCCAAACTTTCACAAAGCTGATGTAATTTACTATGTAGAGGAAGCTGTCCTTCTCTTCATGTTAGAACAGGGCCCAGAGTTTGTGTGAAACTCAGTACCCTTGGTCTGTAGATTGGAAGTAGCCAGAGAACAAGACCACGCTCTGGTGAAGTGGCCCCTCAACACCTAGGAAGGAGAGTTCGTTGTCAGCTCACAAGCCATCTGAACTGCAGCAAGAGCACAGTGCTACTTTAATGCAGTAAATTATGTTTGTCATGAGGAGCTTTCATCCTGCAGAATGTTGGAATGATATTGAATAATTTGTGATCACGAAGGTGTCAAATGAAAGAGCATTTCATTAAAATGTACATAATAATAGTCACTCCAAAAAAGACCAGTGCAGAAAGAGACATATCAACATTTCACTTTTGACCTCACAGCTCTGACTCCACTCTCCTGAGTGTGGGGCATATGGCCATGTTTCTTAAGAATTGGAAGGTAAGGAACATTACCCCTTCCTATCCTTGCCTCATTCTCTTATTAAACTCTGGAGTAGTGAATAATGATTTACTGGTAACAATTTTGGAATAGCACTCATTTCAATATGGTTTATTTGGCCAAGTTGCCTTCAAGAACTGTGAAGGGTCTGAGAGTTTGCCTATTTTCAAGGTAACAAGTTGTAGGGAAAGAGCAAATTAACCATGATGGCATGGTCAGGCTCCCTCGCCCCACAGCCTCTTACTCTTGCCTCACGTTTTGTAAATAATGTTTCTGTAACAGCTGAGATCACTTACAGCATGGTGCATATGTGTCACGAGGTACTTGCTTGCTCATGAGCCACTTTGTGTTGTACGCCTGTTAAAACTTCACCACGAAAGCCCTGGCTGCTGCCACACTGGGCTAGATTGGAGTGACATCATGGTTATGTTATATGAGGTTATATTATGGCTATGTTATGGTTATATTGTGGCTGCTGCTACAGCTGCTGTGTTAGCCAGGAGAGAGGCTGTGTTATGGCTGTCATGCCTACAGTTCCTTCAGCTCCTCAAGTCTTCTTTCAGCCTCTTAGCTTATGTCTTGCCTACCCTGGGTTCAGTGAACAGTGTGGACAGTGTGAATAGTGAGGCAATTAGCATCACAAACTGGATCAGTGAGACCCAAGTTATCCTGCCAGGTTTCATGGATGATGGTAGAAGATACAAGACTCCTGGGTCATAGATAAAGGACAGTTTATATCCCACGGCAATAGTAGGAGCTAGAGTATTTTTTCATAGAGCATTTTTACAGCAGTTCCATAAACTCAATTCCATGAGGCAGTCTGAAAAAAGCCAGAAAACACCTGCACACACAAAGGGTTGCATTACAAGAAGGGAACCCTGAGCTTAAGGAACTCAAATCATTTAATAACGATCACTAAGCATGACTGCCCTTTACTCCAGAGGAAGACATTGTCTTTGTTATAGTGGACATGCCTGTCCTTTGCTACCAAGGGAGGCACGATCCCTATCTGCCAAAGTTCCTCTGCATATAAATATCATTGAGAGACATCCTGAAACAGATGGCAGGAAGTGCTTTCTTCATAAGAGGTGCAGAAACACAAGAGACTCATGCAGAGTTCTCTCTCAAACATTGTTTGGAAAAATATAATATCTGAAAAGTTTTGGGAAGCAAAAGATATTTATTACAGAAGGCATGTGGGTTGCACTTCAGATAGAATCCCAGGCCATGATCAGACCAAATGATGAAATTTCAGGCCTTGCAAATGCTGGCTGACCATAGTGATTGTAACCTAAATGCCCTGGACAAAGATTAATAAACAATCTTAGTGTCCTCATCTACTAAACCTAGCTACATGCACATAAACAACAGAATGTAAAGTTTCTGAGAACTATGTCTGCTTCTGTACTGCTAGTTCCTGAAACAGCATGTAGGAGGAATTCAATAAATATTTACTGATGATGAATATATCAGGGCGACCTCATTCCTTTTCAAGGATATTGGCAATAACAAATATTTTCTGATTAAATCATGGCAGCAGTGTATCAGATAAAGTGGCATAAAAGTAAGGTATTTTTACTAATATATAGTTTTTCAGAGTTTAAAAAGAGTGATTTATTTGAATACATATGATTTTCCTTTAGAATGTATGTATTTCCTTTAATACAAATATTAAAAACTCTCTATATATTTGATGTGCTTCTGAAAAGATGGAACTAAGACAGTGGAAAGGAGTGAACAGGAAGATGAACAAAACTGTACCCACAGTACTATCTATGTGAGATTAAGGAAAGAAACCGTTGAGGCTACAGACAAATAGAGAAGTTTCAAGTATACGCAACACCTGTCTGAAGACAATGATAAGAACAGGATCAAGAAAAGAAGAGAGAGTCTCCTGATCTATCGTCAGGCAGATCCACCAGTCCTGCAGAGCTCAGTTACCACTTAGAATAGACTGAGTAAGCGTAGAGGAGGAGCAGTATTTAAGCCTCTGAGAAGGTTTACAGGAAGGGGAGGAAAAACTCAATTCACTCTTACAAAGAATTTATTCTCTTATTGTCTCACCCCAGATAATTCCCTTATAGCTAGTTATGACATGCCAACTTATCGCCAAAATCAGTAAATACCTACTCCAGATTTACTATTTGTGATCTGTACAATTTCCCAAGAGAACAGCTGCAGGAATCTCATGTAACAAAATGCCAACAATGGCATTCATGGCAAAATGGAAATCATGGAATAGAAAAGAATCTTTAAAATCAATAATGAGACATTTATTCTTGTTGTGTTGTTTGCTTTGCATTAATGATCAATGTATATAGAATAAGTAGTTTACTACATCCCATAGTTTTGGAGTATCATGTTTTCACTTTCATTTGCCTCTAGATATTTTTTTATTTCCTTTTTGATTTCTTCAGTGATCCCTTGGTTGTTAAGTAGCATATTGTTCGCTTCCACATATCTGTCTTTTTCTGCACTTTTTTTTTCTTGTAGTTGATTTCTAATCTCATAGTGTTGTGGTTGGAAAAGATGCTTGATATGATTTAAATTTTCTTAAATTTACTGAGTCTTGCTTTGTGGCCCAGCATGTGATCAATCCTGGAGCCTATTCTATGTATTCTTGTAAGGAATGTATATTTTGCTGCTTTCAGATGGAATACTTTATAAATATTAATTTCATCTGGTCTAATGTGTCATTTAAGGCCTGTGTTTCCTTACTGATTTTTCTGATTTTCTGGATGATCATACATTGTAAGTGATGTGTTAAAGTCTACTACTATTATTGTATTAAGGTTAATTTCTCCTTTTACATCTGTCAATATTTCCCTTAAAAATTGAAGTGTTCCTATGCTGGGTGCATATATATTTATAATTGTCTTATTCTTGGATTGATCCCTTGACCATTATGTAGTGTCCTTCTTTGTCTCTTATAGCAGTCTTTATTTTAAAGTCTATTCTGTCTGATATAAGTATTGCAATTCCTGTTTTCCTTTGATTTCCATTTACATGGAATATCTTTTTATATTCCTTCACTTTTGGTCTGATTGTGTCCCTAGATCCAAAACCTATGGGATGTAGCCAAAGCAGTTCTAAGAAAAAAGTTTACAGAAATACAGGGTAACTAAAAGAAACAAGAAAAACATCAAACAAATAACCTAACCTTATATCTAAAGCAACTAGAGAAAGAAGAACAAACAAAACCTAAAGTTAGTATAGGAAAAGAAACCATAAAGATCAATGCAGAAATAAATGAAATAAAGATGAAGAAAATAGTAGAAAAGATCAGTGAAACTAAAAGCTTCTTCTTTGAATAGATAAATAAAATTGATAAACCTTTAGCCAGATTCTTCAAGAAAAAATGGAGAGGGCTCAAAAAAATAAAATTAGAAGTGAAAAAGGAGAAGTTATAAATGACACCACACTAAGACAAAGAATTATGAGATACTACTATAACAACTATATATCAACAAAATGGAAAACCTAGAAAAAACAGAAATTCTGAGAAAGGTACATTCTCCCAAGACTAAACCAGGAAGAAATAGGAAATACGAACAGACCAATTTAAGGTACTGTAATTTAATCTGCAACTGAAAAACTCCCAGCAAGGGCTTCCCTGGTGGTCCAGTGGTTGAGAATCTGCCTGCCAATGCAGGAGACACAAGTTTGATCTCTGGTCCAGGAGGATTCCACATGTTTCAGAGCAGTTAAGCTTGTGTGCCACAACTACTGAGCCTGTGTTCCAGATCTCTTGAGCTACAGCTACTGAAGCCCACATGCCCTATAGTCCATGCTCCACAAGAGAGGTAGCCGCAATGAGAAACCCATGCACTGCAATGAAGAGTGGACCCTGCTCACTGCAACTAGAGAAAGCCTGAACATGGCAACAAAGACCCAGCCCAGGCAAAATAATAATAATAATAATAATAATAATAATAATAATAATAATAATAAATAAATCTTTTAAAAAAAAGATTTAAAATTCTTAAAGAAAGACCTTTCAAAAAAAGACTTTCTCAATAAATGAAAGTTCAGGACCCAAAGTCCAGGCTTCACAGGTGAATTCTACCAAACATTTAGAGAAGAGTTAATGCCTATCCTTTTGAAATTACTTCCTAAAATCATAGAGGAAGAAACACTTCTGAAATCATTCTATGAGGCCTTTATCAACTTAATACCACAAAAAAGATAACCACACACACACAAAACAAAATTACAGGCCAATATCACTGATGAAAATAGACACAAAAATCCTCAACAAAATACTAGCAAAGTGAATCCTCAACAATACACTAAAGGGTCATACACCAAGATCAAGTAGGAGTTATCCTAGGGATGCAAAGTAGGAGTTATCCCAGAAACACACATTATCAAACTAAAGAATAAAAACCAAATGATCATCTCAATAGATGCATAAAAAGCTTTTGACAAAAATCAGCATCCATTTATGATAGAAATTCTCTAGAAAGTGGGACTAGAGGGAACTTACCTTAACACAATAAAGGCCAAGTATTAGACAGAACACTCTCTGACATAAATTACAGCAAGATCATCTTTGACCCACCTCCCAGAGTAATGGAAATAAAAACAAAAATAAACAAATGGGACCTTATTAAATTTATAAGCTTTTGCACAATGAAGAAAACTATAAGCAAGGTGAAAAGGAAGCCTACAGAATGGGAGAAAATAATAGCAAACAAAACAATTGACAAAGATTTAATCTCCAAAATATATAAGCAGTTCATGCAGCTCAATACCAGAAAAATAAATGACCCAATCAAAAAATGGGCCAAAGAACTAAACAGACATTTCTCCAAAGACATACAGATGGCTAACAAACACATGAAAAGATGCTCAACATCACTTATTATCAGAGAAATGCAAATCAAAACCACAGTGAGGTCCTATCTCATGCCAGACAGAATGGCTGCCATCAAAAATTTTACAAACAATAAATGCTGGAGAGGGTGTGGAGAAAAGGGAATCCTCTTACACTGTTGGTGGAAATGCAAACTAGTACAGCCACTATAGAGAACACTGTGGCGATTCCTCAAAAAACTGGAAATAGAACTGCCATATGACCCATTAATCCCACTGCTGGGCATACACACTAAGGAAATCGGAACTGAAAGAGACACATGTACCCCAATGTTCATTGCAGCACTGTTTACAATAGCTAGGACATGAAAGCAACCTAGATGTTCATTGGCAGATGAATGGATAAGGAAGTTATTGTACATATACACAATGGAATATTACTCAGCTAAAAAGGAACATGTTTGAGTCAGTTGTAATGAGGTGGATGAAACTGGAGCCTATTATACAGAGTGAAGTAAGTCAGAAAGAGAAACACCAATACTGTATATTAATGCATATATTATGGAATTTAGAAAGATGATAATGATGATCCTATATGCAAGACAACAAAAGATACAGAGTTCTAAAGAACAGACTTTTGGACTATGTGGGAGAAGGTGAGGGTAGGATGATTTGAGAGGATAGCATTGAAACATGTATATTACCATAAGTAAAACACGACCAGTGAAGTTTGATGCATGAAGCAGGGCACTCAAAGCTGGTGCCCTGGGACAATCCAGATGGATAGGGTGGGGAGGGACGTGGGAGAGGGGTTCAGGATTGGGGGACACATGTACACCTATGGCTGACTCATGTCAATGTATGGCAAAAACCACCACAATATTGTAAAGTAATTAGCCTCCAATTAAAATAAATTAATTTAAAAAATAGTAAAGGCCATGTAGGACAAGGGCACAGCTAACATATTACTCAGTGGTTAAAAGCTTAAAGCATTTCCTCTAAGATTAGGAACAAGACAAGGATGTCTACTCTTGTCAGCTTTATTCGACACAGTTTTAGAAGTCCTAGCTACAGCAATCAGATAAGAAAAGGAAGTAAGGAGGAGGGAAAGATGGCGGAGGAATAAGACGGGAAGACCACTTTCTCCCTCACAAATTCCTCAAAAGAACATTTCAACGCCAAGCAAACTCCACAAAACAACTTCTGTAGGCTGGCAGAGGACATCAGGCAACCAGAAAAGCAGACCATTGTCTTCAAAAACAGCATCCCCCCTCCCCACAGGGCGACTGAACTAGTGAGCCTAAAAACCAGCAAACAGAAGAAGTTAAACAGAGGGAACCACCTTGGAAGTGATCCCACACAGCCCATAACATCAGAGAAGGGCCAGATATATTTTTGACTATTTTAAAAATCATTCCTTTTTTTCTTTTTTTTTTCGCTTTTTTGTTTTTTGTTTTTCTTTTTTCTTTTTTTTAAACTTCTTTTTAAATTGTTAAGTCTTCTATTTCTCCTCTAATTTTTATTTCTATAACCTATTATTACTATTTTTTTAAAAAAAAGACTTTTTTTTTTTTAAGGCAAACACCATATATAGTCTTTGGATGGTTGTTGGTGTTTTTTTGTTTGTTTGTTTGTTTGTTTAATAATTCTTTTTTTTCTTTCTCCCTTTTTCCTTCTGCTTTTCTTTAATATTGTATCTTTGAAAATCCAACCTCTACTCTAGATTTTTAATCTTTGCTCTTAGGTTTTTGTTGTCAATTTTGTACATTTAAAAACCCAAACTTCACTACCCAAGTTTACCTGAGAGCAAGATTACTGGCTTGATCACTCTCTCCTCCTCTGGACTCTCCTTTTTCTCCACCAGGTGGCCTCTGTCTCTTTTCTCCCCCATCTCTTCTCTATCAAACTCTGTGAATCTCTGGGTGTTCCAGACGGTAGAGAACACCTAAGGAACTGGTTACTGGCAGGATTTGTCTCTCTCCTACTCATCCCTCTCTCTTATCCTCCTGGTGACCTCTGTCTACTTCCTCCCTCTCCTCTGCCCCGTATAACTCTGTAAATACCTCTGAGCGGTCCAGACTATAGAGAGCACATATTGCTCTCTCCTCTTTTGATCTCACCGCATCTCATTCCAGTTACCTCTAACTACCCCCTCCATCTTCTCTTCTCCTTGTAACTCAGTGAACCTCTCTGAGTGTCCCTCAATGTGGAGAAACTTTTCATCTTTAACCTAGATGTTTTATCATTGGTGCTGTATAGATGGAGAAGTCTAGAGACTACTGTAAAAATAAAACTGAAAACCAGAAGCAGGAGGCTTAAATCCAAAGCCTGAAAACATTAGAGAACTCTTGAATTCAGGGAACATTAAGCAATAGGAGCTCATCAAATGCCTTCATATCTACACCGAAACCAAGCTCCACCCAAGGGCCAACAAGTTCCAAAACAAGACATACCACGCAAATTCTCGAGCAACACAGGAACACTCCCCTGAGCTTCAATATACAGGCAGCTCAAAATTATCCCAAAACCTTTGATGTCTCATAACCCATTACGGGTCACTCCACTGCACTCCAGAGAGAAGAAACCCAGCTCCACCCACCAAAACTCCAACACAAGCCTTCCTAACCAGGAAACCTTGACAAGCCACTGATAGAACCCCACCCACAGTGAGGAAGCTCCATAATAAAGAGAACTCCACAAATTACCAGAATATAAAAAGGCCACCTCAAACGCAGCAATATAACCAAGATGAAGAGACAGAGGAATACTCAGCAGGTAAAGGAACAGGAGAGTTGCCCACCAAACCAAACAAAAGAGGAAGAAGTAGGGAATCTACCAGAGAAGGAATTCCGAATATTGATAGTGAAAATGATCCAAAATCTTGAAATCAAAATGGAAACACAGATAAATAGCCTAAAGACAAGGATTGAGAAGATGCAAGAAAGATTTAACAAGGACCTAGAAGAAATAAAAAAGAGTCAAAATATAATGAATAACGCAATAAATGAGATCAGAAACACTCTGGAGGCAACAAATAGTAGAATAACGGAGGCAGAAGATAGGATTAGTGAAATAGAAGATAGAATGGTAGAAATAAATGAATCAGAAAGGAAACAAGAAAAACGAATTAAAAGAAACGAGGACAATCTCAGAGACCTCCAGGACAATATGAAACGCTCCAACATTCGAATTATAGGAGTCCCAGAAGAAGAAGACAGAAAGAAAGATCATGAGAAAATCCTTGAGGAGATAATAGTTGAAAACTTCCCTAAAATGGGGAAGGACATAATCACCCAAGTCCAAGAAACACAGAGAGTTCCAAATAGGATAAACCCAAGGCGAAACACCCCAAGACACATATTAATCAAATTAACAAAGATCAAACACAAAGAACAAATATTAAAAGCAGCAAGGGGAAAACAACAAATAACACACAAGGGCATTCCCATAAGGATAACAGCTGATCTTTCAATAGAAACTCTTCAGGCCAGGAGGGAATGGCAAGACATACTTAAAGTGATGAAAGACAATAACCTACAGCCCAGATTACTGTACCCAGCAAGGATCTCATTCAAATACGAAGGAGAAATCAAAAGCTTTACAGACAAGCAAAAGCTGAGAGAATTCAGCACCACCAAACCAGCTCTCCAACAAATTCTAAAGGATATTCTCTAGACAGGAAACACGAAAGGGTGTATAAACCCGAACCCAACACAATAAAGTAAATGGTAACGGGATCACACTTATCAATAATTACCTTAAAAGTAAATGGGTTGAACGCCCCAACCAAAAGACAAAGACTGGCCAAATGGATACAAAAACAAGACCCCTCTATATGCTGCTTACAAGAGACCCACCTCAAAACAAGGGACACATACAGACTGAAAGTGAAGGGCTGGAAAAAGATATACCACACAAATAGAGACCAAAAGAAAGCAGGAGTGGCAATACTCATATCCGATAAAATAGACTTTAAAACAAAGGCTGTGAAAAGAGACAAAGAAGGCCACTACATAATGATCAAAGGAACAATCCAAAAAGAAGATATAAAAATTATAAATATATATGCACCCAATATAGGAGCACCACAATATGTAAGACAAATGCTAACAAGTATGAAAGGGGAAATCAACAATAACACAATAATAGTGGGAGATTTTAATACCCCACTCACACCTATGGACAGATCAACTAAACAGAGAATTAACAAAGAAACACAAACTTTAATGATACATTAGATCACCTAGACCTAATTGATATCTATAGGACATTTCACCCCAAAACAATGAATTTCACCTTTTTTTCAAATGCTCATGGAACCTTCTCCAGGATAGATCACATCCTGGGCCATAAATCTAAACTTGATAAATTAAAAAAAATCGAAATCATTCCAAGCATCTTTTCTGACCATAATGCATTAAGATTAGATCTCAATTACAGGAGAAAAACTATTAAAAATTCCAACATATGGAGGTTGAACAACACACTTCTGAATAACCAACAAATCACAGAAGAAATCAAAAAAGAAATCAAAATATGCATAGAAACTAATGAAATTGAAACACAACAACCCAAAACCTGTGGGACACTATAAAAGCAGCGCTAAGAGGAAAGTTCATAGCAATACAGGCATACCTCAAGAAACAAGAAAAAAGTCAAATAAATAACCTAACTCTACACCTAAAGCAACTAGAAAAGGAAGAACTGGAGAATCCCAGAGTTAGTAGAAGGAAAGAAATCTTAAAAATTAGGGCAGAAATAAATGCAAAAGAAACAAAAGAGACCATAGCAAAAATCAACAAAGCCAAAAGCTGGTTCTTTGAAAGGATAAATAAAATTGACAAACCATTAGCCAGACTCATCAGGAAGCAAAGAGAGAAAAATCAAATCAATAAAATTAGAAATGAAAATGGAGAGATCACAACAGACAACACAGAAATACAAAGGATCATAAGAGACTACTATCAGCAGTTGTATGCCAATAAAATGGACAACGTGGAAGAAATCGATAAATTCTTAGAAAAGTACATTTTCCAAAACTGAAACAGGAAGAAATAGAAAATCTCAACAGACCCATCACAAGCACGGAAATTGAAACTGTAATCAGAAATCTTCCAGCAAACAAAAGCCCAGGTCCAGATGGCTTCACAGCTGAATTCTACCAAAAATTTCGAGAAGAGCTAACACCTATCCTCCTCAAACTCTTCCAGAAAATTGCAGAGGAAGGTAAACTTCCAAACTCATTCTATGAGGCCACCATTACCCTAATACCAAAACCTGACAAAGATGTCACAAAAAAAGAAAACTACAGGCCAATATCACTGATGAACATAGATGCAAAAATCCTCAACAAAATTCTAGCAATCAGAATCTAACAACACATTAAAAAGATCATACAACATGACCAAGTGGGCTTTATCCCAGGGATGCAAGGATTCTTCAATATCCGCAAATCAATCAATGTAATTCACCACATTAACAAATTGAAAAATAAAAACCATATGATTATCTCAATAGATGCAGAGAAGGCCTTTGACAAAATTCAACATCCATTTATGATAAAAACTCTCCAGAAAGCAGGAATAGAAGGAACATACCTCAACATAATAAAAGCTATATATGACAAACCCACAGCAAACATTATCCTCAATGGTGAAGAATTGAAAGCATTTCCCCTAAAGTCAGGAACAAGACAACGGTGTCCACTTTCACCACTACTATTCAACATAGTTCTGGAAGTTTTGGCCACAACAATCAGAGCAGAAAAAGAAATAAAATGAATCCAAATTGGAAAAGAAGAAATAAACTCTCACTGTTTGCAGATGACATGATCCTCTACATGGAAAACCCTAAAGACTCCACCAGAAAATTACTAGAGCTAATCAATGAATATAGTAAAGTTGCAGGATATAAAATCAACACACAGAAATCCCTTGCATTCCTATACACGAATAATGAGAAAGTAGAAAAAGAAATTAAGGAAACAATTCCATTCACTATTGCAACGAAAAGAATAAAATACTTAGGAATATATCTACCTAAAGAAACTAAAGACCTATATATAGAAAACTATAAAACACTGATGAAAGAAATCAAAGAGGACACTAATAGATGGAGAAATATACCATGTTCATGGATCAGAAGAATCAATATAGTGAAAATGAGTATACTACCCAAAGCAATTTACAAACTCAATGCAATCCCTATCAAGCTACCAGCCACATTTTTCACAGAACAAATAATTTCAAGATTTGTATGGAAATACAAAAAACCTCGAATTGCCAAAGCAATCTTGAGAAAGAAGAATGGAACTGGAGGAATCAACTTGCCTGACTTCAGGCTCTACTACAAAGCCACAGTCATCAAGACAGTATGGTACTGGCACAAAGACAGACATATAGATCAATGGAACAAAATAGAAAGCCCAGAGATCAATCCACACACATATGGACACCTTATCTTTGACAAACGAGGCAAGAATATACAATGGAGTAAAGACAATCTCTTTAACAAGTGGTGCTGGGAAAACTGGTCAACCACTTGTAAAACAATGAAACTAGATCACTTCCTAACACCGCACACAAAAATAAACTCAAGATGGATTAAAGATCTAAATGTAAGATCAGAAACTATAAAACTCCTAGAGGAGAACATAGGCAAAACACTCTCAGACATAAATCACAGCAGGATCCTCTATGATCCACCTCCCAGAATTCTGGAAATAAAAGCAAAAATAAACAAATGGGATCTAATTAAAATTAAAAGCTTCTGCACAACAAAGGAAAATATAAGCAAGGTGAAAAGACAGCCTTCTGAATGGGAGAAAATAAGAGCAAATGAAGCAACTGACAAACAACTAATCTCAAAAATATACAAGCAACTTATGTAGCTCAATTCCAGAAAAATAAACGACCCAATCAAAAAGTGGGCCAAAGAACTAAATAGACATTTCTCCAAAGAAGACATACGGATGGCTAACAAACACATGAAAAGATGCTCAACATCACTCATTATCAGAGAAATGCAAATCAAAACCACAGTGAGGTACCACTTCACACCAGTCAGAATGTTTGCGATCCAAAAATCTGCAAGCAATAAATGCTGGAGAGGGTGTGGAGAAAAGGGAACCCTCCTACACTGTTGGTGGGAATGCAAACTAGTACAGCCACTATGGAGAACAGTGTGGACATTCCTTAAAAAATTGCAAATAGAACTACCTTATGACCCAGCAATCCCACTACTGGGCATACACACCAAGGAAACCAGAATGGAAAGAGACACATGTACCCCAATGTTCATCACAGCACTGTTTATAATAGCCAGGACATGGAAACAACCTAGATGTCCATCAGCAGATGAATGGATAAGAAAGCTGTGGTACATATACACAATGGAGTATTACTCAGCCGTTAAAAAGAATTCATTTGAATCAGTTCTGATGAGATGGATGAAACCGGAGCCGATTATACAGAGTGAAGTAAGCCAGAAAGAAAAACAACAATACAATATGCTAACAAATATATATGGAATTTAGGAAGATGGCAATGACGACTCTGTATGCAAGACAGGAAAAAAGACACAGATGTGTATAACGGACTTTTGGACTCAGAGGGAGAGGGAGAGGGTGGGATGATTTGGGAGAATGGCATTCTAACATGTATACTATCATGTAAGAATTGAATCGCCAGTCTATGTCTGACGCAGGATACAGCATGCTTGGGGCTGGTGCATAGGGATGACCCAGAAAGATGTTATGGGGAGGGAGGTGGGAGGGGGGTTCATGTTTGGGAACGCATGTAAGAATTAAAGATTTTAAAATTAAAAAATAAAAACTAAAAAAAAAAAAAAAAAAAAGGAAAGAAAAGGAAGTAAAAGGAATCCGAAGGAAAGAAGGAGCAAAACTCATTGTTTGCAGATGACATGATACTATACATGTCCCTGGAAATTCCTAAAGATACTACCAGAAAACTACTAGAGCTCATCAATGAATTGAGTAAAGTAGCAAGATATAATGGAGAAGGCAATGGCACCCCACTCCAGTACTCTCGCCTGGGAAATCCCATGGATGGAGGAGCCTGGTAGGCTACAGTCCATGGAATCGCTCACAGTCGGACACGACTCAGCAGCTTCACTTTCAATTTCACTTTCACGCATTGAAGAAGGAAATGGCAACCCACTCCAGTGTTCTTGCCTGGAGAATCCCAGGGACAGAGGAGCCTGGTGGGCTGCCATCTATGGGGTCGCACAGAGTTGGACATGACTGACACGACTTAGCAGCAGCAGCAAGATATAAAATTGATACACAGAAATCTGTTGCATTACTACACACTCACAATGAAAAAAGAAAGAGAAAGAGAAATAAGGAAACAATCCCATGTGATTATATCAAAAAGTATAAAATACCTAGGAGTAAACCTGTCTAAGGAGGCAAATGATCTACTCTGAAACCTATAAGACACTGATGAAAGAAACTGAAGATAACACAAACAGATAGAAAGATATACTATGCTTTTAGATTAAACAAATCTATATTGTTAAAATGACTATACTACCCAAAGATATCTACAAATTTAATGCAACCCCTAATACATTATCAGTGGCATTTTTTTTTCACAGAACTAGAGCAAAAATACTCTTAATTTAAATGGAAATGTGAAAGATACTGAATAGCCAAACAATTCTGAGAAAGAAAAACAGAACTGGAGTAATCAGAATCCCTGATTTAAGACAATACAACAAAGCTACAGTTATTAAAACAGTATGGTACTCACACAAAAATAGACATACAGATTAATGGAACAGGACAGAAAGCCCAGAAATAAACTCATGTACCTATGGTCAATTGATCTACAACAAAGGAAGCAAGAATACATGATGGAGAAAAGACAGTCTCTTCAATAAGTGGTGCTGGGAAAACTGGGTAGCTACATGTAAAGAATGAAATTAGAACATTCTCTAACAGCATATACTGCTGGATATACAATATAAAACTCAAAATTGATTAAAGATCTAAATGTAAGGCCAGATATCAGAGGAAGACCAGCTTCCTAGAGGGAAACATAGGCAGAAGACTCTGACATAAATTGCAGCAATAATTTTGGATCTGTCTGCTAGAGTAATGGAAATTAAAACAAACAAAAAGCTAAATGGGACCTAAACTTAAAATTTTTTACACAGTAAAAGAAACCATAAACAAAATGAAAAGACAATGTACCAAATGGGAGAAGATACTGGCAAATGATGAGACCAACAATTTCCAAAATATACAAACACACAAACAGCTTATATAACTCAGTATCAAAAGCCCATTCAAAAAAAATGGGCAGAAAATTTAAATAGACATTTCTCCAAAGAAGCTATACAGATCACAAACAGACACATGGAAAAATGCTCAACATCACTAGTTACTAGAGAAATGCAAATCAAAACTACAATGAGGTATATAAAAATAACCTCACTTCAGTCCAGTCAGAATGGTTATCTACAAAAACATCTATAAACAATAAATGCTGGAGAGGGTATGGAGAAAAGGAAACTCTACTACACTGTTAGTAGGAATGTAAATTGGTCCAACCACTATGGAGAACAGCACAAAGGTTCCTTAAAAAATTAAAAATAGAGTTACCATATGATCCTGCAATCCCACTTCTGGGTATACATCTGGAGAAAACTGTAATTCAAAAGGATACATGCACCTCAATGTTCACTGCAACACTGTTTAATACAATAGCTAGAAGGAACGTTATGACCAGCCTAGATAGCATATTGAAAAGCAGAGACATTACTTTGCCAACTAAGGTCTCTCTAGTCAAGGCTATCGTTTTTCCAGTGATCATGTATGGATGTGAGAGTTGGACTGTGAAGAAAGCTGAGTGCCCAAGAATTGATGCTTTTGAACTGTGGTGTTGGAGAAGACTCTGAGTCCCTGGGACTGCAAGGAGATCCAACCAGTCCATTCTAAAGGAGATCAGCCCTGGGTGTTCTTTGGAAGAAATGATGCTAAAGCTGAAACTCCAGTACTTTGGCCACCTCATGCAAAGAGTTGACTCATTGGAAAAGACTCTGATACTGGGAGGGATTGGGGGCAGGAGGAGAAGGGGATGACAGAGGATGAGATGGCTGGATGGTATCACCAACTCGATGGACGCAAGTTTGAGTGAACTCCGGGAGTTGGTGATGGACAGGGAGGCCTGTCATGCTGTGGTCCATGGGGTAGCAAAGAGCTGGACATGACTGAGCAACTGAACTGAACTGAACTGAAGACATGGATGCAACCTACATGTCCATCAACAGATGAACAGATGAGGAATATGTGGCATATAAAATATATATGCATATACTGTGTAATATAACTCAGTCACATAAAAGAATGAAGTAATGCCATTTGCAGCATCATGGATGGAGCTAGAGATTTTCATACAAAAAGAAGTAAGCCAGACAGAGAAAGACAAGTGTCATATGCTATCACTTACATGTGGAATCTAAAAAAAAGAACATACTAATGGACTTATTTCCAAAACAGAAATAGACCCACAGAAACAAACATGGTTACTGAAGGGGAAAGTGGGGGAGGGATAAATTAGGAGGACAGGATTAACATATACATACTATACATCATAATAACCTAGTATGGAAAAGAATCTGAAAAAGATCCTCTGAGAAGGCATTACAACCTACTTCAGTATTGCTGCCTGGAGAATCCCATGGACAGAATGCAACACAACTTAGCACAAGTAACTGAAACATGGTGCTGTATACCTGAAGCTAACACAATACTGTAAATCAATCATGAATAGTAGTTGAGACTTATCCTCTAAAATAAGAAGTTACAGTTCTATAATATTCTTTGGTTGTAAGAATATTCAATATCTAATCATTTTGTGTGCATCTTTTGTGGAATATAGATAAATACATTAATGGATACACATGCTGCAAGGCGGTGGCACCCCACTCCAGTGCTCTAGCCTGGAAACTCCCATGGGCAGAGGAGCCTGGTGGGCTGCAGTCCATGGGGTCGCTAAGAGTTGGACACGACTGAGGGACTCCACTCAGTTAAAGTAAACTCACATGGTAACTTTGACATTCTAGCCACCAATAAGTGAGGTCTTATTTTCCTCCCCTTGAATTTGACCCAGCTGTGACTGCACTGACCAACAGAAAACATACAGTGACCCTATTCCAATTCTGGTTTGATCACTGAGATCCCTGAGCTGCCACATAAGAGAGCACTTCAGACCAGACCAGCCACCAACTGAATATTTCCTAGAAGCCAAATCAATGCCACATAGAACAGAATTGTCTAGGTGAGCCCTGTTCAAATTCCTAATATACACAATCAGAAGATACAACAAGATGGTTATTGTTTGAAACCACTAAGTTTTGGGAATAAAATCAGAAAATAATAATATATACATATTTTACACATACATTGATAATTAAATACATAAATACACATGCACACACTGATATATGCATAATTTTTTCTCCTGAGATTAATAAAGAGCTGTTACAGCAGCTTCTTGATGGGATAGACACTTAAAGGAAAGCTTTTCCTCTTCAGGATACAACTATCTTTACCCTAAATTTTTAAACTTTGCTTTTTAAAATTGCTTTCTCTTTTTTCATTAGGAAAAAGGTGATGGTGACATAAAAGAGCTTCCTTATGTTTTTCTATATTTAAAAGAACTAATAAATTTTAAGAAAATTAAAGTTAGCTTGTGGCACTGAAAGAAAAAATGAACATAAACTTTCTAACCGTATTTTCTTAGTGTAATGTCATTTCTTTACTTTGTACAATGATTTCTATCTCTCTAATCCCATCCACCTAATTTTAGGCATATTTTAAAGTACTAGCAATGTTCTAGCCTATTTCTAATTCTGTCCTTTTCCTATGTTCCATTTCCTCCATTGTATTTTGAAATCATCACCCTTCACTTCTTGGTTCTCAGTTACAACACTATGTCCTTAGAGTCAAATCAAATCCACTTCAAATAAAATATCAAATCTACCAACAAAGACCCTGCTTTCTCTTTGCAAGAAAGGAAAAATTGAATGAAGACGTGCTCTCTTTGTCATAGGCATTGTTACTGGTGCTATCAAGTTGATATATTCAGGCACTGCAGCACACAGTCATAAAACCTTTTTTGATTCCTGTTCAAATTAACCAAAGAAGTGAAAGTCTCTCAGTTGTGTCTGACTCTTTGTGACCCCACGGACTATAGAGTCCATGGAATACTACAGGCTAGAATATTGGAGTGGGTAGCCTTTCCCTTCTCCAGGAGATCTTCCCAACCCAGGAATCGAACCCAGGTCTCCCTCATTACAGGCAGATTCTTTACTAGCTGAGCCACAAGGGAAGGCCAACCAAAGAATTTCAGTTCAGTCACTCAGTCATGTCCGACTCTTTGCAACCGCATGGACTGCAACAAGCCAGGCTTCCCTGTCCATCATCAACTCCTGGAGCTTGCTCAAACTCATGTCGATTGAGTCGGTAATGCCACCCAAACATTTCATCCTCTGTCGTCCCTGTCTTCTCCTGCATTTAATCTTTCCCAGCATCAAGGTGTTTTCCAATGAGTCAGTTTTTCACATTGGGAGGCCAAAATATTGGAGTTTCAGCTTCAGCCTCAGTCCTTCCAATGAATATTCAGGACTGATTTCCTTTAGGATTGATTGGTTTGATCTCCTTGCAGTCCAAGGGAAAGTAGTCCCCAAATGTCCTACCTGAATTGGAATGCATCTGCCATTTTTAAAACACATTCTATTTTATTGGAAGTTGAAAGGGAATTACATTTAAAGAAGACTCTAAGTCTGTAATGGGCAGGCATATTATAGTTTGTTTTCCTAGAATGAAACATCAGAAGAAATTATCTCTGGAAATACATGTGTCTGTCACAGGTTAGGTTCTGTAGAAGCAGACAATGAAATGGAATGCAGTATGCCAAATATTTATCAGGTTTGGTTAGGAATCCATACTTGTGGAATGGAAGAGGAGAAAAGCAGGACCGATCAGAGAGAGAAGTCAAACTGATGCAGGTCCACAAAACCTTGTCCAGCCTCATGGGAAGTTCTGGAGGGCATATGCATAAATGTGTCCTGTGCTGTGCTTAGTCACTCAGTTGTGTATAACTCTTTGTGAACCCATGGACTGTAGCCCACCAGGCTCCTCTGTTTATGAGGATTCTCCAGGCAAGAATATTGGAGTGGGTTGCCATGCCCTCCTCCAGAGGATCTTCCCAACCCAGGGATTGAATCCAGGTCTCCCGCATTGCAGTCAGATTCTTTCCCATCTGAGCCACCAGGGAAGCCCCTGGTATCCTACAGTGGACAGAAAAATGTCCTACATGGACTAAATGGCTGAGCTCGCTATCCTCATCACAACTAGGAATCATATTTGGGTCATTCTGGAAAAGATTTACTGTTGGGTGATGCAGCTTTATTCAGCTGGGGCAATCAGGACTGGGAGCGGGTTGGTGACTGTTGACAGCACTCCCAGGAGCTGGCCTACAAGTCATTTCTTAAATGGGAATCTGATCAAAAGCTTCTCCATGCCCGCCACTATGCAATTCCGTACATTTCTGCCCCAGAATCACAAGTACTCTCAGGAGTTACTGACTTAAGAAATAAAGCCAGAGTTTGAGACAGAGATTCTCATTTTTTTTCTAATCCTCTAATGGCCCACACAGGCAAAATTACTGTCACGAGTATGATAGAGATAAGAAGGTAAATTAGAATGACAGGCATTTGTATAACACATTACCATCTTTAAAGTGTTATTCACATACACCAGCCCTTTGACTCTAATGACAAATTTAATTTATTTTTATAATCCATTCTCAGAAATGATAAACCTGAGGTTCAAAGAGCAAATGATTTGCTCAGTTTTATCACAGATAATTAGAGGCACAGCTATGATCTTCTGACTTGAAGTTCCATCATCACAGAGGCAATGTATCACGGCAGAAAACCATACGATTTGGACTCAGACAACTCTGGTTACATGCCAGCATTTCCATTTATTAGCTGTGTAAGCTCGAGCAACTTTGCCTAAACTCCATAAGGCTCAATTCTCCACACATAAAATAATAATACTAGCACCAACACACTTTCTGAAGTCATTTGATGTGTTCATTCAAACCAAGTGTGTAAAGAATCTGGTACAACACATGGCATATAATAGGTATTTAATCAACTAAGTTCTTTATTACACTTGAAGTCCCATTTCACTTGTGTTTGAGCACAAATAAACCAGTATTACCACCAGAAATGGTCCACTCTCAAAGGTATAAACACAAACCATCTACAGATGGGTGGCAAACAAATTGAGTTTTAGTTTTAAATACAATAAATCAAAAGGCTTAATTAGAGTCTATGTGATGCAATGATACCATTAATTTTCAAATGTCCCTGATTTAGAGGAGTTGTGACAAATTTTTTGGTCATATATATCTGCTGAAAAAGTTTTGTTTTTCAGCTTTAACAGTAAACCCAAGCTACCTAGATGGCACTAATGGTAAAGAATCAATCTGCCAATGCAGAAGATATAAGATATTTAGGTTTGATCCCTGGGTTGGGAAGATCCCCTGGAGAAGGAAATGCCAATCCCTTCCAGTATTCTTGCCTAGGAAATCCCATGGACAGAGGAGCCTGGTGGGCTATAGGCCATGGGACTTCAAAGAGTCAGACATGACTGGGTACATGCATAAACAAACAAACCAAAAAAACCAAAATCCATTAAGGAATAATACTGAATCTTGTTATACCAACACTAGTCTCATAGGAGAGTGGTCACTAAATTGCAGAGCACCCTGAATAAGACTTTTACCCTATCAAAGTGCATACAATTGGGGAAGATACAGAGTCCATAGAAACGGAGTCAAACTCTAGATTTAATAAATGTGGGAATTTTAGAGTAAGCTTGTGTTAAAAAAACATACAATCTTGTACAAGTTACATGTTGTTTCTCAGCCTCAGTGTCCTTTTAAAAATAGATATTTCAGGATAGATTAGAATTTATATTATCAAATCCAGACCCCAAATTCCAAGAGTGTATAAATTCACTGAAAAAACAAACAAACAAACAAACAAACAAACATGTGTTTACAGTGCTATTAGGTGAGTGAAACAAGAAAGGAATAATACAGGATAACCGCTGACTACAGGAACCCAGTAAAGCATGGATTCTTCTGAAACAACCCCTTCCATACAAAGCCTCCAATGTTCATAATAATTTTTGGCACAGCCACTGAATGATTGTGTCTGAACTCAACCTTGAACTGACCCCAAAAGTACCTTCCATCAAACTTGGTCAATATTTGAACCAAAAAAAATTGAACCAGGAGGATCTGTTCTGGGAAAGATCAAGCCTATAGTCCTAACTACCAAGTTATGAGAAATACCAGGACAAGTACATGTTAAATGGACACCAAGGGGATTCATTCAGTGAAACTCAAATGGTAGGAAATTGTATGGAAATTTGTATGATAACTAAAAAGAAAAGTGAGAGAGACAAAGAGAAAGAGATTGAAATATAATAAAGAAGCTTATAGATAAAAAGTATCTGACACATAATCAATCAATTATGAAACAGTCTTGAGTATTTGAGCAAACAAAATTTAAAAAATAACACGAGAAAACCATGGAAACTTGAATAATGAATATTTAGTGAATTTATTGATGATTTCTAAGTTGGTATAATACTTTTTGGTTATAGAATTCTTATATTTAGATATAGATGCTGAAATATTTGTTGATTAAATAATATGGTATCAGACATTTACTTCAAAATAATCAGGGGTATGGAAGAATGGGTAAAAGTAGATTTGGAGGCAGAACAGATTTGGACTTAATGTATTATTACTTGTGATACCATACTTTCTGCTATTGTATTTGGAACTTTCCATCATAAAAGTTTTAACTTTTTAACACACACACACACATACAAAGATTGAAGTCAAGGGAAGTGACAAAAATCCTATCAATAGGACAACTGAAGCATGCATCTAGAATTCTCTTTCCTTGGAAATCTCTTGCTGACACTATGAGCTAAATATGGATACTGTCTACTGGCCACAAAGTTTCCATGAAATGGAACAGAGATTATTTTAGAACTTTCTACGGAAAACACCCAGAGTGTTACTGGAAACCCACAGCATCAAAGCAAAAATTTTTCATAAGTCCAGCAAAACTTTCTGCAAAAAGCTTTTCTGCCCTATCAAAATTTTGTCAAGAAATCTATGTGAATTTTCCTTTCATTGTGTTGGTCCTGGGTCTTTGTGTTTGAAACTTTCCAAACACAAAATTCTAAACCATTTGTACTGTCTGTATCTGAGAAGAGAAATTTTTATATAGGTTAAAAACTGGGGGAGATTTATTTTCACAAAGGTGTTTGTTCTGAAGCAAGTCTATTTCACAGATGAAGCAAGTCACTGTCTCTAAAGAGACAGAGAGCAGGGAAAGGGGGAAATTGTAGCCAAAATTAAGCTGCTTTTTAAAATTCATGGCTATCTTTATACAAAGTCTTCACATTGTCCCACTGATGGCAGCAATCAAAAATAGAAAATGGCAACGCAAAATTCTAACATATATGTGTGCATCACAGACACACACACACACACACACACACACACAGATATGCACAATGCAAGAATGACAGCTGATGGACAGTGATGGTTCTTTCCAGTCCCAATTATGATTGATAGCATTCCATTACCTTTATGCTTATTTTAAAATTCCCTTGACACAGATTGATTAAAGGCACAGCCCTCTATGAACCTATGAAAAATTTATGGATTTTGAAAGAGCTTTAACATGTACCATTTGAGCACAAATCATGTCCTGGCTGTCACTGTTTTCCCCACAATCTTTCTTATGCTGGTAATATATGTTTAATAATCAAAAACTGATGCTAGGGATTAAAGCATCAAGATGTTACAGAATAATGCAACAACAAAAAAAGAAATTAGATTTGTATGATTTTAACTATTCTTTAATCTGCTTCTGGGCAACAAAAGTGATTTGTGTCAGCCGTTATTGCATTAAACTTTAATTTTCTTCCACCGGCACAGGATTATATAAAGGAGTATTGGATTGCACTCAGCATGGATTAGCCGAGCACTGTCTCTGCTGCCAAGGAGCAAATGGATTTCCTTCTTTCTTTGATTTATATTTTTATTGCTGTTTCCCCCCACCTTCTAATTCCCATTACCCTTCTGTTTGCCAGAACTGAGATACCCTGTAGGAGCAGCAGAAAGGCAGGCAGAATTATTGGCTTATTGCATATATTTATGTTCCAAGGCTTCTCAGTCATCTATGTCAGAAGAATAAAGTAGCCTCCAGCCACGGAGAGTGCATGCCAGTTTTAAACTATAAAATTAAAACTTTTTTTAAGGTGACTTTTTACCTTTTTACAGTTGTCAGTGACCTGCATGGAACCTAGAGGGGATGCTAGGGACAGGGCTCTAAGATTACAGTGGACTGACTGGTTATTTCAGGCTGAAATAAGGCAACCCAAGCCTTCTAAAAGGGTTTCCCAGGTGGCTCAGTGGTTAAGAATCAGCCTGCCAATGCAGGAGATGCAGGAGACATGGGTTCAATGTCTGGGTCGGGAAGATTTGCTGGAGAAGGAAATGGCAAACCTCTCCAGTATTCTTGCCTGAAAAATCCCATAAACAGAGGAGTCTGGCAGGCTACAGTCCATGGGGTTACAAACTGTCTCACACAACTGAGCAACTGAGCATACATACACACAAACATTCTAACTGTGGCAAGGAATAAGAACAACAGTGCCTTAGGTTTGGTCTGCATAAATCTCTGTATTTCTGAAGAATAATATATAAGCTTAACCAATTTCAATGCTGGTTTTGGTTTTCACAGGCTTCTTGAGAATAATAAATTCCTGAGGCTCAGGAGGGTGGCTATTAGGGGGCATCTCCATAGCAGATGCTACTAAACAATACTGCTTAAGAAGGTACCAGGCTTCTAAACTGGGGTTTGACTCTTCTGATCATGAGCATCCACTACACTGGGGACTTGAATTTATTCTCCAAAGGCACCCACACGGGGTTGGCCCAAGCCTAAGAAGTATGTATGAGATTAAGAGAAACATTTCAAAGAACAAAGATTGAGAAAACCATTGCCAGGCCATTCAAACAAAAGACTGAGATCTTATTAATGGAACAAAGAAGTATCCATAGAATTTGAAGATTAAAAAGCATTGTTCATGAATTCAACCTTAAGCATCTTTTGGATACACAATCCATTCAAAATTTGGAGAACAAAAGAATAGTTAGATGTGAACCATATTCATTTAGACTATTTAGTTTATCTAATCACTGCAGATGGTGATTGCAGCCATGAAATTAAAAGACGCTTACTCCTTGGAAGGAAAGTTATGATCAACCCTAGACAGCATATTAAAAAGCAGAGACATTACTTTGCCAGCAAAGGTCCATATAGTCAAGGCTATGGTTTTTCCAGTGGTCATGCATGGATGTGAGAGTTGGACTATAAAGAAAGCTGAACACCGAAGAATTGGTGCTTTTGAACTGTGGTGTTGGAGAAGACTCTTGAGAGTCCCTTGGACTGCAAGGAGATCTAACTAGTCCATCCTAAAGGAGATCAGTCCTGGGTGTTCATTGGAAGGACTGATGTTGAAGCTGAAACTCCAGTACTTTGGCCACCTGATGCAAAGAGCTGACTCATTGGAAAAGACCCTGATGCTGGGAAAGATTGAGGGCAGGAGGAGAAGGGTACAACAGAGGATGAGATGGCTGGATGGCATCACCGACTCGATGGACGTGGGTTTGGGTAGACTCTGGGAGTTGGTGATGGACAAGGGAGGCCTGGCATGCTGTGGTTCATGGGGTCACAAAGAGTCAGCCATGACTGAGCCACTGAACTGAACTGAACTGAACTGACCTGATTCACACTGTAAAGAATCCTCCTACAGTACAGGAGACCCCAGTTTGATTCCTGGGTCAGGAAATTCCCCTGGAGAAGAGATAGGCTACCCATTCCAGTCTTCTTGGGCTTCCCTGGTGGTTCAGATGGTAAATAATGCTCCTGCAAGGCAGGAGACCTGGGTTTGATCCCTATGCTGGGAAGATCCCCTGGAGGAGGGCATGGCAACCCATTCCATTATTCTTGCCTGGAGAATCCCCATGGACAAACGAGGCTGGCAGGCTACAGTCCATGGGGTCACAAAGAGTCGGACATGACTGAGTGACTAAGCACAGCACTGGAGTCACCAAAATCCTACTGCAGGCAGTAAATGTGTCTTGATTAGGCCCCAGAAGTAAGTTCTAAACTATTGTTCCCCGTGGTTCTTTGATCCACCCTCTATGATACTTTCTCTTTCACCTTTGGCTACATTTGAAAAGACCACCAGATGATACGTCCTTTTAAGGACTTGAAGAGTGTTCCTGCCTATATAAAGTTGGAATCCCAATGTTCTTTTCATTGCTCATTCTTAAAACAAGGCTGATGTATTTTTGTAAATACAGCTTTCTGAAGCTTACCCCTCTCCTTTTATAGAAAGTATTTGAGCTTGATCAGTCAGTCTCATCTGCCCAGTGCCACATTCATAATCCTTTTGGGGGCATGTCTCTCTCCATATAGACCTAACTGCAAGTCCTTTTACCGTATATTCCTTCAATGGGATTATATTCTTAATCTCCTTTATAGGAGAATTTTGTCCAGTTGTAATGGCCTACTGAGCCCTATCTTAAGTTGCTCAGCATTCTTAACCAAAAGTGCCACAGCCATATTCGTGTTTTGTCATTTTTGTGAGGCTGTCTTTAAAATCAAACCCTCAATTTTATTTTTGCCATGAGGCCATGTCTTAGAAGGCATTTTAAACTCAAAATATTACTTAATTTTATCTTCAGCTGGTGGAGATTTGAGTTTCATTTTTCAACCTTGAAAATTCTAGATTTTCTGAGCATTCTATATTACCTTTTAAATATTCTTTTTCCTGAGTTCCTCCGTTTGTTGTTTCCCTGGTGGCCCAGATAGTGAAGAATCTGCCTGAAATGCAGAAGACCCAGGTTTGGTCTCTAGGTTGAGAAGATCCCCTGGAAAAGAGAGTGGTTACCCTCTCCAATATTCTTCCCTGTAGAATTCCATGGACAGAGGAGCCTGGTGGGGTTCATGGGGTCACAAAGAGTCGGACACAACTGAGACTAACACTCACTGGTTTTTCATCTAATCAAATGTGAACTAATATCAATCAGCTCATTTTATTGATAATCTGCCTCAAAATTTCCATGCCCAATGTCACAAGTTCATTAGGAGACAAATTTACCAGATGTTCCCCCCAAAAAATATGGGTTGCTATGTTCAGGCTCCTTACAACAGTTTCTCATTCTAAAGACAATGCCACAAATTTAGGTTGCTCTTACAGCTGCATCACATTCTTGCTACCAATTTTTGCACATGTTCTGAGTCCTTTCAGTCGGACATGACTCCTTGCTACATGATGGCCTGTAGCTTGCCAGACCCCTCTATCCATGGGATTCTTCAGGCAAGAATACTGGAGTGGGTTGCCATTTTCTCCTCTAGGGGATCTTTCCGACCCAGGGGTCGAACTCGCGTCTCTGACATCTCCTGCATTGGTAGGCAGGTTCTTTATCATTAGCGCTACCTGGAAAGGCCAATGTGTTGCTTGAATAATGCTCCTTAACCAATATTCCTAAAACTTAGTGGTATGTGATAATAAGCATGTGTTTCTTGCTAAATAATATGAAACTAATAGTTTGTTATTTTATAAATATATGCATATAAAATATACGTATGCTATATATATATATTTAGTTGCATAGTAAATATAGCATGTAGTTGCATGGTTAATGACTTGTTTATTTTAGAATGGTTTTAAAATCCTAAAAACCAAAAAGAAAAAAAAAAGACATTTTATGTAATCTAGCAAGTTCACTCCTACATATTTACCCAAGGGAACAGAAAAAGAAAATTTAGTCACAAATATTTGTAAATGAATGTCCATATCGAGCATATTCACTAGAGTCTCAAGCTGGAAACAACCCAAATGTCCATCAATTTGTGAATGTATAAACAAACTTGTATATCCATACAATGGAAAATTACCCAGCAATAGATAGTGACAACACAGGGATGGATCTCAAAAACATTGTGCTCTGTGAAAGAAGTCAGATTTAAAAGACTACTTATGGTATAATTTTTGTTCATATAAAATTCCCAAAAAGGCAAAACTATAATGACAGAAAGCACTTCACTGGTTGACAAGAGGCTAAAATAATGGGAAGGCATTAATTGAAAAGGGGAATAAAATAATTTCTTGGGATAATACAAGTTTCTTACTTTGACTTTAGAGGTGGTTACATGGCTATACATTTGTCAAAATTCCTTGAAATTGAAATATTTAATAAGTCTTATTATATGGAAAGTATACCTCAATAAAGTTTATTTTTAAAAGAAGGAAAAAAGCCATTGCTAGATTTTCTTTTTTTTTTTTTTTAATGCCCAACTCATCTTTTTTAGATAGAAAATAATAACATGCTTCTAATGATGGCTATAGATATTTCCTAGAATTTAAGGAAATCTTTTACCCTCTTTATCCAGGTGCTAAAGGAGAATATTAAGACAAATATGCCTTCTGTGCCAATGGAAGATTGAACCAAACGATATATTCAACCATATGTTCTTGTCTCAGCCTGACCATCTGCTGGCTGTGCACTTAAATACATCATCTAGTTCACTGATTCCCATTTGAAGGAAACCTATGAGGAAAAAAAAAGTACAATAAAATGGTAAACTAACTAATAGCTATGTTGAAGAAACCTAAGTATGCATTGTTGTCTAAGAATAAACTATGCACCCTGGGGTAAATAAATTTATTCACGATATTAAGGTAACTTTGAGTTTTGAGGGGAAAAAAAATGTTTTATATCTGTAGGAAAAAAAAAAAACCAACAGAACAGGAACTGTGTCTCAATCTTGACATAACACAATCACAAGGGTGAATCTGTTTTTTTGCTTTCTCTAGATTGTCCTTAAAAAGTAAATTAGGTACAAATGAGAGCTATAGGTGTCTTTCCATTGCTACTTTGAAGTCTATATTTCTGTCCTGAGAATTTTTCTTGTTGAGGTAAGCAGTCCATGTGTATGAGTTTCTAACAATTGTGTCAAATTCTATTCCTACACTTCCTTGGAGTGGCCCATCATTTTTCCTGAGCATTTGGAGAATAATCTTGATTCTTATATTCTTACTTCTCCACAGGTAGAATTAAATTGTTTAAAACATACATACTCACAGGTTGTTTGCCAAACTACTAAAGGTGTATTAACTCCCATTGTTAAAACCCTAAAGTTCATATCTGCAAGAGTGGGTTAGTTCTTAACTAAAACCGTTTCTATAGAGATGTACAATCCACTCTCCATTCATTCCAAACATACGATCATCAGGATAAAGTTTCTGATGTTTGCAAAGGTAAGTGCAGGTCTGCTTTTTGAGAGATTTTCCTAATTTAACCTCTCCCATATTTCATCTCCTTAGCTCTTCAGACTCCCATCTTTCCCCTGCCATTGGTAAATGGTGCCCTTCAGCCATTATCCTTTTCCCAATCCAGCACTTAGTACATTGTAGCCACTGTCAGAAAAGCAGCCTGTCAAAGACTAAATCAGAAAGGATGGACCCTGCTGTTTCCCTCACATCAGACAGAGAATCCCCTGGGGTGACTTTAAGACAGTGTTCACCTGTCATTTCTTGCTCATCTGCAGAATCCACTTGGGGCACTTTTCATACTGTCAGGTAGTCACATGTCTTTCCTTGTGCCTTTTATTTATGAAAAAAGGAACACCCCACAAAAGGCCAAACCAGCACTCTTCTCAAAGGAAAATTCAGTGAGGTACAGATAGCAAATGAATAATCTGTTTGCACTGTGCAGCTTTCAAGCAGGCTTAAAACAAAGCATTTTATAAGGCCAAGCTGGAATTAGTATAACAGACTCAAAATCCCTTTTTAGGCCCAGTAGTGAAGATGGCTGCATGTTTAGCTAACTCAAGGTACCTGAGCCAGGAAGAGAGCATTTTCAGCACCTCCTTCCACATCCTCTGATTATCTGTTAGGTGCTTTGGCTTATTGTCATCCAGGGAACCTTAGATGTGAGGTTGCTTGCTAGGCACAAGGTTTGAGGAGGGTATATCTTAGTCTAAGGGTGAAGATTTAAGCTGTATTCTAGAAGTGTACTCAAATCTGCCTAGTGCAACTAAACATAATTCTTAAAGCTTATGATTGCTGAACTTCCTAAGTGCTCACTCTAGCCCTCAGAGTTCCTTCCAGATGAGATAAGTGCATTTTGCATATAAATTTCATGATTAGAGAGAGGCATTTAATGGAACAATTCAGTAGATATATGATGGATGAAAACATTGGAAGAAAAGGGATTATCTTCTGATAACCTGAGATTGTTGAAAGGTAGCCAATCTTTTAGCAGGGAAAAGGTTGATAGAGAATATTTGCAAAATGCCAAGAGAATCAGACCTGTCAGAATGCCTAACTGGAACAAGCATTCTTTCTCTGGCTCCAAAGCTTCCCTCCCAGGCAAGGCCCATTCAACAGAGGCCACCTGATTTGTTGTCCTGCTTTCCGGAGCTCTCTCATTCCATCTACTCTGCATACCACTGCAAAATAAACCTTTACACACTTTTCATTAAAATGCTCTCACACTTAACTCTTGTCAAATATATGATTTACAAGTATTTCTCCCTTTCCATAGGTTACTTTTTCATTTTATTAACTGTTTCTTTGCTGTGCAAAAGCTTTTTAGTTTAATATGTCCCACTTATTTATTTTTGCTTGTATTATCTGTGCTTTTGGTGCAATATTAAAAAAAAAATAGTTGCCAAGACCAATCAACATCAATGACCTTTCCCCCATTTTATTCTAGGAGTTTTACAGTTTCAGGTTTCACATTTAAGTTGTAATCCATTTTGAGTTATTTCTGTGAGTGGTATAAGGTAGGAGTCCACTTTCATTCTTCTGCATATGGATCTCCAGTTTTTCCAAAATCATGTATTAAATAGACTATCGGTTCCCACTGTGTGTTCTTGAAATTCTTGCCAAAGATGATGGTTTAGACTTTTCACTTATATCCCTCACATTATCCAGCATAACGTTTATGTATAACTAAAGGAGTAAGCATGGAATGTATAAATGTGCTTATATGCTTAGTCGCTCAGTCGTGTCTGACTCTTTGCAATCCCAAGGACTGTAGCCCACCAGGCTCCTCTGTCCATGGGGAATCTCCAGGCAAGAATACTAGAGTGGGTTACCATGCCCTCCTCCAGGGGATCTTTCCAACCAGGGATCAAACCAGGTCTTCCACATTGCCAGCTGATTCTTTACCATCTGAGCCACCAGGAGAGCCTGGAATGTACAAACAGTAGAGGCCTAAAATAGGCAGCCCCAGGATGAAGTCTTTTGTCTCAATCTTAGACAGCACTGGAAATAATCTATATTGAAAGAGAATACATGAGAGGCTCAAGAGGGAAGGGATATATGAATACTTATGGCTGATTCATGTACCACAGAAACCAACACACCATTGTAAAGCAATTATCCTCCAATTAAAAATAATAAATATATTTTAAAAAGAGAATACAGCCAAAAAGGAAATGAGTCATCTTCTAAGAAACATTCATTCATTCGATCATTGACCAAAGACTTAATGAGCATGTGTAATGAGGTAGATAACCCATTACCATAAGAAAATAGGTAACAGACTCATTCCAAGAGCAGTAACAGTTCCTGGCATTTGAAGGTACATAAACCACTTTTCCTTTGCCCTTTCAATTTTACATGGATTCTCAGTTAGGAACAGAACTTGTGATTGCATCAGAAATACATTTGCAAGGCTTGGTGTCAATGAGGCAGAAAGCTCTTTGCTCCAAGCCATTACTGACAGGAGGAATAGGTATCTTCCTAATTTTGCCAATGACCCTGTCCAACCTTGTCCACAGTATGACACAGAAGCAGGTTAAACACAGAGCCATGGAGAACTAGGATGGTTTTAGAGGTGGATTTAGACAAAGCCAGGATGGGCACTAGGACCAGAGATTCTCTCATTACCCTGGTGTCAGAGCTTCTCCAGCTCCTAAACATGGAAGACACTTGGTTAACACAAACCACATCGTGCATAATCTGAAACTTAAGGGAAATTATTTTTGTCTAAGTTTCTCATCAGTAAAGAGTGCTTGTTAGACAGTTTCATACTGTGGGTTTCATTCTCCAAGTGGCCTTTTGCTGCCCTCCTAAATTTCCAAATTAAAAATCACATATATTGTTAAGGTGGGATACTTGCCTTGGGTGGACACTGCTATTTTGGCAACCACCCTGAATGCTACAAGGTACAAAGGACTTAAAAATTTAGAACAGACATTTGCTTTACTCTACTATACATGAATTATTCATTCTCACACACTATGAATACCCAATCAACAACTGGTTGACTAGAATGCCAACCAGTTGCTTGACTGAATCCAGTTATTGAGCTGGAATTTCCCATTATATACCCCAGGTAAACAAAGCTTCAGGTAGGACTCCAAAACTCCTTCCACACTGGAGCAGGGAACAGGCTTGCAGCTAAGTCTCCAGCAAGCTTAATATTTTCTGCTATTTACCCTGGAGTTCAGTCAAACCCATCCACTGTCCCTGTGCAGGAAGCATTACAATCATCAATGTGATTAATATGCTCCTTCTGCTGTGGCAAGAGCTGCCGAAAGCCAGCTTTCAGTGAGCTCTGTAAATGTCTTTTTTATGCCCTCCATTGAGTATATACCTACAGAGTTTAAGTAAACAAGGGTATTTGAGAGTGTGGATTATATTGGCAAATACATTCCTCCTACTTTTTATTTAGTCTTCCTTATGATAAAGCAAAAGTGCTATCCCGCCTGACTGTTTATCATGTCTCTAAGTTCATAATGCCGTTAACACGAGCAGTTATTAGGTGACACACTTATTTCACTTTCAGTTCAGTTCAGTTCAGTCCCGCAGTGCTGTCCAGCTCTTTTCAACCCCATGAGCCGCAGCATGCCAGGCTTCCCTATCCATCACCAACTCCTGGAGCTTACTCAAACTCATGTCCATCGGGTTGGTGATGCCATCCAGCCATCTCATCCTCGGTCATCCCCTTCTCCTCCTGCCCCCAATCCCTCCCAGCATCAGAGTCTTTTCCAATGAGTCAACTCTTCGCATGAGGTGGCCAAAGTACTGGAGTTTCAGCTTTACCATCATTCCTTCCAAAGAACACCCAGGGTTGATCTCCTTCAGAATGGACTGGTTGTATCTCCTTGCTGTCCAAGCGACTCTTAAGAGTCTTCTCCAACACTACAGTTCAAAAGCATTAATTCTTTGGCACTCAGCTTTCTTCACAGTCCAACTCTCACATCCATACATGACCACAGGAAAAACCATAGCCTTGACTAAATGGACCTTTGTTGGCAAAGAAATGTCTCTGCTTTTCAATATGCTGTCTAGGTTGATCATAACTTTCCTTCCAAGGAGTAAGTGTCTTTTAATTTCATGGCTGCAATCACCATCTGCAGTGATTTTGGAGCCCCCCAAAATAAAGTCTGACACTGTTTCCACTGTTTCCCATCTATTTCCCATGAAGTGACGGGGCCAGATGCCATGATCTTAGTCTTCTGAATGTTGAGCTTTAAGCCAACTTTTTCACTCTCCATTTGCATTTTCATCAAGAGGCTTTTTAGTTCCTCTTCACTTTCTGCCATAAGGGTGGTGTCATCTGCATATCTGAGGTGACTGATATTTCTCCCGGCAATCTTGATTCCAGCTTGTGCTTCTTCCAGCCCAGTATTTCTCATGATGTGTTCTGCATATAAGTTAAATAAGCAGGGTGACAATATGCAGCCTTGACATACTCCTTTTCCTATTTGGAACCAGTCTGTTGTTCCATGTCCAGTTCTAAGTGTTGCTTCCTGACCTGCATATAGGTTTCTCAAGAGGCAGGTCATGTGGTCTGGTATTCCCCTCTCTTTCAGAATTTTTCACAGTTTCTTGTGATCCACATAGTCAAAGGCTTTGGCATAGTCAGTAATGCAGAAATAGATGTTTTTCTGGAACTCTCTCGCTTTTTCAATGATCCAGCGGATGTTGGCAATTTGATCTCTGGTTCCTTTGCCTTTTCTAAAATCAGCTTGAACATCTGGCCCCTGAAAAATGATAGCAAATCATGCAGAGAACTTAAGGAATTTTGGTAAAACAAACAAACAAACAAACAAACAAAAAAAACTGTCTTTTGTAATTGATTGTGAGTAAAAAGATACAGAATGCTTCATAGCTTGCTGTCCACATCTGCACAGAAGATAGAGGCAGTCCCTCAAATTGGTCCACAAAGTGGTCAGTTTATGAATGGCTGATCCTCTCCAAGCCAGGTGAGCAAGTCTAGAACATTATATATGGGGCTCCCTTTTGGTTCGCTCTGTCAAGAAAGGAAAAAAACCTAACATGGTGCAAATGGTCCCTAGAAATCAACACTTGGATGAGTCCTTGGAAGTGTGGAACAAGATAAGAAGCAAGACCAGCATTTGACCTGGTTAACAGCTTTGTGATCCATTCTGCAGTTTCAGAACAAACTGCTGGGGTTTGTTGTGCTACAAAGATATTTCACCAGAGTGACAAAGTCCAAGCACAACACATGTGAAAAGCCAGGTAATGTTTTGAACTCTTAAAAATCCTTCGGGCACTCCAATATAGACTTGTGTTCTACCTAGTAAATTCATAGCATTAGATCTACTGCATGTGGGGTTTAGAAAAAAAATTCTAATTTCACTTATTTGTTATTTTTATCTGTATATTGATTTATTGCTTAAACAGTTTTAAGAGAAATATCAAACTAAGAGTGGCATATTTCAGTAAAAGATGCTATTGAGTCAAATCTTTTTCTTAGAAACTCCTCCCCACACACTGTGTATATATACATATATATCTGTATGTGCATATATATGCATATACATGAATGTAGGTTTATACACACACACACAAATGTACATTTCCAAATGTACATTCTTCACACAGAAAGATTCACAGTTCTTTATATCTGATTTCCTGTCTACCAGGTTCACTGTAAAAAATGAACCTGGCAGATGATGGTGACTAATTTTCACCTGTGATGAGTCTAATGTATTTATGCTTTAATGTAGCCATTTTTCTTTTTTGAAACTAAATAAGCTAAAATGAATGGTCCTGCCCTCTGATCATGATATTGGCTGCATAAACCAAAAATATAGAAAGATACAGAAGAAAATGCAAATGTAATATTCTCAAAATATAAAAACTGACAAGTTACTTAGATAATTGCTTAATATATTCAGAGTATGAAAATTTTGTTTTGTTTGTTTACAGAGCACTGAAGCATGTTTTTTCCTGATTAAAAAAAAAAAAAAAAGAATTAATTCCTAGCCACCTAGTCCCTGTCCCATTTTAGTAGATCCTCCTGCAAAATGGCCCCTTGGTGACTCTGATGGAAATATTGAGAGATACGAGATTAAAATTTCACCACATGTTAGAATATATGTATAGGGGAGCTCGCCTTGAACACTCAACAAGGGGATTCTTCAGCTTAACTGTGTCATTTCAACTGTACCTTAAACCCTCGGTAATGCTTTCTGTTCTTTGTTTTCTTTTTATGAGAGGGACCCTTCAAATATAAATGTTTGCTAAAACAAATTACATACCAAGATTCAAATAATTCATCATTATTGAGGTACTGCGTATTTTAATGATTGTCTAATGTAATTTGCCATACTTTTAATTTGATTTTTATTTTGAACAGTGCAATTTACATACTCAAAAATACTACAAAACAGGTGTCTGCTGACCTACCCATTCTCACCCCAGATTCCTAAATTTTCTAAATGTACATTTTCCACATCTGCTCCTAAAATTTACCTCCGTATTTCTCTGCAGGTAAATAATGTTCTCACTTCCTTATTTATTTATTTTTCTATTTTAGAGACCATCTTTCAGTTTCCTCTGAGGGATATAAGGATTTCAGCTTCTTTCCATATCCACCCCAAGATACAACTATACACAATTTTATTATAAATATGCCACAATTTTAAACAAATAGCCATAGTACCTTTGTGGCTCAGCTTGTTATTTTTTTCTAGTGCTAATAACTGTCCTCCTTTTTCTTCTTGGTTTTCCAAATCTCTATCCTTAACACATTCCAAGAGTGTAAAAGTTTTTTCAATAATCTAATCAGGAACAGGAAATTGTTTTCTGTAAAGGGCCACAGAGTAAGCAGTTTATGCTTTGCGGGCCATATGGTCTCTGTTGCAACTTCTCAACTCTGACTCTATAACAACCTAAATGAATGGGCATGGGGATAGTCCAATAAAACTTTATTTAAAGAAACAAGCAGGGAGCCAGATTTGGCCTCAGCCATAGTTTGATAAACCTTGGTCTTACATCAGGTGGTCAGTTCCTTTTGTTTTCTTAAAGATATTACTCCTAGCCATTTTAATATTCTTGCTTTAATCTGGACATGCTTCTTTCTACCTCTGCTTCATAGTCATCATCCTCATATTCCCCTGTACTTTTCTCCTAGGCTGAATTCTTTCCTTCCTGAATCCCATGTCTTTCTTGCTTTATGCCATCCTTTGAATAGTTTGCCTAGAAAAAGTTCATTGAACATAAATTTTTTGATATCACATAGGTTCTTCAAATGACTATTCTATCCACATCTTTCATATTTCAACTGTGTATAGAATTATAGATTAGAAATAATTTTCTCCTCAGAATTTTGAACTGTATCTTCATTTCCTTTGAGCTCCTAATTATCATTGAGAAATATGACTATTTTGATTCCTAGTCTTTCCCATGTGACTTGTGTTATTCTTGCTGATGGCTTTTCAAATTTTTTCTTCAATGCCAGAAATTCTGTGAATTCAATGATGATGCGTCTTGTTGCTGTTTTTATTTCTACCAGTATTTTAGAGACAATATTTTACTGAGTCTTTTCAATATAGAAATGCATATTTATCATTTGTGGGGAATTTTTGAATAGTTTTTTGGATAGTTATATCCAATAAAGGTTTCCTTTCTGAAATTTCTGCCAGTCAAGAACTTCATAATTCATCTCATCTTTTCACTCCCCCTTTCCCACTTCTGAGCATGTTGGTTCTGTTTTTGAGGATAATTTTTTACTTTATTGTTCTAACAAGTATGAAAGTTACAACAGACATGATCTACTCATTCTTACTTCTGATTCTTATGTTTTCTAAATGTCTATCTCCAGCATTTTCTCCTAAAATTTACCTCCATAATTGAATGGAGATATTGATGAAAATATACAAAAAGATCACAATTAGAGGATGTGATTAAATTAGGTTCTTTGATGGCAAAGGATCTGGAAACTTACAGAACAAGTCTGTACAAAGCAGGCATACAGTATAGGTCTGGACACAGGTTATACTTTCTGGATCCTTTTTCCCAGGTCCTCTCTACAGGGAAGCACAGCCTTGGATGACACCTATTTCACCAACAAAAATTCAAACAAAAAGCATCCCTGATGTTATAGAATATATATGTATAGAAGAAATTTTTCTTAATTAAAATTTCTTTGCTTTGAGTTTATTTGTTCTATACATCTGTTTTAGTGTCGCTTCCATTTTAGACACTTTCATTAAATGTTTGTGGCTTCTTAGTTGCTGTTCATATGCATGAACACTAAAAAGCTGATTGGAATAAGACAGACAGTAGTTTGATAAGATTTATAGAATTCACTTCCCAGCTGTGTAAGCTTAGACTAAAATGTAAACTTTGGCGAGCTATATTATTCTTACCTATAAACCGGGGATCCTGAGTCTCTCCTGAATGGCAGTTTTAAATACCTGATAAGATCATGAAAGCCAAACATCTATCAAAAGCCAGGCCCTCGAAATTTGTAATGGGCCCTTAAAATGGGCAGTTCCTTTTCCTGTTATTAGCATAAGAAAGGAAGTTATATCATTTATTATCAGTATAATGCACCCAAAGGATATTAGGCTTAAGATTAAAATAAACTAAACAACTTTATTATTTCATTCATTTGTTCATTAAAAATATTTATTAAATGCTATCCCTGCCTCTTACTACTTGAGTGAGCTTAGGTAATTTCTAACATTCCTCAGCTTTAGTTTAATCATCTATGAAATCAAGATAGTAATATCTATCATAGTAACATGGTTTTGAAATGGCATGAAAACTTGTAGCAAATTATCAGCAGTGACAATTTTATTATGCTAAATGATTAGTTTAAGAAATGAATCACTAGGGGGTCACTTAACGTGAGTTTTTTGCAACTTAGTTTTCTTGAAGTATGAACTAGAATAACATTAACATAGCCATACACACACTTTTCTCTATGCTTGTATTGAAGACAAAATATACCATCTATTCAATCTATTTGCCTAATGTTACGTTGGTACTAAAACTAGGGCTCTGTGGACCCTTCAAATTTACATCTTCAATGATTTTAGGATATTTAAAATTATCAGTGCTTGGGCTGTATCAGCCAAGGTAAGAAGCTGTAGGAAACGTTTTTGCAAAAGCAATATGTCAGGAGAAAGAGTCTCAGCAGCCTGACTTTGCTTGTGAAAGCTAGCTTATTAGCAAGGGCATTTCCCACTTTCAGCTTTTTTCCCATGATGTGATTTACCATTGAAACAACTGAATCTGGAGGTCTCTGACCTATTTTAAAGCTGTCTTATCTCAGGAGGCATCTCTTTACTGACTCTAAGAATAAAGCTGAGAGATAGGCATTGAAGTTCTGCCATATGGTGCAACATATGTACAGTCAATATACATGCCTTGAATGGGTAGCAACATAAAGACACACTTTATATACAGTATATCATCGCACATAAAGCTTTCAAAAAGAGTCCAGAATATGTGTGTGCATGCATATAACTATAGGAATACATATGCATAAATGTGCATACATATGCATATTTAGATTTCAACTATGTGAGTATACAACCAAGAACTGTTTTCATGGGGCACTTAAAATATTGGGAGATGCCTGCCTTGACAACTCTACAAGCCTAATTGTGAATTAATTAATTTGTTAAAAAATTGATTGACTATATATTATATGTCCCATTGTGCACAGTATTGAATGCATCATTGGCTTTGCAAAGAAATGATGTTTTGTAACAAAGAGAATGTGTCACCTTCTGTAGAAGATTTTTAGGAAGAAATGGCTGAACAATATTTCCCAAATTCTCAGTAAGAGTCTTTTTTGGCAAACGTTAGTTCCATGGTTAAGGATTGTTTATGTGGCAAAAAAGAAAAGCATCTCTGTTTGTTTATACATTTTTCTGTAACTGTGAAAAAGATGAGAAAACTACTAATTTACTCATGACTTCAAGTCATACCTTTCCAAGAACTCTCTGTGCTCAATTAAACATTAAAGAATTACAGGTTTTCCCTGCTTTCCAAAAGTAGAGCATTCCTATGAATCCTTTCGTAAGCTGAAATGGTGGTAAAGCAAAGAATCAGCTACCTGAGGATCCATTCTGCTAACAGATGCATAAAGTAAATCGAGATAAAGCACAGATGCTCACAGACACAGTTCAAAGCTGGGGTGGCTTAAGGCTGAGATGCTAAGTGTAGTTCCAGAAAGCAGCTTTGGGTGTGTACTGCCTCTATAATGACTACCTGCAAAACAATGACTGAATGCTATTTTCACGTTCCCCTTTTTTCATAAAGTCAAAATTCCCTTTGGCTAGCTTTTGGATAGCAAAAATGGGTACTAACATAGGTCTTTGTTAAAAGCCAAGGGGCATAGGGCTTCCCAGGTGGTGCTAATAGTAAAGAACATGCCTGCCAATGCAGGCAGCGTAAGAGAGATGGGTTCAATCCCTGTGTCGAGAAGATCTGCTGGAGAAGGGCATGGCAACCCACTCCAGTATTCTTGCCTGGAGAATCCCACGGACAGGGGAGACTGGCAGACTATAGTCCTTTGGGTTGCAAAGAGTCAGACACTTGGCATGCACACAAGTGGCATAAAGTGAACTTTCAGAAAGCAGTGGGTACCTATAAAAAGTTACACACACATATATCACAATAACTACTAAGAGATGATGAAAATGAAGAGGGAACATTGTTCTTAGAAAAACTGAAAGGATCTGTGGAGTGTCCTCAACACCTTGAGAAGAACCTGGTCTGTCTTCAAGAGAATAAGAACTTGTATACTACCACTTAGGTATTTGTTTTCCTTTTACCTACTCTTTCCCTCTACGAAGCACTTCTTGTGAGTATTGATGCTCTATCTCACCTGTTTCTTTTCTTCTGGCTTTTTTCTGCTTTGACAGTTCCCCTGTTTTGCTATACTAAACAACCATTTTTGTGTGAAAGTGAAAGTCTTAGTTGCTCTGCTGCTGCTACTGCTGCTAAGTCGCTTCAGTCGTGTCCAACTCTGTGTGACCCCTTGGTTGGCAGCCCACTAGGTTCCTCTGTCCCTGGGATTCTCCAGGCAAGAATACTGGAGTGGGTTGCCATTTCCTTCTCCAGTTAGTTGCTCAGTTGTGTCCAACTCTTTGAAAACCCTTGGACAGTAGCCCAACATGGACACTCCTCTATCCATGGAATTCTCCAGGCAAGAATACTGGAGTGGTTTGCCATTCCCTTCTCTAGGGGATCTTTACAAGCCAGGGATCAAACCAAGGTCCCCTGCATTGCAGATTCTTTACCAACTGAGCCACTAGGGAAGCCCCCTAAAAATATTAATATAAAGACACTCTTACAATACAACCAACATGCATAAAATCTTGGCAAATGATTACAGAAGAATTTGCCATCAATATGATGGAACAAATTCAGATTTTGAAAAAAAAAAAAAGGCCATTGAATCCAAACACTTTTAGAAGTCTGAATATTATCATAATCATTATATCTGCTGAAAACACCTCCACTATTCACAGGTCACTGTGATGAAGCACCTATAAAACCCTCAAAGGTATATTCTAGAAGTTTCCATTCATGAAATATATTCTTCCTCTCAAACATATTGTGCAAAAGGCATAAATAAAAGACATGACACCATAAAACTAGAGGAGAGCAAAATATTCTCTGACATATATTGTACCAATATTTTCTTAGGTCAGTGTACCAAGGCAACAGTAATAAGAACAAAAATAAACAAATGAGACCTAATCAAACTTACGAACCTTTGCACAGCAAAGGAAACAGTAAAAAAATAAAAGAAAAAGAAAAGGCAACCTAAAGAATGGGAGAAAATATTTGCAAATGATGTGACAGATGAGTTTAATCTCCAAAATATACAAATATCTCATACAACTCAACCATAACAATATCAAAGCCCAATCAAAAAATGGGCAGAAGACATTTATAGACATTGCTCCAAATAAACCATACAGATGGCCAATAGGCACATGGACTATAGCCTGTCAGTTTCCTCTGTCGATGGGATTGTCCAGGTAAGAATACTGGAGCGAGTTGCATTTTTTCCTCTAGAGGATCTCCACAATCCAGGAAATGAACCTACATCTCCTGTGTGTCCTGCATTGCAGCTGGATTTTTTACCCACTGTGCCACCTGGGAAATCCTAATTATCAGAGAAATGCAAATCAAAACTACTATGAGGTACCACCTCACACCATTCAGAATGGTCATCATTAAAAAGTCTATAAATAACAAATGCTGAAGAGGTTGTTGAGAAAAGGGAACCCTCCTGCACTGTTTATCGGAATGTAAGTTGGTGTAGCCACTATGGAAAACAGTACGGAGGTACCTCAGAAAACTAAAAGTAGGACTACCATATGATCCAGCAGTCCTACTCTTGGGGATATAGCTGGGACAAACTATAATTCAAAAAAATACACACACAGCTATGTTCACAGCAGCACTATTCACAATAGCCAAGACACTGAAACAACCTAAATGTCCACTGATAGATGAGTGGATAAAGAAGAGATGTTGTACATACATGCAGTGGAATACTATTCAGCCATAAAAAATGAAATAATGCTATTTGCAGCAACAAGGATACAACTAGAGATTATCATACTAAGTAAGTCAGAAAGAGAAAGACAAATACCATATGATATCACTTATATGTGGAATCTAAAATATGGCACAAATGAACCTATCTACAAATCAGAAACAGACTCACAGACAGAGAACAGACTTGTAGTTGTCAAGGAAAAGTGGGGGATGAACTGGGAGTTTGGGGTTAGTAGATGCAAACTATTACATTCAGAATGGATAAACAACAAGGTCATATTATATAGTATAGGGAATTATGTCCAGTCTCTTCAAATTAGACAAAAAAGGAATAAAGGAAAACAATATAAAAAAGAATGTGTATATATGTATAACTGAGTCACTTTGGTGCACAGCAGAAATAAGCACAACATTGTAAATCAACTACATGTCAATAAAAAATTTAAAAAAAGAAAATGAGAGCATGTTTTTCTCGAAAAATAATAGTCAATTAGCAAGAGAAAAATACATATTTCAAATAACAGGTGATTTTAACATAACAATGTATTTTAATAGAGCAAAATTTTTACATCAAAGAAAAACTGTCCAGTGCATTATATTTTAAAACAGTAAAGCCAAGTCCAGTTACTTTTCATATGATTTTAAGTGCTTTGTTTCTCATTGACCACCACAAAATATTTATGATTAAATTGTTATACCTTGGTATTAACGCTGAGTGCTGTTTCTGTCAGTGCGTTTGTTTAGAGCAAGTGCTTAATGCCCATGAATTTAATCAGTCTTCTTTCATCAATAGGCCATTCAAGTGTAATCTCAAGTCTCTCCAACAGCCCCTGATTTTCATTTCTTCCGTTAGATTTGTCATTGCCAAGAATGACAGCAGAATCCACAGACAAACCACTAAGACCACTTCCATGTTGTTGCTATAGTCCAAGAACATGATAGAATTTTCACGTAAGACAAGGGATCTGCCACAATATTTTCCAAATCACTGAAACCAACAGCTTTGACTTATCTGGGAACTGGTTTCAGTGAAAGGCAGGTATGTGGTTAAGATTTTTGTCAAACAGCATTTGACATCTCTCCAGGCTGGACAACAATGTTAAACAACAGCAGCAGTAACAAAATAATAGCTCCATTTATGGGGTAAAACTATATGACAATGTGCTCTATGGAGACGATCTGATTTTTAGTGTGACCTGACACTAATGAGAAATTATTATTATACTAATTAGTAAATGAAAAAGTTGGGATTTGAAACTAGATTTACATCATTTGAATTCTATGTCATTAGCCAAAAGGATATATTGCTTTTTTCCAGCTCTTCTCACTGACTCCTTCATTTCTGTGAAGATCCTAAACATTCTCCAACAAAAATCAGTTCAAAGTCTTGGATTCTCTTTTTATTCTTTCCTTTTCCCTCACCACAGGCAATTTGTTTCACCCTCCCCCCCCCTTTTTTTTTTTTGCTGACTCTACCTTTAAATATTTGGTATAGCTACCTCTGTTTTTCTATTTTTATGGCTACCAACCCATTGAGATCCTCTTTCTTTTCAATAGGGTCTTAACTCTTTTTCCCACTTCCAGCAGTCCACTCCCCCATCATCCCATCTCAGTGTGCTTCAACCTCAGCACCTCTGACACATGGGGCCATGTAATTCTTTGTTCTAGGAAGCACTGTAGGACTATTTGCAGCAGCCTAAACTCTACCCACTAGATTCTACTCCCTCTTTCCACCCAACTATAACAATCAAAATATCTTCAGTATCAGTATCAGTTCAGTCACTCTCGTGTCTGACTCTTTGTGACCCCATGAACCACAGCACACCAGGCCTCCCTGTCCCTCACCAACTACTGGAGTTTACCCAAACTCAGGTCCATTGAGTTGGTGATGCCATCCAACCATCTCATCCTCTGTCATCCCCTTCTCCTCCTGGCCTCAATCTTTCCCAGAATCAGGGTTTTTCAAATGAGTCAGCTCTTCGCATCAGATGGCCAAAGTACTGGAGTTTCAGCTTCAACATCAGTCCTTCCAAAGACTCAGGACTGATCTCCTTTAGGACAGACTGGTTGGATCTCCTTGCAGTCCAAGGGACTCTCAAGGGTCTTCTCCAACACCACAGTGCAAAAGCATCAATTCTTCGGTGCTCAGCTTTCTTTATGGTCCAACTCTCGCATCCATACACGACCACTGGAAAAACCATAGCCTTGACTAGACAGATGACAAAGTAATGTCTCTGCTTTTTAATATGCTATCTAGGTTGATTATAACTTTCCTTCCAAGGAGTAAGTATCTTTTAATTTCATGGCTGCAATCACCATCTGCAGTGATTTTGGAGCCCCCCAAAATAAAGTCTGACACCATTTCCACTGTCTCCCTATCTATTTGCCATGAAGTGATGGGAATAGATGCCATGATCTTAGTTTTCTGGATGTTGAGCTTTAAGCCAACTTTTTCGCTCTCCTCTTTCACTTTCATCAAGAGGCTTTTAGTTCCTCTTCACTTTCTGCCATAAGGGTGATGTCATCTGCATATCTGAGGTTATTGATATTTCTCCAAGCAATCTTGATTCCAGCTTGTGCTTCTTCCAGCCCAGTGTTTCTCATAATGTGCTCTGCATAGAAGTTAAATAAGCAGGGTGACAATATACATGTCCCTGGGGGATAAAATACCCTACAGTTAAGAACCACATATCCATCCTAGTACCACTAATAGTTAAGCACTCAGGCTTTGATAGTGCTCCTCCCTGGCTCAGCATATTTCATTCAGTACAAATGTTCCAAATGTATCTCTATTTCATTTTCTCTGGGTGCATCCCTTGCTCCAGCAAATAATCCCAATCATTTGTTACCTAAATATAGCCTGTATTTTTGCCTTTGTCTACTTGGTTTCTTCCATTTTAATATAAATTCTTTTCAGTTTCTCCTCCTAAAATTCCACCCAATCTCCAAAGTCTATCTCAAAAGCTGCCATCCTAGAGACTTCTGTGATACTCTCAGCCAGAAATTATGGCTCCCTTCTCTATGTTGCTTCCATCAGGGATTTGTCTCTTAGGACACTAAACTGATAGCAACACTCTTTGAATTGCAGCTACCTGTACCCTCTTCTTCCCTACTATACTGTTAGCTCCTCAGAAATGGCAGTCATGCCACAGTTATAGTTAAAACCCTAACCATGTCTGATCTCTATTAAGAGTACAACAAATATTTTTGAATTAAATGCCATTTAAAAAAGAAATCCTAATGCCTACAGTGAGAAAGAAAATGAAACTGTTAGTCGCTTAGTCGTGTCCAACTCTTTAGTGACCCCATGGACTATAGCCCATGAGGCTCCTCTGCCTGTGGAATTCTCCAGGCAAGAATACTGGAGTGAAACATAGATTCAACATCAGGAAACTTCCTTTAGTCTTGTCCACACAGCAGAGAGAAATGTAGTACTAAGTTGCCAGTGCAGACAGTGTCCAGTTGCAAGAGTTTCTAGATTCAAAGGAAATGAGTGTATGTCCCCAGTTTTGCTAGTGGGATCATAACTGTTTCTGTCTCTTACACAGCTTGGTGATGTTTGAGAGACAAGAACAGTTACTATGTCAGTGCTGAAGGGGACAAAGTGGCTGAGTCACACTGGGGGTGCTAGCAGGACCAGTGGCAGGAAGCAAGTAGGAGTCCTGAGCAAGGGAGCTCTAGTCTAGAAAGCAGCCTATCATGCAAGGAGGCAAGATGTGGCCTGTGTCTGTGGAGGCTGATTGCTGGCCAAGACAGTCTTTTGGTTCAGAGTATGTTTCCCAAAGCCAAAGGTGTGGCCGAATGGAAATTTCTCTGGTTTGACATAAATCCCAGTTGTTAAAATCTCATAAAAATCCACATCCCAAAATGATAGAACACATAATCAATCATTCGTGACATCTTCCAGGCCTGTGGTATAAACACTGTGACTGAGGAGAGGGACAGAGGAACTTTGGAAACGTCTTTCAGATCATTATAGACATTTGGGCAGGGACTACTTTAAGGGCTGTTATATTTATAGCCAGTACGCAAGGTACATGCTACCATCAGATGGGGCTTATGCTGTAGAATAGCATGAAACTGACAACTGGTAAACATGTGAAGCCAGTGCCCTTTCAGAGTTTAAATAGAAAAGTGACATTTCACAATGTGTCACACAAGTCCACCAGATTGGCTGTAAACCAACCCAAAACATATTTAGTACTTCATTCCAGAAGATCTCCATGAGCAGTAATATACATTTACTGTACTTCCCATCTAATCTCTACCCCAAATACGATTGTTGGTACAACATGCCCTGCCCCAGGCCTACTGGGAACTGCAGGCTTTTGTGGCTCCAGCCTCCTCTTGGGACTGCATATTTGCAGCTGTCCTGATGAGACTTCACAGGGACTACAGGTTTCAGTTCGTATACAATTGAAAACTGCCTTATTGGTGGCAAGGTGGGGGGTGGGGGTGGTGGAAGCAGACCGAATTCAGGATTCTTGCATTTTAAAGCATATTTTGAATGAATGCAACACATATCAATAACTGCAGAGCAGAATATTGTTTCTCTGAGCCAGGCTTCCAACAAGAGACTGTTGCTTATCTTCATTCTTGTCATACACTTCTCCTCCCTCAGCTCCCCTTCTTTTCCGCCCCCACGTTCATTTGTGATTGTTGAATTTCCTTTGAAGCACATTTTCTTATCCACAATGTATGTTACTAGAGCTCTTTTATTTGGGATTTTTCACACATCTTTCACATCTTCTTTGCAGCTCTAGTCAATAAGCGCTAAGACCTAAATGCGCCTTTGCACTTCATGGCTATTCCCTTATCACATGCATTTTCTGTTGCCTCAAGGAAGACCTGTACAATTTTTGTTATTGAAATCTGAATTTTTTTCCCTTCCAAGCAGATGGAGGATGTGTAAATGTGTCTAAAGACTTAGAATAGCATTAAATCTGTTTTTTTTTCCCCTTCCTACAAAGCCCTGGGAGTCAGACTATTTCTGACCCATTAAAACCAAGAGAGGAGAAAAGCAGCAATAATTGCACAATCCAGAGAAAATTGCAAGAGCTTGTTACCCAGCCTCCCTTGACACAAAGACTTTAGTTTGGATAAGGGAATCAGTCTCCCCATCTTTGGCAACGCGGTATGATTCCCAAGTCATTCATGGATGGACTTCTATTATGCATTCTATTATACAATGGACTTCTCAGGTGGCTCAGTGGTAAAGAATCTGCCTGCCAATGCAGGAGACACAGGATACGTGGGTTTGAAATCTGGGTCAGGAAGATACCTTGGAGGAGGAAAAGGCAACCTTCTCCAATATCCTTGCCTGGAGAAACCCAGCGATAGGGGAGCCTGGTAGGCTACAGTCGATGGGGCTGCAACGAGTCAGACATGACTGAGTGAGTGCGCATGCACATTATACAGTATATTGACTGAAAGATGTGAGGCTTTTATTGTTGCTGTTTGTCAGGGCCTCTTGCCAGGAGATGTGTGGGAAATATGCTATACAGACAGTCCCACCTTACCTACCTGCTACACTTATAATCTCCTTCATAATTGATTTGGTGGACATTAGATACATTTCCCAGAAAAATAAGACCATCTTGGGTGGGTTAGGTTCCCAGGATAGATCGCTAAGGACAAATTAACCCTTAATAGGATACTCCTCCGGTTTTATCTTACATTTTTATGTATTTATTTACTTCCACCAAGCCACTCTTTGATCACATGACACACACATACACAGACAATTCAAACACATCTCTTGCTATTTTATATTTTGAAGGCTTCAAGTCACCTATTCTCATTGGTACAAACATCCCTCCCTTCTCCATTCATGTGACTCTAATAAATCACCTCTGAGCTTTTTCTGACTCCTTCCCAGCCCACCCATCCACCAGCGGAGTTAGGTATGCTCTCTAGACACCCATTGTAATCCAAGTGTGTGCGGTGCCATATTGTAAATGCTTACAATATTGGACTAAAACACTATTCTTTGCCTTTTGTTTTATTAGACTTAAACTCCTTGAGGACTTGGTCAACATTGTGCCCAAGAAATAGTAGCTGCTCAATAAATTTTCATAAATAGCAACTTAATTAGCAGTCACACAACAACTTCTGTCTCCAGGAGTCCCCGTCCAGCACACTATCTCCCTCTCTTCCTGCACAACACCAACCGTGATGCTCTCTTAGATATTCAAATTCAGTTTTAGAAGAGTCTGAGTCATTAGCAGCAAAGAAGTCTTTGTGTGTCTACCCAATTTTGGGAAATCCAGTTTCATTTGAGATGGAGGCAGAGTGGATTATACATGTGAAATCTAGAGGTAGCAGAAGTATGTGTTCCAGGAGAAAAAGTGGGGAATCTGAGATATCTTAAAGTGGACAGAGGGGTCTCTACAGAGGCTACTCGGGGGACAACTGGCATTATATTGTTGACTCCTATAGGTAAGTCAGGTCCTATAGTCGCATTGCTCTATATGGAATGGCAAGAATTTCTTAGGCTCTGCTGTAACTCAGGAAGATTTCCTGACATTTATTCACCCACTCAATGAGTTTCTAATCCAACAAATAAAATAAAGATTCTCCCTGTATCTTATATTGCATGGAGTTTTCTCTTATCACAGTGATTCTTTTTCCTCAGGTATTCACAGCTCTTAGAGGTCAATGTTTCCTTCAGGTTCCCACCTTACTTTCGCTGTCACTCTCTGAGAGCATTTAACTACTATTCCCTTACAGCTCTGAAAGCAAGCCTGCAGTCACAGAATCTCAATATTGGACAGAATCTTTAAGTCCATAGAGTTCATCTCTCTCATTCTGCACCTAAGGAAACCAACATCCAAGAAAGTTAACATGTCTTGCTCAAGTGTTCACAATTAGAAGGAGAGCAGGGACGAGGAATCTATATAGTCTAATCTCAAGATCACTCTTCCACTGGTACATTAATAAATTAAGTCTTGTCATACTTAAATTCTGTCTTGTCATATTTATGTTGATACATGCTTTATCTTCTCTTTGAAGACCTGATACTTGTCTGATTTATTTTTGTATGAGTTTGAATCCAGAAGGGAAAGAGACAGAACCTTAAAACTGACCAATTTATATTGAACTTCAGGGACTATCTGCAAAACTGTGGTGGGTATGCTTTCCTTAACCAACACAAGAGAGTGCACTACTCTAGGATGAGCAGCTACAGGGAACCATTACTTCTCTGGGCATGAAGGGCAGGGCACCAAGCATTTACTAGAACCTGAAGAGAGTGGCTCTGGGAGTAAAGCAGCCCATCTAGGATAATTTAGTAAGAAGGGAGTCAGGAGAATAACTACTACAACTTCATTCTTTACCTACCCTCGATCTCATGCCAGTGTCTCCCACTGGCCAAACCTAATGAGAAGCAGTAAGGCAAGGGATCCTGTACAGATGCAAGCTATGTGTGTCCACCACTCTGAGCTGAGAGTGAATAGTAAATCTGAAGAAAAATTGGAGACACCAAAAGAAATGCTTAGTACCCTGCCTTGTACAGAGTAGAGGCTCAGGAATTTTTTTAGTGTTTTTGATGACAAAAACATTCATATCTTTATTTTACATTTCAAGTGTGAAATCTTGATTTTCTAACTCAATTATAAAAGTATTGAGGGTTTCCTCACATTGTATAAGGTAATACTGTACCCAGCTGCTACTGCTAAGTTGTGTCAGTCATGTCCGACTTTGTGCGACCCCATAGATGGCAGCCCAACAGGCTTGTCTGTCCCTAGGATTCTCCAGGCAAGAATACTGGAGTGGGGAGTAAGCATCAAATAAGTGTTTGGTAAAAGAAAGATTAAGCAGCCCACATAAACAAAAAGTAGAATCATTTTTCCTGGACAATAATAAGGCAACCTCAATACAAATATGCATGAAAGCCAGGCTCAGTTAGTGGAACAGATTCAACATTTCCATACACTGCCAAAGACGACACTCTCCTGTTACTTAAAAGCCTTCATGAACTCTCTGCAAGTCATTTCCATGTTTTGTAGGTTCTTTTCATCTACATTAGAAGTTTGAGGAACAGAGGGGACTATACATTCTTTAATAGATTTATTGTCTGATTAGACTGAGGTCCTTTTAAATCTCAACACTGTTTACTATATGACTAGTTCCATTGTTCTTCAATTCCACTAGGTATTAAATATCACACTGGTGTGATCACTCATCTAGAGCCAGACATCCTGGAATGTGAAGTCAAGTGGGCCTTAGGAAGCATCACTACAAACAAAGCTAGTGGAGGTGATGGAATTCCAGTTGAGCTATTTCAAATCCTGAAAGGTGATGCTGTGAAAGTGCTGCACTCAATATGCCAGCAAATTTGGAAAACTCAGCAGTGGCCACAGGACTGGAAAAGGTCAGTTTTCATTCCAATCCCAAAGAAAGGCAATGCCAAAGAATGTTCAAACTACAGCACAATTGCACTCATCTCACATGCTAGTAAAGTAATGCTCAAAATTCTCCAAGCCAGGCTTCAGCAATACGTGAACCGTGAACTTCCAGATGTTCAAGCTGGTTTTAGAAAAGGCAGAGGAACCAAAGATCAAATTGCCAACATCCACTGGATCATGGAAAAATCAAGAGAGTTCCAGAAAAACATCTATTTCTGCTTTATTGACTATGCCAAAGCCTTTGTGTGGATCACAATAAACTGTGGAAAATTCTGAGAGAGATGGGAATACTAGACCACCTGACCAGCCTCTTGAGAAATCTGTGTGCAGGTCAGGAAGCACCAGTTAGAACTGAACATGGAACAACAGACTGGTTTCAAATAGAAAAAAGAGTACATCAAGGCTGTATATTGTCACCCTGCTTATTTAACTTCTATGCAGAGTACATCATGAGAAACGCTGGACTGGAAGAAACACAAGCTGGAATCAAGATTGCTGGGAGAAATATCAATAACCTCAGATATGCAGATGACACCACCCTTATGGCAGAAAGTGAAGAGGAGCTAAAAAGCCTCTTGATGAAAGTACAAGTGGAGAGTGAAGAAGTTGGCTTAAAGCTTAACATTCAGAAAACAAAGATCATGGCATCTGGTCCCATCACTTCATGGGAAATAGATGGGGAAAGAGTGTCAGACTTTATTTTTGGGGGCTCCAAAATCACTGCAGATGGTGACTGCAGCCATGAAATTAAAAGACGCTTACTCCTTGGAAGAAAACTTATGACCAACCTAGATAGCATATTTAAAACTAGAGACATTACTTTGCTGACTAAGGTCCATCTAGTCAAGGCTATGGTTTTCCAGTGGTCATGTATGGATGTGAGAGTTGGACTGTAAAGAAGGCTGGGCGCTGAAGAATTGATGCTTTTGAACTGTGGTGTTGGAGAAGACTCTTGAGAGTCCTTTGGACTGCAAGGAGATCCAACCTGTCCATTCTGAAGGAGATCAGACCTGGGATTTCTTTGGAAGGATTGATGCTAAAGCTGAAACTCCAGTACTTTGGCCACCTCATGCAAAGAGTTGACTCATTGGAAAAGACTCTGATGCTGGGAGGGATTGGGGGCAGGAGGAGAAGGGGACGACAGAGATGGCTGGATGGTATCACTGACTCAATGGATATGAGTCTGAGTGAACTCCGGGAGTTGGTGATGGACAGGGAGGCCTGGTGTGCTGCGATTCATGGGGTCGCAAAGAGTCGGACATGACTGAGTGACTGAACTGAACTGAGGATGTATAGTTTGACTATCAAACATATACGCTTTCAAGTTATTATACGGGTAACAGATTCTTTAGAAACCTCATATCTATAGCAAGAACATACTGAAAAACCTAAGAAAAAACCTAAGTGTTAACTAAATATTAGTTTACTCTGAAAGAATAAATACTGATAGTGGGTTCAAAGCCTCCTTGAACATAACTTTATGCTTTAAAGAGGTTGTTGTTTTTTTTTAAATTCTTATAAAATTTTATCCTCTAATTCCACTTCTCCTCTCATTAAGCACACTGCCAAGGGCTGGACACTGTGAAAAATGACCAAGGCAGCTCATGCTCACAAAGCTTTCCAGCAGCTTAAGAAGACCAGAGGAGTCAAGCTCAAGGTTGGTTCATGGCTCAGCTGTGGGATAGTTCTGTGGAATGCAAAGGCCCGTTTTGAATTTATGGTATCTTTCCTTACTAGCAAACTAGTAAAGAAGAGAGAAGATTTTAGAGGATGAACATATACCTGTAGTCATCTCATTAGTGATTGTTAGAGGCAAAAGTGAGGGGCTTTGCATGCCCATGTCACTAGAAGAAGACTTCCCTAGAATCATCACACTAATGTGGGAGGTTTTCTAAGACCTTCTCTCCTGATCCCTCGTTCTGCAAAAAATATATGACTCTCACTGAAGCCAGTGGGATTTGTCCATGCCTCTCCAAGGATAGAATGTAACTTCTATATACTAAGAGTCATGAAAACCATAAAAGAATTAGCTTTGTCTTTATATGCTTATTCCTACATCCATGGCCTTACCTTTCTCTCTTTCTTGTGGACACCTCCTCTCAGGAAGGCTAACCTGAAATGAGACATAAATGAATGAATAAGATATTTTATGTGTTCCTGCCTAGGGCAGGAAAAAAAAAAAAAACTAACACACAAGAGAAATAGGATGCTCCTCAGTAGGAGGAAAGGCTTCTGAGATGGAGCAGGTGGACTCAGCTTTATATTTTTTGTTCATTGCCTGGTGTGTGGCTATTTCCTTCAGGACTTTTCAGGAGGAAAAACCATTGTAGGTATTTTAAACAGCAGTAAATTTAATGCAGGGAATTAGAAGCTTATCCAACCATTGGGATGGCTGATGGGCTAAGATCAGAGAGGTCTCTGCTGGCTTGAGGAGTCTAGAAGTACCAGAAATTCAGGGAAGCTGCTACCAAAAATCTCAACTGTTTGTGGTACAAAAATGGATGATGCTCAAGAGAACGCTGGTAAAATCCAGTTTCCTCTTCCATCTGCTAGTGCCTGTGCACTTTCTGCCACAGAAAATAATGCTTTTTCCTTCTCCCCTCCTACCTTCCAAATCTCACAGAAATGCATCTTAACGGGAAAATCCAAATCGAATAAAGAGAATAGGTTTGTTACTAACAGATAAGAAACAATAGCTGACATATGGACTGGGTAAAAGAGATTTTAAAAATACTCACTGAAGAGATGGTAGGATGAAGAGGTGGATGAATGGATGGATGGACATGGATGGATGCGTGGATGGATATTTTTCACAGCATAGGCCACTACTCCCCAGAGATTGATACAGTGGAGTTCAGTGTCAGGTAAAATTAGACTAGAAGACTGGTAAGGCCATTTTAGACTCTTAGGTCTGTGGGCCTCATGCTTGAATTGACTGCACCTACCAGGCCAGAGCTCTCTTTTTCTTTGCTCAAGGACTCAAGTCTCTAATTTTAGGTACTTTCTAATCTGTGATGAGAAGTTGTTTTACAGATATATTATGGATTCTCTTCTAGAATCTACAAACCTTGTCATGAAGGTTATTGCTTCATTCTACCTACTAGTAAAGAATGTTCATGTAATTAAAGCAGGACACGTGTGTGTCTGTATGTGTGTGTGTGCATATTCTCTCTCTCTCAGACACACACTCAATTCTCCACTTATATCTTATTCAGAGATTAGTCCTAATTTAGAAAGTTTAATAAGAAATGGACATCTCATATAGATGCAATTTTACCTTTGTTAGATGTAATTATCCACTATTGTTAATAAACCTCTATGGATAAATTATATTAGAAAAGATCAGGATTTCAGCTAATAGAGACCTGAGTCTAAATACCAATTATGAAAGTGATTTCCTGAATGACAAAACAAGCATTTCACCTCTTAGACCCTCAGTTTCTTAACTTGGAAATTAATCTTGAAGTATATAATCTCTTTTACTTTCGTCAAGAGGCTTTTTAGTTTCTCTTCACTTTCTGCCATAAGGGTGGTGTCATCTGCATATCTGAGGTTATTTATATTTCCCCCAGCAATCTTCATTCCAGCTTGTGTTTCTTCCAGCCCAGCGTTTCTCATGATGTACTCTGCATAGCAGTTAAACAAGCAGGGTGACAACATACAGACTTGACGGACTCCTTTTCCTTTTTGGAACCAGTCTGTTGTTCCATGTGTGGTTCCAACTGTTGCCTACTAACCTGCGTACAGGTTTCTCAAGAGGCAGGTTAGGTGGTCTGGTATTCCCATCTCTTTCAGAATTGTCCACAGTTTATTGTGATCCACACAGTCAAAGGCTTTGGCATAGTCAATAAAGCAGAAATAGATGTTTTCTGGAACTCTCTTGCTTTTTTCATGATCCAGTGGATGTTGGCAATTTGATCTCTGGTTCCTCTGCCTTTTCTAAAACAGCTTGAACATCTGGAAGTTCACAGTTCACATATTGCTGAAGCCTGGCTTGGAGAATTTTGAGCATTACTTTACTAACATGTGAGATGAGTGCAATTGTGCGATAGTTTGGACATTCCTTGGCATTGCCTTTCTTTGGGATTGGAATGAAAAGTGCTGTTTTCCTCTTCATGAAAGTGAAAGAGGAAAGTGAAAAAGTTGGCTTAAAGGTCAACATTCAGAAAACAAAGATCATGGCATCTGGTCCCATCGCTTCATGACAGATAGATGGGGAAACAGTGGAAACAGTGTCAGACTTTATTTTTGGGGGCTCCAAAATCACTGCAGATGGTGACTGCAGCCATGAAATTAAAAGATGCTTACTCCTTGGAAGGAAAGTTATGACCATCCTAGATAGTGTATTCCAAAGCAGAGACATTACTTTGCCAACAGAGGTCCATCTAGTCAAAGCTATGGTTTTTCCAGTGGTCATGCATGGATGTGAGAGTTGGACTATAAAGAAAGCTGAGCACCAAAGAATTGATGCTTTTGAACTGTGGTGTTGGAGAAGACTTGAGAGTCCCTTGGACTGCAAGAAGATCCAACCAGCCCATTCTAAAGGAGATCAGTCCTGGGTGTTCATTGGAAGGACTGATGCTAAAGCTGAAACTCCAAGACTTTGGCCACCTCATGCAAATAGTTGACTCACTGGAAAAGACTCTGATGCTGGGAGGTATTAGGGGCAGGAGGAGAAGGGGACGACAGAGAATGAGATGGCTAGATGGCATCACCAACGCGATGGACATGAGTTTGAGTGAACTCTGGTAGTTGGTGATGGAAAGGGAGGCCTGGCATGCTGTGATTCATGGGGTCGTAAAGATTCAGACATGACTGAGTGACTGAACTGAACTGATATCATCTCTGATACTATTTAAAGTTCAAGAGTTTTGGTTTTATAACTTAACTGTTGCCTGTATTTTTTTTAAAAAGTGACTATTAGTCATTGGTGACATTGCCACCTTGTTTGCATGTTGCTTGCATGACCTCCTATCTTTTCTGACCACCTCTTCTCTTTTCTGACCACTCATTCTATCATGTCAGGATTTTGTGGTTGGTTGGATTATAACCTAAGGTATCTAAAGCTTCCTTCAGCAATTTTTTTGGCCTTTAAAGATTTCGTGAAAGAAAAATGTGTTGTTTAATACTAAAGAGTCCTTATTGAAAGATCATAAATTTTTATCTGTACTCCTTCTCTTATCACTGGACTTGGGATGACATCAAGTATTATTAGAATGGTATGAATATGATGTTTGGCCAGAGATCAATAGTATATGAATATTGCTTTGGCTCAGGATTTCTCCTGTCAACAGATTCCCTAAGGGGAAAATATGTACTAAGGAGCTAGGGCACAAAGAAGCTAAAGCAAAGTAATGATTCATTATTTGGCGGATTTTAACCCCAGACTCCAGTGAGTTGGATCATGTGCAAAGCTCCTTTTACTTCAGTTAAACAGGCCAAACAACCTTGAAGCAAAGCAATTCTGGAGAACTGCTACACCTATTCCACCCTCAATGCATTAACTCTAGTGTTAGATCTTACCACTATGTTAAAAGGCCAATCCAAAATGTACCTGCCAGAGCCTGAGAAGCTAGAGCTAGAGGGAGAAAAGAGAGTCTGTACCCAATGCCTGATGCCAAGCCGACCTAGTAACAGGCCAGTAGTCCTAGTCCTGGGGGCCAGGTAGGAGGACAAGGAAGGAGAGAAAACGATGGCTAAGACTGCTCCCCACCCTGCCACTGGCTTCTGGAAAGGAAAGGAGAAACGCTCTGACTCTATGCAATTAACTGTTAGTCACTTTCAGTTCCAACCCTAGAATATTGCAGCCTAAGCCTAATACTGGTTACGTATTTTTCAGGGCCCAGTGCAAAATGGAAATGTAGGGCCCCAGCCAGAGATGGGAAAGTCAACATCTCCTATTTCACAAGGGTGTTCCTCCAACTCATGGCAGACAGGCAACTCCCAAGGGCTTGCAGTCTCCACATAGGACCCAGGGGTACCTGAAGTCCTGGGTGAAGAGTAGTGGGGTGTGGGGAGGTTGGGCATAGCCTGGTGAGTCAGAGGGCAGAAAGCAGACAACCCATGCCAAGGAGGCAGGAGGAGGCTTGAGGAGAGGCTGGTATGAGCCAAGGACACTCTGAGCACATGCTCCATTGTCCCATCAGACTTTGCTTATACAACATAAATTCAAAGATTAAATTGGTAAGAATTCAAAGATAGCAATGGCAGATCATTAAAATCTAAGTGTGGGGCTCCTGTGAGCAAAGGCCCCATGTGACTAGACTGACTGCTTGCCTGGGAAGGTGATCTTGCCACAGCCCAAGCTTTCCCATCCAGGTTACTGCTCTTACCCTCCCAAAGAGCTACAAAGTGTCCGGCAGGGGAGGGACAAATGGATGGTCATGGGCTGCAAGTGAGATGGGCATCCAAGGTCCAAATAGGGAAATTCCACCAACTTGTCATTCTTATCCACTTTCTCATGTATGGTTTGAGGCAACTAACGACTTCCTGCAAAGCTTTGCTTGATTCTTTTTTGCAAGTCTCATCTACCCAAGAAAGTTTCTGAAGTACAACAAAAGGACTGTGGGCTTTGGAGCCATGGAGACCTGGATCCAAATTTGACCCTGGTTCAACTGGGTACAAACTATTTGATCTGTTTGAGCCTCAGGCTCCTCAAATGTCGAATGCAGATACTAAGATCTCCTATAGAGTGTATACAATAAAGTGTCTGACAGGGTACAGTAGTATGGTGTCTGCCTGGGGAAGCAACCTCCATCAGCAGGAATTTTGCAAAAAGACTTTCAGCATCACGTCCTGTAGCTGATGTCTCCAGTCAAGAGTCTATATCCACCTAAAAATGGCTTTCCAGGCTTTTCAGCAGCTACATCATCAGCCATATTTAGCCATGTGGCTTTCTTGCCTGTGGCTTCTGGAGTGCCCTGGTACCTCCTGCTTCCCAGGAGAGCTCTAGGCAGATGGAAAAGTCAAGGTTCTTTTCGTTATCAGCCCTCTGGTTCTTGCTGAGCCCTGCAAGAGCACTGACAAGATGGCATCACCCATCAAGGAACTGGTGAGAGGGCCCCAGAGTAGCATTCAGAGAGAAGGAAGTCTGTCCCATGACTGTGCCACACATCTCCTTAGTCTCATGGGATTAAGTTTGGGGCAGCATCTGGGTCTCCTGAGTCTCACAGCTGAGGTGAATTTCCAGTCTCCATTAGGCCTTTCTTCCAGAGGATGGATGCCAACTGTGCCCTTCTGACAGTATCTGAACTTTGTATGTTAGGCAATTGGGGACTTGGCAGAAGTCCCAAATCACTCTACACAAAGCTCCAAAGGACTCAGGAACACCTATGCAAATAGGACTCTGAGAACAGTCTCTGTTATCCTGTTCTTTTCTGAGATAGATTTGCTAACTCAGTTTTAATAGTGCCTCTGAGCTATATTCCTGCGTGCCTATATATATATATATACATATATATATACACACACACACATACATATATATAAACTTTCTATGTTTATCTCATCTTTACAGTCAGATTTCAAACCTGAGGGGGACTGCTCTGGTAGTCAGCCTTCAGTGGATGCCCTTGCTTTGTAAGTGCTCAGTGACTGCTCGCTGATCTAGTTTATACAGGTCAACCTTGTGAAGTGCTTCTGATTTAAGTGACAGGCTTGCCTCACAGTAACACACACATAAACACACTTTGTGTTTAGATGAGGGTCTACCACTATGGATTTGCCACTTGGCATCTGAGCCTCTGCCTTTTACACCAGAGCATATCCAGCTTTAATGTGCACAGGAACCATGAAGATCCTATTAAAATGCAGATTCTGACCCAGTCATTCTAGGGTGGAGCTTGAGATTCTGCTTTTACAGACAGGCTCCCTGGTGCTGCCTGTGCTGTTCTGAGGACTGAAATCAGAACGGATGTCCACAATGGAGAGGCCTTGCTTCCACCTCTTCGGCTCCCATTGTGCTTGCTGAGTTGCAGGGTCCTTTAGATGAAGTTTCTGGTCCCTTTCTCTCCTCACTTCTTAATTCAGGCTCTGTTTTCTTTGGCTCTCCAGATCTTACTTTGGAACTGGAAACTCAGGGCCAAAAGTCGACATTTTCATGACAGTCCCATTGGAGTTCCATCAGAGTTCAGAGCAAGGTTAAATTTGCTCTGGCTGGGCTGCTGACAATCACTTTAGGGTGCCCAAACTCCCAGACTTAAAGATGGAAATATAATATCTCCCCGAGGAAGCATTTTTATTGAGTCCATGAATAAGAGAGCATGCCTTTTGTTGCATCTAATTTCAGCTTTACTCCCTCCATGTGGCATGCCTGCAAGGCAGCAGTGCTCATGGCCGGTGATGTCGGAAATGAGGCAAGATTTAGAAAAAACCTGGAATTTATGTAAAAGTAGAAAGCTATTTAAAGCATCATAAATGGCTACATGGAGCCCGTGCTTCTTTTGATATTATTTAGGATTTTAAAATCATGAGATTATTTGTCTGGGAAAGAAACAGTCTAGAGCCTCTCCCTCTCTCTTTTCATTTTCTCACCACCACTAAAAAGTACATACTTACCAAAGATAGTTGGCACAGAAACATCAGGAGGATATACATCTGCTGGGTTTTAAAATTTTATTGCAAAGAATCAACATAGATAGAAGGCAGTTGATGTTACCTAATAAGGCAATAGAACTGAAGATATTTTCTTAGAACTGTTTAAATAATCAGAATGGCCATCATCAAAAAAGTCCACAAACAATAAATGCCGGAGAGGGTGTGGAGAAAAGGGAAGCCTCTTACACTGTTGATGGGAATGCAAACTGGTACTGCCATTATGGAGAACAGTGTGCAAATTCCTTAAAAAACAGGGAATAGAACCGCCATGTGCTGTGCTGTGTCTAAGATGGTCAGTCATGTCTGACTCTTTGTGACCCCATGGCCTGTAGCCTGCCAATATCCTCTGTCCATGGGGATTCTCCAGGCAGGAATATTGGAGTGGGTTGCCATGCCCTCCTCCAGAGAATCTTTCCAACCTAGGGATCAAATCCAGGTCTCCGACATTGCAGGTGGATTCTTTACCATGTGAACCTCCAGGGAAGCCCAAGAATACTGGAATGGGTAGCCTATCCTTTCTCCTGGGGATCTTCCTGACCCAGGAATCAAACAGGGGTCTCCTGCATTGCAGGCAGATTCTTTACCAGCTGAGGTACTAGGGAAGCTCTTAGAACTGCCATAAAATCCAGCAATTTCATTGCTAGGCTTACACCCCGAGGAAACCAGAATTTTAAAAGACACATGTACCCCAAAGTTCATTGCAGCATTATTTACAGAGCTAGGACATGGAAACAACCTAAATGACCATCAGCAGATAAATGTATAAGGAATTATGGTACATATATATATATACACACACACAATGGAATATTACTCAGCTATGAAATGGAACATATTTGAGTCAGTTCTAATGAGCTGGATGAACCTAGAGCCTATTATACAGAGTGAAGTCAGAAAGAGAAACACAAATACCGTGTATTAATGCATATATACAGAATTTAGAAAGATGGTACCAATGATCTTACATGTGGGGCAACAAAGGAGACACAGATGTAAATAACAGACTTTTGGATCCAGTGGGAGAAGGTGAAGGTGGGATTATTTGAGAGAATAGCATTGAAATATGCACAGTACCATATGTAAAACAGATGACCAGTGCAAGTTCAATGCATGAAGCAAGGCACCCACAATTGGTGCTCTGGGACAACTCAGAGGGATAGGGTGGGGAGGGGGTTCAGGATGGGGGGAAACATGTATACCTGTGGCTAATTCACGCTGATATATGGCAAAAACATTGCATTAATGTAAAGTAATTATCCTCCAATCCCCAATGTTCATCGCAGCACTGTTTATAATAGCCAGGACATGGAAACAACCTAGATGTCCATCAGCAGATGAATGGATAAGAAAGCTGTAGTCCATATACACAATGGAGTATTACTCAGCTGTTAAGAAGAATTCATTTGAATCAGTTCTGATGAGATGGATGAAACTGGAGCCAATTATACAGAGTGAAGTAAGCCAGAAAGAAAAACACCAATACAGTATACTAACACATATATATGGAATTTAGGAAGATGGCAATGACGACCCTGTATGCAAGACAGGAAAAAAGACACAGATGTGTATAACGGACTTTTGGACCCAGAGGGAGAGGGAGAGGGTGGGATGATTTGGGAGAATGGGAATTCTAACATGTAAACTACCATGTAAGAATTTAATCGCCAGTCCATGTCTGACATAGGGTGCAGCATGCTTAGGGCTGGTGCATGGGGATGACCCAGAGAGTTGTTGTGGGGAGGGAGGTGGGAGGGGGGGTCATGTTTGGGAACGCATGTAAGAATTAAAGATTTTAAAATTAAAAAAAATATATATTAACTAATTGAAAAAATAAAATAAAAATCAAACAGATATGTAAGAATAAAATAAAAGACTGGAACATTATTCTTTTAGTTCCTGGAGAAAATTTTCTCCCCTCTCAGGAGTAACAATTATTGGTACTGAATGTTTCACAGTCTGGAAATTTGGGGTTTCCCAGAGGAGATTTCACCTCCAAGGAGCCCCAGAAAAGAAAGTGCATCTTTTTAAAAAGTACAGCTGAAGTAGTTTGTAAAGATGTCGTGATTTAATACTAAGTTAAAAATAGTCATTCTATGCATGTTCTATGCATATACACTTAGATATAAGAAATGTTAGTGCTTTACTGTTCCACCATTTAACTCAGGGATTTTAATCTCAATCCATAGCCCAACCAAATTTGAGTAAGTATGATATAGTAAAGAGATAAAGGAAAGTTAGATTTATTCACTAATATTTAAAAATATAACTTCCTATCACACATAGGATGTGATGTCTGATTCTTATATTCCCAAACACTTAAGATTATGTGCCTTCTCTCTTTTTAGCTCATTTACCAGCTGAACTTCACCAACATAACCACAGGAGAGAGTTTCCATTTCTGTGTGGAATAAATCTTTAAAAAATAAATAACAGGAGGACATACATTTTTACAGGACCACAACAGGTACTTGGGGGTTCATACATCTTGCCTATTCAGACCCTCAGTTTGAGTGGTAGCCTTTTTTTCACAACAATTTCGAATCAATGCACATTTTACAAGAACAGGAAAAAAAATTATGTTGACTGAACCACCACAAAAAGAATTTTATGGTGTTTTTGCTACCTGTGAGTAAATAAATATATATGCTTTTGGCATTCCTGGATATCTAATCTGCTAAGTGAGCCAAAACAACTATTTGTCCTGCTTTTTTTGTCCTTTAAATAAATTCTAGAAATGTATCACAGCACTCAAGGGTGAGTGCTTCTGTGGTTTAAGTTGCAGGAAATATTACTGCACAGCAAAGTATATGGTAAATGAGATGTCAGGAGACAGGGTTCCTCTCCTGATCTACCACTTACAGGTGGTGTGGCCCTAGGCAAGTCACTTTGCTTTTTTTCAACTGTCAGTTTTCTTACCCACATTGGATCCCCACATAAACCCCTCTGAACACTATACCCAGGCACCATCTTAGAAAACATAGGAAAAGGAGCAGAAATCTGAAAGACTAAATTTACCTCAGAGATACTGAAGAAAACAAAAGATACAATTTCAACCAGAATAGAACTGGAAACACATTAATTGTCAAGTTAAAATCCTCCAGCACTTCTGCTACCAGGGGAAGGGGAAGTTTATGAGGAAGAAACAATCAATCACAGAAAATAAAGAAGCCAAATGTTCTCTATACATCTGAATCACCTTTATTACATTTAAAATCCTGCTATATCTCCTGCCACGTCTCAAAGGAACCTAAAATTCAACACGCCTAAAACAGAAGTCATGGCCATTTCCCATCCACAAACCACAGACCTTTATCTTCTACACCAGTGACACTATCATCTATCCAAATCTAAAATCCAGAACACATGAGTCACTTTGCCTTTTATATTAAACCCATTCCCTAATAACACTGAGTTTATTTGCAAAACATATTTGGAATTTTTTCCATTTATATCTCTCTCTAGTACCGCTCTTTATAGTCTCTTTTTCTCTGGCCTTTGTCTCTCTTTTCCATTATCTACCCAGAGACCACACTGAAAATGCAATCAGGTTACCAACTACCCCCACAAAGATAGGTAGGTTTAGTTGCTAAGTCATGTCCAATTCTTGCAACCCCATGGACTGTAGCCGCCAAGTTCCTCTATCCATGGGACTTCCCAGGCAAGAATACTGCAGTGGGTTGCCATATCTTTCTCCAGAAGATCTTCATGATCTGGGGATTGAACTCAGGTCTCCTGCATTGCAGTAAGATTCTTTACCAACTGAGTGACCAGGGAAGCCTTTCCATTTGTATAAGGGGGCAGTGGTAAAGAATCTGCCTGCTAATGCAGGAGATGCAGGTTCAATCCCTGGGTTGGGATGATTCCCTGGAGTGAAAAATGGCAATCCACCCAGTATTCCTTCTTGGAAAAATCCATGAATAGAGGAGTCTGGAGGGCTACAGTCCATGAAGTCATAATGAGCTAGATATAACTGACCGACTGAACATACACTTTTGTATTAGAATAAAGTTTAAGCCAGATATGAGGTTTAGAAAGCCTCTCATGGTTTGTCTCCTGGCTCCTTTTCCACTACTACCTACTTTCTCTGTATATGCATACTCCTTCACTCTCCCCTCTGGGTCTGTTCCCTCACACTAAATTTTGTGCCCCACTGTGGAATTTCTTCCCATTATTCCCCTGGTTAATTTTTGTCCTTCCTAGAGATTCCAGCTTCCTCAAAGATACCTCTAGATCCCCAGGCCAGGTCAGATGACTGGCTATATGTACTCGTTCTGTGTATATGGTGAAACTTCTTTACCAGCTCTTGTTTTACTGTGTAATCGTACCTCCCCCACAGGATTGGTGGGGCCAGGTCTGACTTTGTATCCCAGATCCAGGGCTGGCATTCAATAAATAGAAAATTAATGAATAGAACTATTCTCTTTCTAGGGGATGGATTTTTCATGAGGTTGTCTCTTCAACCTTTATGGTGAAAAATTGCTTTTGGAAAATCCTAGCGAGATTTTTTTTTCCCTCTTCAATTTATTGGTTAAGGTAAATAGGGACCACAGTAGGAAACAGGAAAATAATGAATAGACTACTCTCTATTTCCATAAATTCTAGAAGATAACTTTTAAAAATCTGTCTTTTCCTCTGTTAATAACGAGATGATAAAAGATACAAAATTGAAAGGAATTTGTTTGTCTACAAAATTGTCAAGTAGGCTGACTGAGGCTGAAATTACTGCACAAGAGTTTCAAATCTAACTCCCCCACAGTGAGGGAACTATTCCCTCCTCCTTGCAACTTTATTTTAATTGCTTCCCTCTAAAGTTGCAGTAATTTTTTCTTGTATTACCCAGTTCTTGTACTAAATGCTGAAATGAGTGTAATACTTATTTTAACCTTGGTGAGTAATGTTCAGGCAATTATTTCCGGTTCTAAATACTAAGTTTTAGGTTGGCACAGGAGAATTGCATGGTTGGGTAATTCCAGTACAACCAATAATGAGAACTTACAGTCTGTTTTGACCAGAGCCTGATTTATATTTGTATAAATGAGTTACATCCCCAACTTTTTTTTTTTTTAAGTTGGTATAGTCTCACAGGCATATAATGACTGGAGGCTTGAGTCCTGGACTCATCCACAAAGAGCCTAATTTCAAGTGATGGAAAGCAATAATAGCATTATTCCAAGCACATACACACCTCATTTACTTTATTTCTATATGAAAATATGTTCCATGCTTCAGCAGTGGGTACCAAGATGAGGAGAGTCTTGTACTTCTAATTGAGGTTAGCTGTTCCAGCCCCAGAGATGACAGCAGATAAGGAAGAAAACTACTCCTGGCCTTAGTATTTGCAACTCTCCACTCCAATGAACTGCCTCCACTACAGAGTATATTCTCCAGGTGCTCTGGATTAAAACTGTATAGAAAGAAGCAAAGACCAAACTCCCATGCCAAACTTGCCCCAAGGCTCCAGATTGAATGCTTATGTATAGAAATCTGTGTGCCCTGAATTCAGAGACAGGCACGCCCATATACAAACCAATAGAATTCTCTGAAAAGGTCAGAATTAATTTTCTTGAAGCTAATTTCATAACTTCCAGTGCCATATGATGTGGGATATCCAGGGAACACCAGTGGTAACAGTTGTAATGGCCATTGACATTCATTCCTTCTAAAAGAGCTCAGTTCTTTTGGATAGTAGAAATATCAAAGTATCTTGCCATAACCCCCAAAAGTTCTGTAATTATGACTAAATTTAAGTCAGCTTGCTTAACAAAGTCATGGATGAAAGATGACATGCAAAGACTAAGGATCACTTACTTGGACAGCTTCATAGAAAGAAGACTTCAAAGTTATGCTAATTAGAGGTATTAGACCTTCAAGATAAAAGCCTTCTAATGAGCTAATTTTATAGACAAAGAGCACATCGATGTTGAATGAGTCCACATTCAGTCTGCATACTTGGGGCTTCATATGCTTGTCTCTATATCAGCGCCTCCTCTACACCGCTTTTACACTAACAAATTTGTCCTGACTACCAATCAAAGCTACTTTACCATAAAAAAGTGAAAAATGAAAGAGGAAAGAGCTGAAGAAGAGCTCACCAAATGGAGGTATGCAGCAGGAAAAGTGTGTCTCTAACCCACAACCAAGAAATACTGGATGACAGCTAGAAAGCAAGCAAGAACTAGAGAAATGTGAGGCTAGACTGACATTGTTAAAGAAAACCTGTTTCCAGATGGTATCAAGAGAATTTTAAATATCATAAGGGGGAAAAAAAAAGCTCGGCTCTCCAATATGCATCTCAGACCACATGTTTAATTGGATGAAAATAGAAATGTGTGTCCTTTTTGAACAGTGATTCTGTTAAGCTTGGTCTAGGTCTATGGCACAGAATTGGGTGCTGGGAGAATCCAGAGTCAGAGTGGAATCTGGACAAGAGGTAATTCCTCTGGAATGTGGTTATATGATTATTCTGGATTTAATTCTTAACTCTTAATTTCTTTGAGGAATTCTGACACTATAAACTTCTAAGGGTGAAAAAAAAAGCCCTGTTGAAAAGGTAGCATATGGAGAAAGAATTTTATTATGCTTCCTTCAAATATGAAAGTGCTTCTTCAGCTGCAACATTCTGGACTCTTGAAATTTTAGTTGATTCTTATAATGTCATGAAAAAGGAAATAGCAACAGATTGAACCAAGACATGTTTTAGTCTTATTTGAGGACTTAAAGATCAAGGTATTCAAAAAAGAAGTTTGGACCAATTCCAAAAATGCAAGAGATTGGGAAACAAAGAAGAAAATGATTTTTAAATGTGTTTAGGATCTATATGTCTACATACATGCTCTTATCTATATTTTTTGCTTTTTGACTGGTAGTTTATGAAGTCTAAGATGGTTCTGATCATTGCTCCGAGGTTATAAAGACAGTTTTAACTGTCTCACTCTGGGGAAGAACTGGCATGGATAGGGAGGAATAGAGACAGAGGCACAACAGGAAGTGTAGTAAAGTGTCGAGAAGAATTACAAAAGTTCATAATCTACTTTGAGTTCAATCTACATATCAATTTAAAGCTCACCTCAAAGATAAAAGATTTGCTAAAGATGCTGATAACTTCTGATGAATGGTGTCAGATTTGTGATCTCCAAAGAAGAAGACTTAGCTTCCGTACCAGGGATCAGGCCTTGATCACTCAAGAGCTTTTATATAGCAGAGTTTTATTAAAATATAAAAAGGGACAGAGAAAGCTTCTGACATAGCAGAAGGGGGATGGAGATTGCCCCCCATCCCTAGTCTTAGCAAAGGAATTATATACTTTTTAATTGCTTATTACAATAAATCAAAATAATGTCTCAAGGTTGTAAAGATCTTACTAGACCCACTCCCATAATATACATTTTAAATAACAGGATTAGTCAGAAGGTTTTCAAGAAGGAGAAACTTGTCCTCAAGCAGGATGCATTATTGTTATATAATCCTTACTAAGGAATGTAAAGAAAAAGTTTGTCCTTTCCTCCTCCTTGAGAGTTCCAGACCCCTATCTCCTCCTTGAGATCCCCAGACCCCTTTCTCCTCCTTGGGGACCCCAGACTCAGCTTTGTAAAAATCATCTTACTGGCAAGTCCCTGGAATTTGTTGCTGTTGCATGAAGTTTTCATAATAGGATAAGAATAAGGAGGTCAAATTAAGACTATCAGCTATTCTTAAATGATATTTTCAGGTCAATAAGATTCCCAGGCCCAAGAACAGTATTCATGAAACTGTTAAGATGTACATCACTGTCCTGTGGTTCTCAGCCTTAAGTTATGTCATGAGGCTATAACTGCCCGGCTCATGACTTCTAAGAGTGGGAAGCAAAGTGATTTGAGGATTACAAAAGAAAGCCACTCTACTCTGAGAGGAGGAAATCAAGTGTGACAGGTAGATATAAGTATTCTTAGAAACAGGCTCACATGATTTGTGTAGAAGTTATGAAGAGCTGTTAGTGAAGTCTAGTGTTTTTCAATCTCTCTGGATGAAGTATAAAAACTTCCTCACCTCTAGGATGAGTGGAAGTCTTCCTCCATTACATCTGAGTTAATTTGGGAATGGTGCATCTTCTTCCAGAGAGATATAACACTGCCTTTGTCTTTACACTTTTAATGGTTCTTGAGCTTCGGAGTTGGGTCCAAAAGTGGCAAAGTGAAAAAAAACCATCAGTCTAGGGATCAAAAAACCAATTTCAGATCTAGTTATGCTACCTACAAGTGGTCTTGTGGGGCCACTGGATCACAACTGAATCTCAGAATTCTGATTTTTAAATTGGGACATTACTCATCACTATTAGATTGCTTCTGCTAAATGATGCTGTGCAGATCTAAAATCAGTGCACATGCACCAAGCTAATATTTTAATAGAGCTATATAAATATAAGCATCAGTACTAGTGATGGCCAAAGAGAGGCCTGTAAGATAATATCTCTTTAGGACAGGAAATGAAGTTGTGAAGTTGATATTAATGATCTTTGAGAGCCATAGTGATTGTACAAATAATGAGAAATTGGAAGGTTTGAAGTTGCCTCTTAAAAACTGAAATGTTGGCAGGACACAGTTGCCAGGTTTTCCAACTTCGTGAACCTGCAACTTTGATGTGGTAATAAAAGCTAATTTTATAGATTGGTCTTGGATTGTAATGATTCACAAAAGAAATGTTCTAAAGATACTGTAGCTGAGAAGCTCATGTCTAAAGTCTTAGCAGACGGAGTACTGCTTCCCTTTTTCTGGGGATTAATATCTGGTTGGTCTAGGCAACAACAATCGTAACTATTCCCTCATGTTTACAGCCAGACGACAGAATGGGTGAGAAAGTCAGTGTATACTTGTCGGAAAGAGAAACCACACAAATTGAGACTCATTAAATCTGCCTGATACAAAGCAGAAAATGTTATCTCCTTACCAACATAAGCTCCCTCCTCTTACTTTACTTCTAGGTACATAAACGTGATTATTTCTGACCTTTTCATCTCTTCCCTGGCTCTTGCATCAGAAGAGTTGCAAAATCTAGATATTTTTGCTACAAATCTTTTTGCATTCTTCTCCAAAAGGGGAAAGGGACCCAAAGGACTCACACTGTCTGCAGTGATCCATACTTGAGCTCAGACACAGATAGCATCTAGAAGCCTAGCTTCTGTTGGAGTGTGATGAGTTCAATAGACTAATGAACAAACTTGGAGACTACTCCCAAATTCTTGTTTCCATTATGAGCCCTTTCTGGTCATTCTGGACATCACTGCCCTGCAAAGACTTTTTCAGTACCCACCTTCCGCTTCAATCTCACACAAACACACTCTTCTGTTTGTGTCAACACTCTAGTTGACTTTTGTCTTAAAGAGCTGAGACTTTCTGTCAACAGATAAATCCTTTCATTCTTGCCTATTGAGTTTCCCCCAGGAGCTGTAGCAGGTTTGACTAAGGAGGTATTGTTTTTGTCCATAATTTCAGCTATTCATTCTTGCTCAAGGGTTTGAATGAGTCAGCTGGATATTCTCCATTCTCACTTTATACTGCTTGATCTTGCTCTAGTTTCCTTTCCTCCTCCTCTTTTCCTTCCTGAGGCCCATCACCAAATACTATGCCTGATTTTCTCTACATAAGAATTTAAGGGAGGGGCAAGGGAGTTGGTGATGGACAGGGAGGCCTGGCATGCTGCGATTCATGGGGTCACAAAGAGTTGGACACGACTGAGTGATTGAACTGAACTGAGAGGAGCTAATATTACCAATGACTCAACAGTGTAACTCTTCTAAGTGTTTTTCCAGCATTTAAAAGACATGTGGTAATGAACTGCAAAAACAATAAAAGCCAAATATAAATTTCTGGATCCAAACTCTATCATGGTGATCAGTGTAACCTGGTCCTTGTTCAAGTTCTTTCTGTCCTGGGGAATTAATTGGAAATTCAATATCTTCCCTTGGGCAGTTGTCCACACTGCTCCTTTGAACACTGTAAGCAGGCCATTGAGTTAGACTAGGCTGTGGTCTGTGTGATCAGATTGGCTAGTTTTCTGTGATTATGGTTTCACAACAAAGCTAGTGGGGGTGATAGAATTCCAGTTGAGCTATCTCAAATCCTGAAAGATGATGCTGTGAAAGTGCTGCACTCAATATGCCAGTAAATTTGGAAAACTCAGCAGTGGCCACAGGACTGGAGAAGGTCATTTTTCATTCCAATCCCAAAGAAAGGCAATGCCAAAGAATGCTCAAACTACCGCTCTATTGCACTCATCTCACACTCTAGTAAAGTAATGCTCACAATTCTCCAAGCCAGGCTTCAGCAATACATGAACCATGAACTTCCAGATGTTCAAGCTGGTTTTAGAAAAAGCAGAGGAACCAGAAATCAAATTGCCAACATCTGCTGGATCATGGAAAGAGCAAGAGAGTTCCAAAAAAACATCTATTTCTGCTTTATTGACTATGCCAAAGCCTTTGACTGTGTGGATCACAATAAACCGTGGAAAATTCTGAAAGAGATGGGAATACCAGACCACCTGACCTGCCTCTTGAGAAACCTATATTCAGGTCAGGAAGCACCAGTTAGAACTGGACATGGAACAAAAGACTGGTTCCATATAGGAAAAGGAGTACATCAAGGCTGTATTTTGTCACCCTGCTTATTTAACTTCTATGCAGAGAACAGCATGAGAAATGCTGGGCTTGAAGAAACACAAGCTGGAATCAAGATTGACGAGAGAAATATCAATAACCTCAGATATGCAGATGATACCACCCTTATAGCAGAAAGTGAAGAGGAACTAAAAAGCCTCTTAATGAAAGTGAAAGAGGAGAGTGAAAAAGTTGGCTTAAAGCTCAACATTAAGAAAACTAAGATCGTGGCATCTGGTCCCATCACTTCATGGGAAATAGATGGGGAAACAGTGGAAACAGTGTCAGACTTTATTTTCGGGGGCTCCAAAATCACTGCAGATGGTGATTGCAGCTGTGAAATTAAAAAACGCTTATTCCTTGGAAGGAAAGTTATGACCAACCTAGATAGTATATTGAAAAGCAGAGACGTTACTTTGCCGACAAAGGTCCGTCTAGTCAAGGCTATGGTTTTTCCAGTGGTCATGTATGGATGTGAGAGTTGTGGACTGTGAAGAAAGCTGAGCGCCAAAGAATTGATGCTTTTGAACTGTGAATACTCATTGGAAGGACTGCTGCTGAAGCTGAAACTCCAGTACTTTGGCCACCTCATGCGAAGAGTTGACTCATTGGAAAAGACCCTGATCCTGGGCGGGAGGAGAAGTGGACGACAGAGGATAAGATGGCTGGATGGCATCACTGACTCGATGGACATGAGTTTGAGTAAGCTCCAGGAGTTGGTGATGGATGGGGAGGCCTGGCGTGCTGCAGTTCATGGAGTCGAAAATAGTTGGACAGCACCGCAGGAATGAACTGAACTGAACTGAACTGAAGCAGGGCATTTATGCTTCCAGGCCCTGCCCTGTGGCTACCTTAGCCTAAGTACCAGTGTTATATCCACTGTGTGCCCGGGGCACTTCCTCTCAAGTCTTCCTTCCCTGTTCCTGCTGCAGCACTAAATTCCCACATGCCGGAGGCCATTTTCCAAAGAAAGGCTTGGAGACAAAGTCTAGCTGCAATCAAAGCCAAGCTGTTGGCTTGGGCCACAATACAAAAACTGGTTCTCCTGCTCTCACTATAATATTCACACCTATCATTTACATCTTATAGTGTTACTGTAAGAATTTAATGAGATAATAAGCTTAAGCATGGGGTGTGGCCCTTGGCAATGTCTTAATAAGTAATATGAATTACTGACATGGTCACCAAGGGAGACAGAAGACAGCAGTGTTTATGAGCACAGACTCTGGAATCACACACCCCAGGCTTGAATCTTGTCTCTGCATCTTATTAGTTCTGTGACCGTGGATAAGTCATTGGTAGAAGGCTCAGCTACTGTTCTCCTTAAGGATGCAAGCATGTGTTCTCCTCTGAATCAGATTTTCTCCATTCCACATTGCTCCATTCTGTCCCCTAACCTTCTTCACTGGAGAGGGAAATGGCAAACCACTCCAGTATTCTTGCCTGGAGAATCCCCTGGACAGAGGAGCTTGGTGGGCTGTAGTTCATGGGACCACAGGGAGTCAGGCAAAACTGAGTGATTAACACAATCCTCTTCACTATTACCACCACCACCTCCACCACTAGAGAGTAATTCACGAAGCCTTATGTCCCCTGTGTTTCAGCACCCAAGGAATAGAGCAGATATTCTCTACCCACGTCTGGACCCACCCAAATAACAAACAGAGATCACTTCTTGGGCACTGAAGTGGGAACTGTAACATAGATTTAACAGAGCATTTCTTTCTCCAGTAGGGCTCCTGATGCTCAAAGATGAGGGGCTCTTTCATTCCATAAGTTGTTTCTCTTTTATCCTAGCCAGGTGGCTGAATCTTCATCCATCACCCACCCCTCAATTCATCCATTTCTTTTCTACATAAAGACACAAGGAAGATAAGGAATGTGGCTCAAACTCCTAATAAGTACACTGATGTTAAGCTTAGTAGATTTCCCATTTTTAACAGATAGTGTAGTAATTAAAAAAAAAAAAATTCTTTGGCAGGTCACTAAAATCTACAGTGGCCATAGTGACCCCAGAATGGATTCTAATTGCATTGCTAGTCTTCCTTTCACGTAGTTCCTGTTTGAAGCTTTAGTTTTGCAAAGACTGAGCTTCTTTAACATGTAGTGTAGATTAAAAGCAAGAAAATTTCATCAACAGAGCATTAAACTTAAAAATGTACATGCTAAAGGGCTAGAAATTCAACCTAATTAAAACAGCTGAATGCAGAGTCACAATTAAACAGTGAGAGAATTATGGAAAAGTAAATATTTACACACATATTGTACACTTATTAGGGTTTACAAAGAAACGCTTCTCATCTGCACAGCTTTTCTTTGTAATGATATTGTTATGAGGCAATAAATGTGCTTATAGTTAATAACAGATGTTAAATGGCATAATTCATCCAGAAACTCACTAATTACTGCAGAAGCGTGAGACAAATGCACAGCATCATATGCAAGGCCTTTCTTATCTATTAGTTTATAAAGTAAAAGAAAAGGTCACTTTTAGAAACAGACATACTTAGAGTAAAGCCTTAGATATTTAAATGAAATTTTTAAACACTTGAAAGTTACAATGAGCTTCCGCTTCTAGAAAATTCATGCTTCATTCAGAGAAAACAAATTGGCCTAAATGAGTTTGAGATAACTTGGCCACTCTAGTGGTAATTGTTTTCTAAATCAGTTCAGTGAGAAAGCTCTATATTTTAAGCATACTTTAAACATTACATGCTGTCTTTAGGATGATGTTTATACCATCAAATATTTCGTATTCCTTTAGTCTAATCTTTCTCTCCTTACAAGGGTATAGGGACAAGCAAGGCGGAGACAAAGCAGAACATAATATCACTTAAAGCAATTTTCTTTTACAAAGATTATGCAGAGAAGAGGTGGGAAATACAAATGCTTAAAATAATTGTTCATAAAATATTTGGGTAGACTGAATAGAAAAATTAAAACCAAGAGGCATCTTTTGTTTTCCTGGATGATCACTGTGGCATACCCTGCCCTCTTAACATTGTTGACTATCATTCTACTCTGTAATGTTCAGCTGTTTTCTCCACTTCCATGCTGTTTCTTTAAAATTGGAACATAGTTGATTTGCAATATTGTATTAGTTTCAAGTGTATAACACAGTAATTCAGTATTCTTACAGATTCGGTTCAGTTCAGTTGCTCAGTCGTTTCTGATTCTCTGCGACCCCACGGACTGCAGCACGCCAGGCTTCCCTGTCCATCACCAACTCCCGGAGCTTACTCAAACTCATGTCCATCATGTCAATGATGCCATTCAACCATCTCATCCTCTGTTGACCCCTTCTCCTCCCTCCTTCAATCTTCCCCAGCATCAGGGTCTTTTCAAATGAGTCAGTTCTTTGCATCAGGTGGCCGGAGTATTGGAGTTTCAGCTTCAGCATCAGTCCTTTCAATGAATATTCTGGACTGATTTCCTTTAGGGTTGACTGGTTGGATCTCCTTGCAGTCCAAGGGACTCTCAAGAGTCTTCTCTAACACCACAGTTCAAAAGCATCAGTTCTTAGGTGCTCGGCTTTCTTTATAGTCCAACTCTCACATCCATACATGACTACTGGGAAAACCATAGCTTTGACTAGATGGACCTTTGTTGGCAAAGTAATGCCTCTGCTTTTTAATATGCTGTCTAGGTTGGTCATAGCTTTTCTTCCAAGGAGCAAGTGTCTTTTAATTTCATGGCTGCAGTCACCATCTGCAGTGATTTTGGAGCCCAAGAATTATACTCCATTAAAAAATAATGGCTATAATCTCCTCTTTTATGGAAGAGACACTTCCATGCTGTCTTAATGTGTGTGTTAGTCACTAAGTCATTTACGACTCTTTGTGACCCACAGACTGTGGATTGCCAGGCTCCTCTGTCCATGGGATTCTCCAGGCCACAATACTGGAGTGAGTTGCCATTCCCTACTCCAGGGGATCTTCCTAACCCAAAGATCGAACCCAGGTCTCCCACACTGCAGGCAGATTCTTTACCACCTGAGCTATCTGGAAAGTCCCTGTCTGAATGATGGTGCCCTTTGAAATGTTTGCAGTTGATTTGCACTATATTTTACAAAGTGTCACTTCTTGGATTTCATTTCTATTGGTCTTCAAGACCAGAGGGCTTGCTTTCCATCTTGAGTAAAATAAAATCAGATTGCTTAAGTTAAAACAGTAAACTTTCCCAAGTTTTTAGTTTATATAAACACAGAACCTTCAATGAGAGAAAGAGAAGTGTGAAGTGGAGAATGTTGTTTGGGACAGAAACAGAAAGAGAGATAAACTGTGCCTTTAGTTTTCTATGGGATAGAAACAATTATACCAAACCTCAATTTCTTCACAATGTTTAATTGTCCCTTTTTTATTGTGGAAAGCCTGGTGGCCAAATGATTCTTTTAATGCCATTGAGTAGGATCGCCTGAGTCTCTTTCTTTTTCAGTTCTCTGAAGAATAACTTCCCCTGATAACATAAAAACTTGACAATGAAAATCAATGTGTATCTGTCACTATAATGGTTTGAGTCAAGGGAGAATTTCTTTCCTTCCATATTATCTTTTGGAACAATTTGGGAAGAAATCTGCTTAGGAAAGAGGTAAAAAGGGTTTATTTTAGAGATAGAATGTACTAGACTGATGCTTCTCAAACTTCCAAGGACACATAAATAATCTGGGGATCTTTTTAGAGGACAGATTCTGACTCAAGAGGTCTGCAGTGGCCCTGCCATCCTGCACATCTAACAAGTTCCCAGGTGATATCAATGCCACTGCCTGCAGACTACACTGTGAGCAGTGGAGGCCCACAGGACCTCTGGCAGTCTCATCTAAATTTGGTAACTTAACACGATCCTGCTCGAATCATCAGTTGCAGAGTTCTGCAAAAAGGAAGCAAAGTACAAGTTCATATTGAGTCTTAAATTAGAAAGCTGGAAGGGTATTTAAGGGGAACACTGATTTATATCCCGTCATGTGGTGTTCTATAGTATCACATAGAAACCATTCCAGATGGTTGGGAAAGAATGTGTTTGTAATAAACTCCTTTGAAGATAGCCTGCAACATTGCTTGGTAAATTAATTCTGTTTTTAATAACCTCTATCATATTTAGCAGATACTCCCCCTGCTATATCACCAGTTAATTCTTTCTGTCCAGACTTCATTAAGGCAGAAAATTTCTCTAAATGATACCCTTCCATAAACTCAAAAACTATTCGCTAATATATAATCTCATAGTTTCCATTCTATACACTAAGCTATCTCACATGGTTTAGACTTTTCTCAATGGGACATTTTCCAACCCTTTAATCATTTGGGTAATCTTATCCAAATGATGTCATCCCCCCCACCACCCCACTGGAGAGTAATTTATTCTATCCTCAGTTCAAAAACATCCATCCTCTTCTTTGTTTTCATTCTTTCAGTCTCTAATGGCTCACATCTTTTCAAGAATTTCTATATCATCTTTATGGATCATTACTTCCTTAAGATCTTTGGTGAGTTAATTGTCAAAATTTCAGTGTTGTTAGTTTATTCTTTTACAAAGTAAGAGACGACAATTAGGAGACAAAATTATCATCATGTTTCACCTCTGATGTTCTTTACTTGGTTGTTCATCTCTGAAATAATCTAATTGTTTTCTAAGTAGTTCATAAATTATCCACATACAAGGCACATGAACTAAATTATAGGGCCTTCTAAAAGAAAACAATGATATTCTATATTTAGCTTTACTGAAATATACTACACATTTATAAATATATAACTTGAACTTTTTTTTCGGCCATCTGAACTATCTTTAAATGTATGTTTCAGTAGTGTTAAGTACATTCACATTGTTGTAAATATCTAACCTTTTAATTCTTACAAACCTAGCCCTGAGTGAGTATTCAACAAATACTGCATATCAACATGTTCAGTTCAGTTGCTCAGTCATGTCTGACTCTTTGTGACCCCATGGACTGCAGCACGCCAGGCTTCTCTGTCCATCATCAACTCCAGGAGCTTACTCAAACTCATGTCCATTCAGTTGGTGATGCCATACAACCATCTCATCCTCTGTCGTCCCTTTCTCCTCCTGCCTTCAATCTTTGCCAGCATCAGGGACTTCTCCAGTGAGTAAGTTCTTCCCATCAGGTGGCCAAAGCATTGGAGTTTCGGCTTCAACAGCAGTCCTTCCAATGAATATTTAGGACTGATTGCCTTTAGGATGGACTGGTTGGATCTCCTTGCAGCCCAGGGGACTCTCAAAAGTCTTCTCCAACACCACAGTTCAAAAGCATCAATTCATTGGTGCTCAGCTTTCTTTATAGTCCAACTTTCACATCCATACATGACTACTGGAAAAACTATAGCTTTGACTAGATGGACCTTTGTTGGCAAAGTAATGTTTCTACTTTTTAGTATGCTGTCTAGGTTGGTCATAACTTTTCTTCCAAGGAGCAAGTGTCTTTTAATTTCATGGCTGCAGGCACCATCTGCAGTGATTTTGGAGCCCCAAATATAAAGTCTGTCACTATTTCCATCGTTTCGCCATCTATTTGCCATGAAATGATGGGACCAGATGCCATGATCTTAGTTTTCTGAGTGTTGAGTTTTATGTCAGCTTTTTCATTCTTCTCTTTCACTTTTATCAAGAGGCTCTTTAGTTCTTCGCTTTCTGCCATAAATGTGGTCTCATCTGCATATCTGAGGTTATTGATATTTCTCCCAAGAATCTTGATTCCACCTTGTGCTCCATCCAGCCCAGCGTTCCTCATGATGTACTCTGCATAGAAGTTAAATAAGCAGGGTGACAATATACAGCCTTGACGTACTCCTTTCCTGATTTGGAACCAGTGTGTTGTTCCACGTTCAGTTCTAAATGTTGCGTCTTGACTTGCATACAGATTTCTCAAGAGGCAGGTCAGGAGGTCTGGTGTTCCCAACTCTTTAAGAATTTCCCACAGTTTGTGGTGATCCACACAGTCAAAGGTTTTGGCATAGTCAATAAAGCAGAAGTTGATGTTTTTCTGGAACTCTCTTGCTTTTTCAATGATCCAACGGATGTTGGCAATTTGATCTCTTGTTCCTCCGCCTTTTCTACATCCAGGTTGAACATCTGGAAGTTCACAGTTCATGTACTGTTGAAGCCTGGCTTGGAGAATTTTGAGCATTACTTTGCTAGCGTGTGAGATGAGTGCAATTGTGCAGTTTATCAACATGATTAGATACAAATCCCTGTTTCTCCTCTTAGTACCTCTGTGACTTTAAGCAACATAACATCTTGGAACCAAAGTTTTCTTCTTTTTAAAATACAGGTAATACCTAACTTAAAGCTATTCATACAGTTTAAATTAGATAACTTATAATGTGCATGGCACACAGAGGACATTCAATAAACAATTATTTCACTCATCTTTAAGTAACAAAATATCAGTTAGACAATCGCTAGTAGTTAGGATAGCATTTTTCACATTGCAAACCCTCAATAAATGTATTGGAACAATGAATCAAAATACAGGAGTAATCAAGTTGAGTGTCTGGAAAAAGAAAAATCATTGAACTTGGTTTTTGTTATATTGATATAACTTTATTACAATGATAAACACCTATTAATTCCTCAGATTTAGCTTTTAAAAATTTCATTTCCAGGATTGAACAATATATCAAAAAGGAGATAACCAAAGTTAAATGAGAGTAGTGTCTATCAAAATCATGAGAATCATACTGCTATAAAAGGTCTTATTAGAAGGGCTTTTTTTTTTTTTTTTTAGAGAAAAGGTAATGTAAATGAATTATATTTTATAGTTGTCCCTCAAACAATGTGAGGGTTAGTGATGCCATCCCTCTGCACAGTCAAAATCTACCTATACAAGTATAGTAGTTGGCCCTCTATTTACACAGTTTCTCCACATCCCAGGTTCTGCATGTAAGGATTAAGCCAACCTAGAATTATGTAGTACAGTAGTATTTATTGCAATTTTTGTTTAAGGGTCAACTGTATTACATAAGAATTATATTAATTTGGTGGAAACCTCTATGGAGATAGTCAACCCTGTGACCATTTACTGAAAGAGACTGTGTTCAAAATAATATTGTTATGGTTAACTGACACTTATGGGTCATGACTCTAGAAAAATGTGGTAATGAGCAAGCTTGACTTGTCAGTGCCCATAAAGATGTCTATCTATGAGAGAGGAAGAGGAAAGTTGCTCAGTTGTGTCCGACTCTTTGCGACCCCATGGACTGTAGCCTACCAGGCTTCTCAGTCCATGGGATTTTCCAGGCAAGAGTACTGGAGTGGGTTGCCATTTCCTTCTCCATGGGATCTTCCAGACCCAGGGATCAAACCTGGGTCTCCCGCATTGTAGGCAGACGCTTTACCCACTGAGCAAGACTATATCTTGGCAATGACTACTGATTAGTGGGATAAATTCGATGTCTTGGGCTGTATAAAGCTTTAGTTTTTCATCTAAAGAATGAAAATCAAAAGTTGTGTGTGTGTGTGTGTGTGTGTATATATATATATATATATATATATATATATAAACAATCACAAATAAAGCAACCAACAAGAGATTAACCTCCAAATATATAGAGCTCATGCAGCACAAGGTAAAAAAAAAAAAAGAACCCACAGATCTAGATATTATCATACTAAGCTACATAGATAGATCTAGATATTATCATACTAAGTAACTCAAACACTAAAAGGTAAACATCACATGATATCACTCATATGTGGAAACTAATTTTAAAAAATGATACAAATGAACATATATACAAAACAGAAACAGATTTACAGATATTGAAAAATTTGTGGTTTCCAAAGGGGAAACATAGTGGGAGGGATAAATCAGGAGTTTGAAATGAACATAGAAATACTACTATACATAAGAAAGATAACTAACAAGGATCTCCTGTATAGCACAAGGAACTCTACTCAATATTCTCTGATAACCCAGATGAGAGAAGAATCTGAAAAAGGAATATATGTATATATATATATAAAACTGAATCACTTTGCTGTACACCTGAAACTAAAACATTGTAAATGAATTGTACTCCAATAAAACTTGCATATATATTTTATTAAATCCTTATCACAATGTCTGATGAATTTTAGTTGTTTTTCATAGACACTCATTGTTTATACAATATATATGTGGCCTCCTTTGTAAAGAAGAAATCAGAATTCTTGACCTTGCACTTTCAAGGCATGATACATTCAATTGTATCTAAAATGTGAATAAATGGGATTTGCATTTGTGGCTTCCTACTGAGTAATGATTCATGGCATTTATTTTCATATAGTAATGCTATTATTTCTAGGTTTTAATAAATTTCAGATGGTAAAGGAGCATAATTTATTAACCAGGTAACATTAGTGAAAAATATATTATTAAAACTACTGAAATTTAGAATTTAAGGCAAATTATGGTATATTTTAAAGCAAATTTGGAGTAGTTTTGTTATGAATTTGTCATTAGCAGAATTATTGGTAAGGTCTTCTAATTAATATTTTTAATACTTACACATGGTGCATATCAAGTTGCATATTAGTTGCTAGGGAAAGCAGTAAGTCTTCTAGCCAACCCCCTCTCCTGAAATACCCACTCTCCAGAAACACTTTAAATCTTTCAGCTTATTCTTTTGACAGTTATCTTCATATTTTTGAATAATTAATAGATCATACAACACCATTTTTTTCTATTTTTTGGCTTAAGTTACCGACCATACTTTTGAGGCAGCTTTATTTCTTCCCATATCCTTGACACATGTGTACACTTCCTCAGCCATTTTCATCCCAATGAAATCAAGTCATAACATGGCTAGATCAATACCCAGCGCTTACATTACTATGACTATGCAATTCCTATGCACGGTTGAGCCACATACTATAACACTTTTATATTTTCACATCTAATTTTTGTTGTTATTATTTGCCTATGTTTCCTGAAAACAGTAATGATTTTTTTCATTTTCTTAGGTTTCTAAACACTTATTACTAACACATTCAAATTCTCCTCTGGTTGAAAAAATCTCATATGTTCAAACTTGTTATATATTTCATCAATGTCATCTACAATACTTGAATAAACCTCTTAAACAGCCTCTGACCAGCTCTAGTTTGCACTAATTTCTCTTTATTTATTTTAATTGGAGGATAATTATTTTACAATATTGTGATGGTTTTTGCCATGCATCAATATGAACTGTCCATAGGTATACATGTGTTTCCTCCAGCCTGAACCCCATCCCACCTCCCTCACCAACCTATCCCTCTAGGTTATCACAGAGGACTGGTTTTGAGTCTCCTGCATAATACATCAAACTTGCACTGGTTATCTATTTTACATATGGTAATATATATGTTTCAATGCTATTCTCTCAAATCATCCCACTATCTCCTTCTCCCACTGAGTCAAAAAGTCTTTCTTTACATCTGTGTCTCCTTTGTTGCCCTGCATGTAGGATCATCGGTACCATCTTTCTAGATTTCACATATATATGCATTAATATACGTAGTTTGTCTTTCTCTTTCTGACTTATTGCAATCTGTATAATAGGTTCTGGGTTCATCCACCCCGGATTCGAAGAACTGACTCACTGGAAAAGACCCTGATGCTGGGAAAGATTGAAGGCAGGAGGAGAAGGGGATGACAGAGGATGAGATGGTTGGATGGTATCACCAGCTCAATGGACATGAATTTGAGGAAGCTCCAGGTGTTGGTGATGGACAGTGAAGCCTGGTGTGCTGCAGTCCATGGGGTTGCAAAGAATTGGACATGACTGAGTGATTGAACTGAACTGAACTGAATTGATATGTACCACTTCCTTATCCATTTCTCTGTCAATGGACAGCTAGCGTGCTTCCATGTCCTAGCTATTCTCCAAGGAAGACATACAGATGGCTAATAAACGTGAAAAGATGTTCAGTGAGTGAAAGCTGCTCAGTTGTGTCTGACTCTTAGCGACTCCATGGTCTATAAGGTCCATGGAGTTCTCCAGGCCAGAATACTGGAGTGGGTAGCCTTTCCCTCTCCTGGGGATCTTTCCAACCCAGGGATCGAACCCAGGTCGCCCACATTGCAGGCAGATTCTTTACCAGCTGAGCCACAAGGGAAGCCCAAAAGATACTCAACATTCCTCATCATTAGACAAATGCAAATCAAAATCACAATGATTCATCATCTCATACTAGTCAGAATGGCCATCATCAAAATGTCTACAAACAAATGCTGGAGTGGGTGTAGAGAAAAGGGAACCCTCTTACACTGTTGGTGGGAATGCAAACTGATAAAACCACTATCAATAACAGTATGGAGGTTCCTTAAAAATTAAGAATAAAACTACCACATGACCCAGCAATCCCACTACTGAGTCATATACCCTGAGGAAACCAGAGTTGAAAAATACACATGTACCCCAATGTTCACTGCACAGATATCTCATTGGGAGTTTATTTCATCCTTTTTCAGGGGATTGTATGTGTTCATTTCTTGTGTAGGATTGCTTGTCTTCCGTATTTCATGTGTTTGTAGTTTTCGGTTTTCTCACTTGTTTTGCAGAGCACATAATTCCATAACTTTAGTGATTTTTAGAAGGTAAATTTGTGAGATTTTATCTGCCATGAAATCAATTTACGCTACATCTACACTCAATTTGTATCTTGTTAGATAGAGAATTCTAAATCAGAAGTCACTTTTCCTCAGAATTTTGTAAGTGATGCTTTATAAACTTACAGCATCCAATGTTGAGAGGTTTGAAGTCAGTCCAATTCTTGTTTCCTGTGTATCTCTTTTGTTTTTTCTCTGGAATTCATTTGACTCTTTTTATACACCATATTCTAAAATTCAGTGATGGCATTCTTTGTACTATATTCATCTGTTTTCAAAGTACTCTGTGAGCCCATTCTTTCTAGAAAGTCACAATCTTCAGCTCTAGGAAACTATCCTAAATCTTTTACTTAATGATTTTCTACATGTCATTGTCTCTACTCTCTCTTTGGGAATTTCTGTTATTCAGCTCTTAGAACTTGCAGATTGGTCATGTTTTCCTTTCTCTCATACTTTTTCTTTTTAGTCTTCTTTTTCTCTATTTTCTAGAAAATTCTTAACTTTGTCTTTCTAATCTTTTGAACTTTTTATTTCTATTTTTAATTTCCAAATGTTTGCTGCCCTCTGAAATTTTCTTAAAATATGGTCTCTTATTTTACTAGCTTTACTATCCTCCATCTATAGTAATATTAATAACTTCCTCTGTTGGTTTTAATTTCATTCTCCCTGTGCATCTGTCTTCTCTTTTAATGTTATGGTCTACTTGTTCTGATTTTTGAGATTTGTATTACATATTTTTCCCAAATGTCTGGTGATCTTTTACAGTCTATTCCTATTAAAGAGAGGTACACTAAGAAGCTCAACAAAATTCAATCACCTCCACCCACTTTGTTCATTGAGATGCTTCCTAAGGCCTACTTCACATTACAAGATATCTGGCTCTAGGTAAGTGATTATCTGGGTCATGAAGACCTTTTTTGTATAGTTCTTCTGTGTATTCTTGCCACCTCTTCTTAATATCTTCTGCTTCTGTTTGGTCCATACCATTTCTGTCCTTTATTGAACCCATCTTTGCATGAAATGTTCCCTTGGTAGCCCTAATTTTCTTGAAGAGATCTCTAGTCTTTCCCATTCTATTGTTCTTCTCTATTTCTCTGCACTAATCACTGAGGAAGACTTTCTTATCTCTCCTTGCTATTCTTTCAAACTCTGCATTCAAATGGGTATATCTTTCCTTTTCTCCTTTGCTTTTCACTTTTCTTCTTTTCACAGCCATTTGTAAGGCCTCCTCAGATACCATTTTGCTCTTTTGCATTTCTCTTTCTTGAGGATGGTCTTGATTCCTGTCTCTTGTACAATGTCACAAACCTTCATCCATAGTTCAAAAGGCACTCTATCAGGTCTAATCCTTTAAATCTATTTCTCACTTTCACTGTATAATCATAAGGGATTTGATTTAGGTCATACCTGAATGGTCTAGTGGTTTTCCTACTTTCTTCAACTTAAGTCTGAATTTGGCAATAAGGAGTCCATGATCTGAGCCACAGTGAGCTCCTGGTCTTGTTTTTGCTGACTGTGTAGTTTCTCCATCTTTGGCTGCAAAGAATATAATCAATCTGATTTCAGTGTTGACCATCTGGTGATGTCTGTGTGTCGAGTCTTCTCTTGTGTTGTTGGAAGAGGGTGTTTGCTATGACCAGTGTGTTCTCTTAGCAAAACTCTATTAGCCTTTGCCCTGCTTCATTCTGTAATCTAAGCCCAAATTTGCCTGTTACTCCAGGTGTTTCTTGACTTCCTACTTTTGCATCCCAGTCCCCTCTAATGAAAAGGACATCTTTTTTGTGTGTTAGTTTTAGAAGGTCTTGTAGGTCTTCATAGAACTATTCAACTTCAGCATCTTCAGTATTACTGGTTGGAGCATAGACCTGGATTACTGTGATACTGAATGGTTTGCCTTGGAAATGAACAGAGATCATCCTGTCATTTTTGAGATTGCATCCAAGTACTGCAATTCGGACTCTTGTTGACTGTGATGGCACTCTATTTCTTCTAAGGAATTCTTGCCCGCAGTAGTAAATATAATGGTCATCTGAGTTAAATTCACCCATTCCAGTCCATTTTAGTTCACTGATTCATAAAATGTCAATGTTTACTCTTGCCATCTCCTGTTTGACCACTTCCAATTAGTCTCAATTCATGGACCTAACGTTCCAGGTTTCCATGCAATATTGTTCTTTACAGCGTCGGCCTTTGCTTCTATCACCAGTTGCCTACACAACTGGGTGTTGTTTTTGCTTTGGCTCTGTCTCTTCATTCTTTCTGGAGTTATTTTTCCACTGATCTCCAGTAGCATATTGGGCACCTACCAACCTGGGGAATTCATCTTTCAGTGTCCTATCTTTTTGCCTTTTCATACTGTTCATGGGGTTCTCAAGACAAAAATACTGAAGTGGTTTGCCATTCCCTTCTGCAATGGACCACATTTTGTCAGAACTCTCCATCATGGCCCGTTAGTCTTGGGTGGCACTACATGGCATGGTTCATAGTTTCATTGAGTTAGACAAGGCTGTGGTCCATGTGATCAGACTGGTTAGTTTTCTGTGACTGTGGTTTTCAGTATGTCTGCCCTTGGATGGAGAAGGATAAGAGGCTTATGGAAGCTGCCTGATGGGAAGCTATTTCAAATCCTAAAAGACGATGCTGTGAAAGTGCTGCACTCAATATGCCAGTGAGTTTGGAAAATTCAGCAGTGTCCACAGGACTGCAAAAAGGTCAGATTTCATTCCAATCTCTAAGAAAGGAAATGTCAAAAATGCCCAAACTACCACACAATTGCACTCATCTCACACACTAGAAAGTTCAGTTCAGTCACTTAGTCGTGTCCGACTCTTTGCGACCTCATGAATCGCAGCACGCCAGGCCTCCCTGTCCATCACCAACTCCCGGAGTTCACCCAGACTCACTTCCAATGAGTCCACGATGCAATCCAGCCATCTCATCCTGTGTAGTACCCTTCTCCTCCTGCACCCAATCCCTCCCAGCATCAGAGTCTTTTCCAATGAGTCAACTCTTCTCATGAGGTGGCCAAAGTACTGAAGCTTCAGCTTTAGCATCATTCCTTCCAAAGAAATCCCATGGCTGATCTCCTTCAGAATGGACTGGTTGGATCTCCTTGCAGTCCAAGGGACTCTCAAGAGTCTTCTCCAACATCACAGTTCAAACTCATCAATTCTTCGGTGCTCAGCCTTCTACACAGTTCAACTCTCACATCCATACATGACCACAGGAAAAACCATAGCCTTGACTAGATGGACCTGAGTCGGCAAAGGAATGTCTCTACTTTTGAATATACTGTCTAGGTTGGTCATAACTTTTCTTCCAAGGAGTAAGCGTCTTTTAATTTCATGGCTGCAGTCACCATCTGCAGTGATTTTGGAGCCCCCCAAAATAAAGTCTAACACTGTTTCTACTGTTTCCCCATCTATTTCCCATGAAGTGATGGGACCAGATGTCATGATCTTTGTTTTCTGAGTGTTGAGCTTTAAGCCAACTTTTTCACTCTCCTCTTTCATTCTCATCAAGAGGCTCTTTAGTTCCTCTTCACTTTCTGCCATAAGGGTGGTGTCATCTGCATATCTGAGGTGATTGACATTCTCCCAGCAATCTTGATTCCAGCTTGTGTTTCTTCCAGTCCAGTGTTTTTCATGATGTACTCTCTATATAATTTAAATAAGCAGGGTGACAATATAAAGCCTTGACGTATTCCTTTTCCTATTTGGAACCAGTCTGTTGTTCCATGTCCAGTTCTAACTGGTGCTTCCTGACCTGCATACAGATTTCTCAAGAGGCAGGTTAGGTGGTCTGGTATTCCCATCTCTTTCAGAATTTTCCATAGTTTATTGTGATCCACACAGTCAAAGGCTTTGGCATAGTAAAAAAGCAGAAATAGATGTTTTTCTGGAACTCTCTTGCTTTTTCCATTATCCAGTGGATGTTGGAAATTTGATCTCTGGTTCCTCTGCCTTTTCTAAAACCAGCTTGAGCATCAGGGAGTTCACAGTTTCACGTATTGCTGAAGGCTGGCTTGGAGAATTTTGAGCATTACTTTACTAGCATGTGAGATGAGTGCAATTGTGCGGTAGTTTGAGCATTCTTTTGCATTGCCTTTCTTTGGAATTGGAATGAAAACTGACATTTTCCAGTCCTGTGGCGACTGCTGAGTTTTCCAAATGTGCTGGCATATTGAGTGCAGCACTTTCACAGCATCATCTTTCAGGATTTGAAACAGCTCAACTGGAATTCCATCACCTCCACTAGCTTTGTTCATAGTGATGCTTTCTAAGGCCCACATGACTTCACTTTCCAAGATGTCTGGCTCTAGATTAGTGATCACATCATCATGATTATCTGGGTCTTGAAGATCTTTTTTGTACATTTCTTCCGTGTATTCTTGCCACCTCTTCTTAATATCTTCTGTTTCTGTTAGGTCCATAGCATTTCTGTCCTTTATCAGGCCCATCTTTGTATATGTTTCCTTGGTATCTCTAATTTTCTTGAATGATTTCTAGTCTTTCCCATTCTGTTGTTTTCCTCTATTTCTTGCATTGATCGCTGAAGAAGGCTTTCTTATCTCTTCTTGCTATTCTTTGGAACTCTGTATTCAGATGCCAATATCTTTCCTTTTCTCCTTTGCTTTTTGCCTCTCTTCTTTTCACAGCTATTTGTAAGGCCTCCCCAGACAGCCATTTTGCTTTTTTGCATTTCTTTTCCATGGGGATGGTCTTGATCCCTGTCTCCTGTACAATGTCATCAACCTCATTCCATAGTTCATCAGGCACTCTATCTATCAGATCTAGGCCCTTAAATCTATTTCTCACCTCCACTGTATAATCATAAGGGGTTTGATTTAGGTCATACCTGAATGGTCTAGTGGTTTTCCCTACTTTCTTCAAGTCTGAATTTGGCAATAATTAGTTCATGATCTGAGCCACAGTCAGCTCCCAGTCTGGCTTCATGAATATGTGAACCGTGAACTTCCAGATGTTCAAGCTGGTTTTAGCAAAGGCAGAGGAACCAGAGATCAGATTACCAACATCTGTTGGATTATAGAAAAAGCAAGAGAGTTCTAGAAAAACATGTATTTCTGCTTTATTCACTATGCCAAAGCCTTTGACTGTGTAGATCACAGTAAACTGGAAAATTCTGAACGAGATGGGAATAGCAGACCACCTGACCTACCTCCTGAGAAATCTCTATGCAGGTCAAGAAGCAACATTTAGAACTGGACATGGATCAACAGACTGGTTCCAAATAGGAAAAGGAGGGTATCAAGGCTGTATACTGTCACCCTGTTTCTTTCACATATATGCAGAGTACATCATGAAGGATGCTTGGCTGGATGGAGCACAAGGTGGAATCAAGATTCCTGGGAGAAATATCAATAACCTCAAACATGCAGATGACACCACCCTTATGGGAGAAAGCAAAGAAGAACTAAAGAGCCTCTTGATGAAAGTGAAAGAGGAGAATGAAAAGGTTGTCTTAAAGCTCAACATTCAGAAAACTATGATCATGGCATCTGGTCCCATCACTTCATGGCAAATAGATGGGGAAACAATGGAAACAGTGACAGACTTTATTTTCAAGGGCTCCAAAATACTGCCGATGGTGACTGCTGCCTAGAAATTAAAAGACGCTTACTCCTTGGAAGGAAAGTTATGACCAACCTAGACAGCATATTGAAAAGCAGAGACATTACTTTGCCAGCAAAAGTCTGTCTAGTTGAAGCTATGGTTTTTCTAGTAGTCATGTATGGATGTAAGAGTTGGACTATAAAGAAAGCTGAGCACCGAAGAATTGATGCTTTTGAACTTTGGTGTTGGAGAAGACCCTTGAGAGTCCCTTGGACTGCGATGAGATTCAAGTAGTCAAGTCTAAAGGAGATCAGTCCTGGGTGTTCATTGGAAAGACTTATGTTGAGGCTGAAACTCCAATACTTTGGTCCCCTAATGTGAAGAACTTACTCATTTGAAAAGTCCCTGATACTGGGAAAGATTGAAAATGGGAGAAGAAGCGGTCAACAGAGGATGAGATGGTTGGATGGCATCACCGACTCAATGGACATGAGTTTGAGTAAGCTCCGGGATTTGGTGATGGACAGGGTGGTTTGGCGTGCTGCACACCATGGGGTCACAAAGAGTCAAATACAACTGAGCGACTGAACTGAACTGAACTGCACTGCACTAAGAAGCTGATTCGAAGTTCTATGTTCATGAGAAAAACCTGCTACATTGTGGACTTCAGTGCAGAGTGGTATAGTTAAGTCAATTCATTGGACAAATCCAAAGTCACTACATTTACTTAATCATCTTGCTTAGTATGAAACATTACTCCCAACTGTGTCTGCTGTGTCCCAGTGCAGTTTCCTGTTTGTTTGTTTGTTTGTTTTTCTAATTTGCTAGAAGTTTTTATTTTATTTTTTAATTTTTATTTTTACTTTATTTTACTTTACAATACTGTATTGGTTTTGCCATACATTGACATGAATCCACCACGGGTGTACATGCATTCCCAAACATGAACCCTTCTCCCACCTCCCTCCCCATAACATCTCTCTGGGTCATCACCGTGCACCAGCCCCAAACATGCTGTAGAATAAGCCTCTAGTCCTTTGATCCCGTCTGGGAAGAGAATCATGGGCCCTACTTATCTTCAACATTCTTTCAACTAATCCTTTTTTTAAGCTCCACCTTCACTTCCCAAATCCAAAGTTATTTGGCATCACAAATTCCTTAGAATACTAGAGATTTTTTTTTGTTTGTTTGTTTAAATCAGATGTTTTCCCTTTCTCTGTTGATAGTTTAGGATTTCATTTTTCTCAGATCTGCTACATTATACCACTTACTTATTTGGAGTTTTACCTTTAAACATTTGTTGTTATTATTTCTTTTCTTTTTGCTTCATACTTGTGAGTTTATTGTTTTAAAGATATGTATCTTTACTGCTAATTTAGTAGAAAGTTAGGAATGGGTGAAAGTAAATGCATGTGTTCCCCTCTCCACTTTTAATCAGAAGTCTCTATAACTAGTTCATAGTTGTGTGTTGAAAAGGTTTTTTTTTTTTTTTAACCCTCCCTTATTAAAGTTCTATAGCCAAGAAGAATCTATCTTTTGTCATTGCGGTTGTTTGTTTTTCTTAGAGTTTAATAAAACACCTTCTGGTGTTCTTCCATGTGGGGAAAAAATCTGCAATGATGGTTGCCATATTTTACAATAATTTCTTCATATTTCCCAAGCTTATTTAATTACCTCTCAATAAATGGTTAACAAATAACTGTTGAGATTCTGATCTTAAACCTAGACTTTCTATTATAAAGTCAATCAGAGGAAACTCAACTGACCTTTCCCAGGCACAGTGATAAGACAGTTCATTTTAACTACCAAGAACTGCCCTGATAATACAATATCCTTTTTTTTTTTTAAAGAGAGAATCATCAATATTATAACCATGAAACTGATCCTTCTTTAAGAAGAAACATACTTTGACAAATGTTTCTACTTTCCCTATTTGGTCTCTGAATGACTTCCCTGGGTTCCTGCATTTCTGAAGGGTGAATGTGAGATTTTATTTACTCTGGAAGATCACTACTTATGACTTTCCAGCAGCATTAAGTCCTATTATAATTTGCTGAAGGGTTCACAGGTAAATGTAAATCAAAGGAAAACCTAGATTGACTTTCTGTTGGATTGCAATCAATGAAGAAATGAAGCCAGATGATTTCCCAAGTTCATGCTACAGGTTTTTTTAGTTTTATTTAGTACTGCTTGTTTTCCTCTCAATCCATACTCAACTTAGCTATCTTGTTTACCAACATCTCAAGTGCGGTTTCTCATATCTGTCAAAATTTACAGTAAATTAGAAAGGTAATGTTTCCAAGAAGATTTAAAATTACTGGTAGTAAAATAACGACCACAACCCAGATTGGACCCTCTGGAGAAGCCTGAGGTTTGCTTTTCCTGAAATGGTCAATTTTAGATTGCGATCAAGGCAGCTTCCTGAGTAATGAGTGAGTTAAGAAGAAAGTTTAACAAGCCCATATGTTTCAAGTTCTGTAATTTGATCCTTCTGATAAAGACACATCATGTTTTCTACAAGGTTATTTTAATGCTTTTTTCCTACTGCTACTGCTGCTGCTAAGTCGCTTCAGTCGTGTCTGACTCTGTGCGACCCCATGGACAGCAGCCCACAAGGCTCCCCCATCCTTGGGATTCTCCAGGCAAGAACACTGGAGTGGGTTGCCAGTTCCTTCTCCAATGCAGGAAAGTGAAAAGAGAAAGTGAAGTCACTCAGTCGTGTCCGACTCTTTGCGACCCCATGGACTGCAGCCTACTAGGCTCCTCCGTCCCTGGGATTTTCCAGGCAAGAGTACTGGAGTGGGTTGCCATTGCCTTCTCTGAAAATCTCCCCTACTCATTCTAAGAAAAGAATAAATTCTAGACATAAACTGTGGGTAGAATTTTAGTTTATTTAGATGCAAATATTCGGCTTTGTTCTCTAAATCCTAGGAGTATTTCCAGCTTTGGATTTACAGAATTATTATATTTACAAATCAAAATGCAAACCTAGGCTTGCTTTAACATTGGAATGGCATAAAAAGGCTTGGGTGAGTAGACACAAAGGTTTACTCTAAATATTTTCAGGCCACCAGCTTTCCCCACATGTTCACTGCAGAAAAAGGCAGAAATAAGACACTGAAAAGGTAGTTTGTAGACATAGTTCCCAGTACTTCAGAGAGACAGCACAGGAAAAAGGAGAAAGACGAGTCCAAATAGGAAGCTGCTCTCAGCCTCTTATGGAGTCTGCCTCTAGAAAAGTATCTGGATAAAATATATTTTTTCTTCTCCTGTCAGTAGATATAATCAGTTGAGAACAGCAGCAGAAGAAAAACTCACTCAGAGCCTTTTTAAACCCATGAGAATGAGAAATACCCATGCACAAGCTCTGCCCTCAAACCTTCCAGCAATGCTTTATGAGACCAGTGATGTATGGCATTAACCTTCAAGGAACTCAAGGCAGAGCATGTAAGAATGTTGAAAAGGTCAGACCTTCACACCATAATCACTACCAAAAATTCATAATATACTTTCAGTGTTAAAATTTTCCAATTATTCACACAGAAAAACATCTAACAGTATTCAAGAGGAAAATGACTTTCTTTTTTTAACTAAAAACTTAATTCTCTTCAATTAAGTTTTTAGCTAATTGGCCAATGCTAGTCGTGCTTGTTAGCAAATAGCAGGATACACTCATTGCATTATTTTTCTGCCATGAATTCTAAGTACAATGATGGAAGAGTGGTTTTATTCCATCTGAGTATTATAAAAGACTTTACATTTCTTTAGGGCCTTAAAACAGAAATCCAAGACAAATGTTTAGAAACATATCTGGATTTTCTATCCAGAAATATGTTCATTCCACAATTTTTGGAGCCATGTGTCTTGAAGTGGTTTTAATGAACTTGTCCTATTCTCATATTGAAGACCTCTCATTTTAGAAGATTCCCTGATACCAGTTTAAATTTTCTCCCTCTTGGTCCAATACTCTCAGTAAACTAGATTCATTTACACAGAGTGTTGTAAAACTGTGCCCAGGTTTTCATATTAGACTGCATTTTCCACACACCCAGGTCACAAGCAGTGGGGATGCAATTTATATCATTAATACCAAAAGAATGGCAGGAAGTAAATCTGTTTGGATCCTTGTGGGCCAGGATATATTTTAAAGCATGAGAAGTTTAGACCAGGATTACATAGTTACTATGAACTGTGAGGCAATTTGGGCTTTTTCAGTGGTGGGAAGGGCAAGAAAAGCCTGGGGGGACCATGCATTTCTATTGCAATTTAAAGAACACTTAGACTTGACAAAAAAATGAAGCCTGCTGTTTCCTTCTCTCTCAGTCTATGTATACAGTATTTGCCTTCCAAGAAATTATAATCTAGTAGATAAGGTAGATACCCATTATGCTCTATTCATGTAAGACAAAACAAAACTCTCATGATACATTTATATCAGAAAGTACAAGGGGAACCTGGGGGGCACGTATAGAAAGCTTCCATTTAGGGCACTGAGACAGGCTTCCTAGAAGCAGTGAGGTTTCAGCTGAACAAGATTTTGAAGGTAAAAGCAGGGGTGAAAGGAATTAATTAGCTAAAACCCTGCAATTCAATATAAAAGCCACACTTGCCCACAGGAGAGTTCCTCTGTTGTGGTATTCAAATTCCCTCACTATGGTCACCAACTCGACCAGATTCATGATACTGCCACTGTGTCAGTTCTGAAAAACATTACCATTCTTATCTACAAAGGTAAGAAAGTAGAATTACAGTACTTGCTATTTATAAAATATAAGAGCAATTCTTATCAGATTGGAGCTACAAGAAGAAAAATTTAATATTTGTAATGTTTATATAGAGATTTATCTCTGAGACGCTCCTCTCATATACATTATTTCCTGGTATAATCTAATATTTGCTAGGAATCTTCCTCATGTTCAATACTTTTTAGAGCTGTAATAAATAATCCAATTCAATTTTTAAAATAATATTGTTTTCCTCCAAATTCTAATAATCCTGTGATACAATCTGTCCCCAGTTGTGGTTACATGCAGTAATTTCCCTTCCTTTTCAATTTCTTTGTCAAGTTCTGTTGTTTATCCCATTAATTTTTTTATATGTGGTCTTTGGGTTCAAAGAGGTCACAAAAGCTTGGTTGGGTTCTTTAGAATTCATAGTTTCATGAAGTCTTTTCAATTTATTTAATGTTCAAGATATTACTCTCCTGAAATATTACATAAAACAACTAATGGACATCATTGCTGACTGGGTCAGATTTTTCATTTGTACATTTAAACTGAAGTGTAATAAATCTTCTGTGAATTCATTTTACTTTCCCTGGTGCTACAAGAGTAGGTATGGGGGAGGCAATGATGCTTATGTATATTAAAACTATCTGCAACAGCAAACCTGTTTTCTGAAGTGAGTTTCCTCTCTAAGCAGATGGATCCTTATTTTGAGATAAATATTTAATTGCCATGAGCATTTGCACTTTTGAGGAAGATTTTAGCTGTGACTATATTTGGATTTTAACATGAGCTGTATATTTTTTGTTAATGAATGCACAAGTACACTGTTCCTCAACTTCCCCTTCCTAGGAGTACTCTAGTTACCTTAAAGGAAGTTGACACTCTGATACTTCATGTTTGATCTTAGGGGTTAGGTACTGGCCAGACCAACCTTCTACTATGGCCTCTCTTTTCTAACAATTAAAGGCATGAAATGAACACATAACCAAAACATGAACAATAAAACTGAGATGTATAACTCTGAGTGTGTGATGCAAAGGCAAAAGGAAGGTGGGCAGGCAAATTACTGCCATAGCAGTGGGCTGACGATAGTGGTGACAGCGGCATTAATGAGCAGAGTGGTTACAAGGGCCACATCTCACCAGATGCACCTGTGGAGAGACCTTAGTTGTGGCTCTTGTTAGGTAGCTGTCCTTGTTTCCTGTGTATTTTTACATTTTGGTTCTCTGATTTTTTTCCCACTAATTCTATGGAGTCCTAAGTTATTATCTATACTCCTTTTTTAATTCCAATATTTTACTTAAGACAGCCAAATACAGTTCAAGAATTGGCTTGTAAACAAGAACCCAGATCGAGGTAGGGAGTATCATCACGAATCAAATTCACAAAAAAGAGGAATGATATCCCTTGTTGAGAGATTGCTGCTGCTAAGTCACTTCAGTCGTGTCCGACTCTGTGTGACCCCATAGACGGCAGCCCACCAGGCTCTCCCGTCCCTGGGATTCTCCAGGCAAGAACACTGGAGAGGGTTGCCATTTCCTTCTCCGATGTATGAATGTGAAAAGTGAAAGTGAAGTTGTTCAGTCGTGTCCGACCATCAGTGACCCCAGGGACTGCAGCCTTCTAGGCTCCTCCGTCCATGGGATTTTCCAGGCAAGAGTATTGGAGTGGGGTGCCATGATTAGGAGGATTAAAAATCACCCCTATTAGAAGCATAATATAAAGCAAAAACAACTTTAAATGATTTGATGTAAAATAAAAAGGTCAATGAAGTGACTATAGAATACACGATAGTTTTGTATCTGTGCGATTTTCCTTGTATTTATAATTATGCTGTTGTAAGGAAAAAAATTCCTGTTTACACTCAAGTACTTATGAGTAAAAGGGCATCATATCTATAACTTATTTCTTTAAATTAGAAAAAATATAGAAAGATAGATAAGAAGATAGATATAAAGCAACTGCAGCAAAATGCTAACATTCAAGATTTGGAATAATGAGTATTGGTATCTGAGATTTCTTTGTGGTGTTTTTATTACAACTTTTCTATATATTTTATATATATTATCAAAATAAAACAAGTTTAAGACCCTTAAGATGGTGGTGTTTTATAGGTTCATCTAATCTACCCTCCCATTCTTTTACAATGTTGGGGAAATATCCTGAGAAGCTAAACAAATTGCTAAAGGTCACATTGCTTGAGAGTGGTAAATAAAGGTTTCTCCAAGGATGTGAAAACAAAACAGAGACAGTAGAGGATCTCATTGATATTCTAATTGAGGTGATCAAAGAGGGGCCCAGTACCTTCCAAAAATGAAGGATAAGAAAAGTTGGGTTGAGAGAAGATAAATTTTGAAGAGATAGTGTCCTATATGCCACTACAATGAAAACATTAATGACAGACTGGTAATAAGGGTCATAATACTATGAAATACTATGAAATAGGCTTCAGGTTCTAAAAATACAAATCTGCCTCTTGGCTCTTTGAATATTACCTCTTATCCAACCGTCTATTCTCTTATTCTGGGACTCCACTTACACATTCATTCATTGAAGGATTTCACATATCCTTCATATCTTTTAACCTCTCTTTCATATTTTGATTTCCTTGTCTTTATATGCTCTGGCATATTTTTCTCCAGATCAAGCTCCCAATTCACAATTTCCCCTTACCTGTGTCTTTCCTGTCCTATAATCTTCAGATTCTATAAAAGTTCTTTTTTTTTTTTTCCATTTTCCTGGTCATACTCATAGTCACGTTACTTGCTCATTTTTATTCTATTTTTATTTATTTAAACATCTCATGCATAGTTATATTTCATTCTATATCTGATCATTTCAATATTTGACATTCTTAGGGGTCTATATGCAACATGATTCTGCTGACTACTCATAAGTGGCTTTCATCCTGTGTGTTTCATAATCCAGCTGCAATACAGGATATCAAGGTTTGATACCTGGATTGAGACGATCTCCTGGAGAAGGGAATGGCAACCCGCTCCAGTCTTCTTGCCTGAGGAATCCCATGGACAGAGGAGCCTGGCAGAGAGTTGGACATCAACAGTGTGTTTTTTTTTTTTGTTTTTGTTTTTTTTTGGTTGATCTCAGAACATGAGATTTCTGAGGACTTAGTTTCGAGATGTTTTCTTCCAAAAAGGATACTTTTTGCTTTTTCTCCCTTCAGGATCCAAGAGTACTTATCAATCTAAATTTCTTTAGCACCACCCAAGGATTTGTGTTTAATGTCAGTGTAGGAGATCAGCATTTGTGTTAACCTATGCTCCCTATTGGGATTCCCTGGTGGCTCAGATGGTAAAGCCTCTACCTGCAATGTGGTAGACCTGGGTTCGTTCCCTGGGTCGGGAAGGTTCCCTGGAGAAGGAAATGGCAACCCACTCCAGTACTCTTGCCTAGAAAATTGCATGGATGGAGCAGCCTAATGGGCTACAGTCCGTCGAGTCACAAAGAGCCGGACACGACTGAGAGACTTCACTTATGCTCCTTATTGCTTCCCTGGTGGTTCAGACAGTAAAGAATCTGCCTGCAATGCAGGAGACCCAGGTTTGCTCCCTGGGTGGGGAAGATTCCCTGTAGAAGGAAGTCCCAACCCACTCCAGTATTCGTGCCAGGAGAATTCCATGGACAGAAGAGCCTGGCAAGCTACAGTCCATGGGGTCACAAGGAGTTGGACACTATTGAGTAACCTTCAGCTCATTGTTTTCCCTTTGTTTGTAAATATATTTTGAGAGTTATTAGCCTTTGGATGTTTTGTTCAGTTTCTGCAAGCCTAAAATACATTATGGCATCTGTTTTAATCCAGGACTTGATTGTATTATAATAGAAACTGATTGTATTCTATATAATATAATAGAAGGAGCCTTCAGATTATGTGGGGCTTCCCTGGTGGCTCAGAGGTTGAAGCGTCTGCCTCCAATGCGGAAGACCCAGGTTCGATCCCTGGGCCGGGAAGATCCCCTGGAGAGGAAAATGGTAACCCACTCCAGTATTCTTGCCTGGAGAATCCCATGGACAGAGAAGCCTGGTAGGCTACAGTCCATGGGGTCACAAAGAGCTGGACATGACTGAGCGACTTCACTTCACTTCAGATTATGTACCATCAGGCATTCTGAGGGAGCCTTCCAGAAGAATGCTTTTTACATTATGCTTTAATGTAAAGGACAGAGGGGACAGTATATTTCTTATTATCTGGGAGCTATTTCTTAACAAGTTATATAAGTATATAATCACAGGCTGATGCAACTGTAAAGGAACTTAGCAGTAATTTTCCAATCCCCTCATGCTTTAGTCTCTTATATTCTGATATAACCTGTTGACCATAAATTTATCAAAGTGTCACTAACATGAACTAGCATTACCAAAAAGTATTCATTGTGCAACAAAAATAAAGGACTAAATATTTACTGCTAAATCTTAAAAAAAATCTTGAAAGCTTAGTAATTTGTATATTTTTCTTAGAAAACAATTTCATGTAAGCATTATTTATCTCCATGTCATTTGCCAAGAATTAGCTCTTCCTTTAACGGATTTATATAGACTTAAAAATTAACTGTGAGCCAGGAACTCTCCAGCACACATTCTTAAAAAGTTATTATCACTGCAACAGAAATGAAATACATCTTTTATTTTTTAAAAAATGTATCTTTTAAGTGAATCTAACCTGAGGGAAAAGAAAAAGAGAAAATATAAAAGTTACAACTACCTTAAACTTATAATCAATGGTTTCTGCTTAGAAGGTGTACTCTTTGGAATAAAATACATGTACAAAGAAATATCCATAATTAATTTTTACTGTTACATCATTAAGGCATACTAACCAACTAGCAAAGTATTTCATTGGAGAAATATCGGTGTCTGTATATATGTATACTTTTGCATTTACCATACATCAAACTCAAAGACAGTATTATGAACAAACAGATCATAAGGGACACTCTTGCTTTGCTTTAAAGGTTTTGTAGCAACCCTAACTTTATTAGAAGTCACTTTGCATCAGAACCTTCTTGAAGGGAGTCTGAGAATCAAGCAATTAAAAAAAATTAAAATAAATGTGTTTTAACTGAAATATGAAAATGCCATTGTCTTTTCAAATATCTTGTTGGCACTTTACTTCAAGAATGGAAGAGTTTTGGACACGGAAGTTAGCTATTAAGGGAAAACCTTTTAACCAACATGACCCTGGATATCAGGTACCACAGGAAAGACTTCACCACAAAAGAAAATTACAACATTAAGACTTCCTTGTTTAATGTGCCAATTCATTTTAAGGACTGTTCTAAATTATAATAGGTATTTCTTGGAACCTGAGCTGAATCTCTATGGAAATAACTCTGATCAATATGTAGACCTAGGGAATAGTCAATAGAAAAAACTAAATTTAAAAAGATTTTCTTTAATGGCAATATTCAATTCTAACAACATGACAGCTTAGACTATGCTCAATTCTGTGAGGAGTATATCTTGGCATATATATTCTGGGAAACAATTGTGTTATATGTTCTGAAAGCATTGAAACTGTACATGTCCTTCAAATCAATGAGCTTACTTCCAGAACAATGTTGTTTCTATGCAGTAAGATTAATTATGCTTTTAATTGTTAATTTACCATTGCCTATTTTTCCAATTTTTCTATGATCACCACAAATTATATTTTAATAAATTTTACATCTGTCCTTGAGCAGACATGTTATGTACAGAGCACCCATATCAACCTGACCATTTGCCTTCAATACATTTATAAGCCATCACAGATGACTTCCAAAACAGTATCATTAATATTACTGATAAACTTGCTGTTCTTAGCATTAGTGCTATAGGGTAGAAACAGCATGGGCATGACAGAAGACTGGGTTGACTAACTTCTGATGTGCATTCTAATTTTAAAATTCTTATCTTTATAAATATTTCTCCATAAATTATAAAGAAACTGCTATGTGGGTAGATAAGCCCACTGTTCAGTTCAGTTGCTCTGTCGTGTCCTACTCTTTCCGACCCCATGGACTGCAGCATGCCAGCTTCCCTGTCCATCACCGATTTCAGGAGCTTACTGAAACTCATGTCCATCGAGTCAGTGATGCCACCCAACGATCTCATCCTCTGTCATCCCCTTCTCCACCTGCCTTCAATCTTTCCCAGCATCAGGGACAATAAGACAGTTCTTCGCATCAGGTGGCCAAAGCATTGGAATTTCAGCTTCAACATCAGTCCTTCCAATGAATATTCAGAACTGATCTCCTTTAGGATGGACTGGTTGGATCTCCTTGCTGTCCAAGGGGCTCTCAAGAGTCTTCTCCAACACCACTATTCAAAAGCACCAATTCTTCAGCACTCAGCTTTCTTTATAGTCCAACTCTCATATCCATAAATGACAACTGGAAAAACCACAGCTTTCACTAGATGGACTTTTGTTAGCAAAGTAATGTCTCTGCTTTTTAATATGCTGTCTAGGTTGGTCATAGCTTTTCTTCCGCATGTTTTAATTTCATGGCTGCAGTCACCATCTGCAGTGATTTTGGAGCCCAAGAAAGTAAAGTCTGTCACTGTTTCCATTGTTTCCCCTTCTATTTCCCATGAAGTGATGGAACCAGATGCCATGATCTTAGTTTTCTGAATGTTGAGTTTTAAGCCAACATTTTCACTCTCCTCTTTCACTTTTATCAAGAGGCTCTTCAGTTCTTCTTTGTTTTCTGCCATAATTGTGGTGTCATCTGCATTTCTGATGTTATTGATATTTCTCCTGGAAAATTTAATTCCAGCTTGTGCTTCATCCAGCACAGCATTTCGCCCACTTAGGTTAGAAAAATCAACATTTTCACATGTGATGGATAAAATTTATCAGATTTACACCAATACTTCTGTCACATAGTTCTGATGAGCAAATATGTAAAAATCAGAAAATGACTAGTTTGTCAAGAGTGATGAAAAAGAATAGGAAAAATACATAAAATATTCTGAAGTACAAGTTACATAAGTTACATAAAATATTAGGTAAATGAATATTTGGGTGATGTGTAAATAAAGCAAATATGTGAAAAACTGGGTTGGGAAGCATCATTAATGAATGCATGCTATGCCTGTGGTTTTGTGTTATATATATTTCCTATGTGGTGCATATTGTACTATTTGTATGTGTGTGCTTAGTATTTTTCAGTTGTCTATGTAGTAGCCATGTATTCTGCATGTATGGTATGACCACTGACTGTATATGTTGACTATGTTTGTGTGCTGCACATATTTGTGTACTATATATATTTGTGCATTGTGTGCATTAAGTGTTCTGTGTGAGTTTTATTTGTATTTTGTGTGTGTACTATATCGTGTATGTTGTGGTCTGTATGTGTGCCTGTGTGTGTACTAGGGGAGCTGGGTCAAATAGTTACTGCAAATAGAAAAGAAGATGTTGACACTCTAGCTACATATCAAACACTTAGGTTGTATATACATCCATGGAGACTGCAAACAGCATTAATAATGAGACTGAGCATGAAGGATGATGATATTTTAAATGCATTGTGCATCTGTGTGATGTGTGGGAGTGCATGTATGTGTGCACTCACAAATATAAAATGCTAGGAGCCTGGAAGCACAGGGTGGGCCATTTTATAAGGATCATTAATCTCATGGGTTCCTTTGGGCTCCCTTTTCCATGGGTCTGGTTTTCTGAGCTGCCTAAAATTGTGGGAAGTGTACATTTCTGCCAACACATTAATAATCTCTGATCTCTGCTCTATTTGTTGTAGATAAGGGAATCAAGAGTAATCAATTTTCTCCGATATTTTCTTCATATTGTGATAATAACTTACCGTTGAATGATAAAATGATAGCTTTAAAATAATTTCATAATTATTAATGTATTTTTCCATATAATCTTGGAAGAAAAGGTATTCTTCCCAAAATACTTGAAAAGAAAAACTATGAATTTTATCCAAAAAGAAAACTGAGGCTCAAATTAAGAAGTGTGCCTTAACACTTCTAAGTGCTAAAACTGAGATTAGAAACCACATTTTATGCTTTCCTAAGTGCTAGAAATACCATAAGAAACAACCTTGTGGGGGGCAGGGCAGGGACGCGCGGGAGCCGCGGGCTGCAGAGCTTTGTAAGAATCGGGCAGGAACGCCCCACGCGCAACCAGAACGATCTAACTTGGGCTAGCAAACCAGACTGTGGGATAGCTACCATGCGAAAAGCTCGAACATAAGACACCGCCAGGACCGAGCACAGAACAAAGGACGGAACGGAAAAAGCCGGCTGCAGACCATCCCCCGCCGGGGACAGGCAGCCAGAGCCGTAAGGACTGGAAAGGGGCAATTGCAGACCCGGAGAGACTTTACTTACCTAACTGCAAGCAGGCTCCTCTGCTAAGACTTCTGGGGGTACTGGACAGTCACAATCTGCCTCACGGGGTGCGCCAGTGGTCCACCCAGAAAGCTGAGCAGCAGCGGGAGAAAAGGTGACAAGCCGCGGCGATCGCGCTCACCAAACTCCTGAGCTACTCGGACCTGGGAAGGGCACAAAGCGCAGTCCCAGCCGAATCTGTGCCTCTGAGGGCTGCCTGAGCGCCGAACCTGAGCTGCTTGGACTGGGGAAGTGCACGCAGCCTAGGGCCGGCCCCAGACGGTTCCCCGCTGAGCATCGTAGAGGCGGAGCGGTTTGTGCGCTGCGAGAAAGGACAGGTCAAGCGGGGCTGAGATACTGGGTGCACACGACGGTGCTATTTGTTTGCAGCATCCCCCCTCCCCACAGCGCGACTGAACTAGTGAGCCTAAAAAACCAGCAAAAAGAAGAAGTTAAACAGAGGGAACCACCTTGGAAGTGATCCCACATGGCCCATAACATCAGAGAAGGGCCAGATATATTTTTGACTATTTTTAAAATCTTTTTTTTTCTTTTTTTGCTTTTTTGTTTTTTGTTTTTCTTTTTTTTTCAAACTTTTTTAAAATGTTAAGTCTTCTATTTCTCCCCTAATTTTTATTTCTATAACCTATTATTACTATTTAAAAAAAAAAGACTTTTTTTTTTTTTAAGGCAAACACCATATATACTCTTTGGATGGTTGTTGGTGTTTTGTTTTGTTTTGTTTTGTTTGCTTGTTTGTTTTTTAATAATTCTTTTTTTTTTCTTTCTCCCTTTTTCCTTCTGCTTTTCTTTAATATTGTATCTTTGAAAATCCAACCTCTACTCTAGATTTTTAATCTTTGCTCTTAGGTTTTTGTTGTCAATTGTGTACATTTAAAAACCCAAACTTCACTACCCAAGTTTACCTAGAGTGAGATTACTGGCTTGACCACTCTCTCCTCCTCTGGACTCTCCTTTTTCTCCACCAGGTGGCCTTTGTCTCTTTTCTCCCCCATCTCTTCTCTATCCAACTCTGTGAATCTCTGGGTGTTCCAGATGGTGGAGAACACCTAAGGAACTGGTTACTGGCAGGATTTGTCTCTCTCCTACTCATTCCTCTCTCTTATCCTCCTGGTCACCTCTGTCTACTTCCTCCCTCTCCTCTGCCCCATATAACTCTGTAAATACCTCTGAGCGGTCCAGACTATAGAGAGCACATAAGGAAGTGACTACTGGCTAGCTTGCTCTCTCCTCTTTTGATCTCACCGCATCTCATTCCAGTTACCTCTCACTACCCCCTCCATCTTCTCTTCTCCTTGTAACTCAGTGAACCTCTCTGAGTATCCCTCAGTGTGGAGAAACTTTTCATCTTTAACCTAGATGTTTTATCATCGGTGCTGTATAGATGGAGAAGTCTAGAGGCTACTGTAAAAATAAAACTGAAAACCAGAAGCAGGAGGCTTAAACCCAAAGCCTGAAAACACTAGAGAACTCTTGAATTCAGGGAACATTAAGCAATAGGAGCTCATCAAATGCCTTCATACCTACCCCGAAACCAAGCTCCACCCAAGGGCCAACAAGTTCCAAAACAAGACATACCACGCAAATTCTCCAGCAACACAGGAACACTCCCCTGAGCTTCAATATACAGGCAGCTCAAAATTATCCCAAAACCTTTGATGTCTCATAACCCATTACGGGTCACTCCACTGCACTCCAGAGAGAAGAAACCCAGCTCCACCCACCAAAAGTCCAACACAAGCCTCCCTAACCAGGAAACCTTGACAAGCCACTGATAGAACCCCACCCACAGTGAGGAAGCTCCATAATAAAGAGAACTCCACAAATTACCAGAATATAAAAAGGCCACCCCAAACGCAGCAATATAACCAAGATGAAGAAACAGAGGAATACTCAACAGGAGAGTTGCCCACCAAACCAAACAAAAGAGGAAGAAGTAGGGAATCTACCGGAGAAGGAATTCCAAATATTGATAGTGAAAATGATCCAAAATCTTGAAATCAAAATGGAATCACAGATAAACAGCCTAGAGACAAGGATTGAGAAGATGCAAGAAAGGTTTAACAAGGACCTAGAAGAAATGAAAAAGAGTCAAAATATAATGAATAACGCAATAAATGAGATCAGAAACACTCTGGAGGCAACAAATAGTAGAATAATGGAGGCAGAAGATAGGATTAGTGAAATAGAAGATAGAATGGTAGAAATAAATGAATCAGAGAGGAAACAAGAAAAACGAATTAAAAGAAACGAGGACAATCTCAGAGACCTCCAGGACAATATGAAACGCTCCAACATTCGAATTATAGGAGTCCCAGAAGAAGAAGACAGAAAGAAAGATCATGAGAAAATCCTTGAGGAGATAATAGTTGAAAACTTCCCTAAAATGGGGAAGGACATAATCACCCAAGTCCAAGAAACACAGAGAGTTCCAAATAGGATAAACCCAAGGCGAAACACCCCAAGACACATATTAATCAAATTAACAAAGATCAAACACAAAGAACAAATATTAAAAGCAGCAAGGGAAAACAACAAATAACACACAAGGGGATTCCCATAAGGATAACAGCTCATCTTTCAATAGAAACTCTTCAGGCCAGGAGGGAATGGCAAGACATACTTAAAGTGATGAAAGACAATAACCTACAGCCCAGATTACTGTACCCAGCAAGGATCTCATTCAAATACGAAGGAGAAATCAAAAGCTTTACAGACAAGCAAAAGCTGAGAGAATTCAGCACCACCAAACCAGCTCTCCAACAAATTCTAAAGGATATTCTCTAGACAGGAAACACGAAAGGGTGTATAAACCCAAACCCAAAACAATAAAGTAAATGGTAACGGGATCATACTTATCAATAATTACCTTAAACGTAAATGGGTTGAACGCCCCAACCAAAAGACAAAGACTGGCCAAATGGATACAAAAACAAGACCCCTCTATATGCTGCTTACAAGAGACCCACCTCAAACCAAGGGACACATACAGACTGAAAGTGAAGGGCTGGAAAAAGATATACCACACAAATAGAGGCCAAAAGAAAGCAGGAGTGGCAATACTCATATCCGATAAAATAGACTTTAAAACAAAGGCTGTGAAAAGAGACAAAGAAGGCCACTACATAATGATCAAAGGAACAATCCAAGAAGAAGATATAACAATTATAAATATATATGCACCCAATATAGGAGCACCGCAATATGTAAGACAAATGCTAACAAGTATGAAAGGGGAAATCAACAATAACACAATAATAGTGGGAGACTTTAATACCCCACTCACACCTATGGACAGATCAACTAAACAGAAAATTAACAAAGAAACACAAACTTTAAATGATACATTAGATCAGTTAGACCTAATTGATATCTATAGGACATTTCACCCCAATACAATGAATTTCACCTTTTTTTCAAGTGCTTATGGAACCTTCTCCAGGATAGATCACATCCTGGGCCATAAATCTAAACTTGATAAATTCAAAAAATCGAAATCATTCCAAGCATCTTTTCTGACCATAATGCATTAAGATTAGATCTCAATTACAGGAGAAAAACTATTAAAAATTCCAACATATGGAGGTTGAACAACACACTTCTGAATAACCAACAAATCACAAAAGAAATCACAAAAGAAATCAAAATATGCATAGAAACTAATGAAAATTAAAACACAACAACCCAAAACCTGTGGGACACTATAAAAGCAGTGCTAAGAGGAAAGTTCATAGCAATACAGGCATACCTCAAGAAACAAGAAAAAAGTCAAATAAATAACCTAACTCTACAACTAAATCAACTAGAAAAGGAAGAATTGGAGAACCCCAGAGCTAGTAGAAGGAAAGAAATCTTAAAAATTAGGGCAGAAATAAATGCAAAAGAAACAAAAGAGACCATAGCAAAAATCAACAAAGCCAAAAGCTGGTTCTTTGAAAGGATAAATAAAATTGACAAACCATTAGCCAGACTCATCAGGAAGCAAAGAGAGAAAAATCAAATTAATAAAATTAGAAATGAAAATGGAGAGATCACAACAGACAACACAGAAATACAAAGGATCATAAGAGACTACTATCAGCAGTTGTATGCCAATAAAATGGACAACGTGGAAGAAATGGACAAATTCTTAGAAAAGTACAATTTTCCAAAACTGAACCAGGAAGAAATAGAAAATCTTAACAGACCCATCACAAGCACGGAAATTGATACTGTAATCAGAAATCTTCCAGCAAACAAAAGCCCAGGTCCAGACAGCTTCACAGCTGAATTCTACCAAAAATTTCGAGAAGAGCTAACACCTATCCTCCTCAAACTCTTCCAGAAAATTGCAGAGGAAGGTAAACTTCCAAACTCATTCTATGAGGCCACCATTACCCTAATACCAAAACCTGACAAAGATGTCACAAAAAAGAAAACTACAGGCCAATATCACTGATGAACATAGATGCAAAAATCCTCAACAAAATTCTAGCAATCAGAATCCAACAACACATTAAAAAGATCATACACCATGACCAAGTGGGCTTTATCCCAAGGATGCAAGGATTCTTCAATATCCGCAAATCAATCAATGTAATTCACCACATTAACAAATTGAAAAATAAAAACCATATGATTATCTCAATAGATGCAGAGAAGGCCTTTGACAAAATTCAACATCCATTTATGATAAAAACTCTCCAGAAAGCAGGAATAGAAGGAACATACCTCAACATAATAAAAGCTATCTATGACAAACCCACAGCAAACATTATCCTCAATGGTGAAAAATTGAAAGCATTTTCCCTAAAGTCAGGAACAAGACAACGGTGTCCACTTTCACCACTACTATTCAACATAGTTCTGGAAGTTTTGGCCACAGCAATCAGAGCAGAAAAAGAAATAAAAGGAATCCAAATTGGAAAAGAAGAAGTAAAACTCTCACTGTTTGCAGATGACATGATCCTCTACATGGAAAACCCTAAAGACTCCGCCAGAAAATTACTAGAGCTAATCAATGAATATAGTAAAGTTGCAGGATATAAAATCAACACACAGAAATCCCTTGCATTCCTATACACGAATAATGAGAAAGTAGAAAAAGAAATTAAGGAAACAATTCCATTCACCATGGCAATGAAAAGAATAAAATACTTGGGAATATATCTACCTAAAGAAACTAAAGACCTATATATAGAAAACTATAAAACACTGATGAAAGAAATCAAAGAGGACACTAATAGATGGAGAAATATACCATGTTCATGGATCGGAAGAATCAGTATAGTGAAAATGAGTATACTAGCCAAAGCAATTTACAAATTCAATGCAATCCCTATCAAGCTACCAGCCACATTTTTCACAGAACTAGAACAAACAATTTCAAGATTTGTATGGAAATACAAAAAACCTCGAATAGCCAAAGCAATCTTGAGAAAGAAGAATGGAACTGGAGGAATCAACTTGCCTGACTTCAGGCTCTACTACAAAGCCACAGTCATCAAGACAGTATGGTACTGGCACAAAGACAGACATATAGATCAATGGAACAAAATAGAAAGCCCAGAGAGAAATCCACACACATATGGACACCTTATCTTTGACAAACGAGGCAAGACTATACAATGGAGTAAAGACAAGCTCTTTAACAAGTGGTGCTGGGAAAACTGGTCAACCACTTGTAAAAGAATGAAACTAGATCACTTTCTAACACCACACACAAAAATAAACTCAAAATGGATTAAAGATCTAAATGTAAGACCAGAAAGTATAAAACTCCTAGAGGAGAACATAGGCAAAACACTCTCCGACATAAATCACAGCAGGATCCTCTATGATCCACCTCCCAGAATTCTGGAAATAAAAGCAAAAATAAACAAATGGGATCTAATTAAAATTAAAAGCTTCTGCACAACAAAGGAAAATATAAGCAAGGTGAAAAGACAGCCTTCTGAATGGGAGAAAATAATAGCAAATGAAGCAACTGACAAACAACTAATCTCAAAAATATACAAGCAACTTATGCAGCTCAATTCCAGAAAAATAAACGACCCAATCAAAAAATGGGCCAAAGAACTAAATAGACATTTCTCCAAAGAAGACATATGAATGGCTAACAAACACATGAAAAGATGCTCAACATCACTCATTATTAGAGAAATGCAAATCAAAACCACAACGAGGTACCACTTCACACCAGTCAGAATGTTTGCGATCCAAAAATCTGCAAGCAATAAATGCTGGAGAGGGTGTGGAGAAAAGGGAACCCTCCTACACTGTTGGTGGGAATGCAAACTAGTACAGCCACTATGGAGACCAGTGTGGAGATTCCTTAAAAAATTGCAAATAGAACTACCTTATGACCCAGCAATCCCACTGCTGGGCATACACACCGAGGAAACCAGAATGGAAAGAGACACATGTACCCCAATGTTCATCGCAGCACTGTTTATAATAGCCAGGACATGGAAACAACCTAGATGTCCATCAGCAGATGAATGGATAAGAAAGCGGTGGTACATATACACAATGGAGTATTACTCAGCCGTAAAAAAGAATTCATTTGAATCAGTTCTGATGAGATGGATGAAACTGGAGCCGATTATACAGAGTGAAGTAAGCCAGAAAGAAAAACACCAATACAGTATGCTAACACATATATATGGAATTTAGGAAGATGGCAATGACGACCCTGTATGCAAGACAGGAAAAAAGACACAGATGTGTATAATGGACTTTTGGACTCAGAGGGAGAGGGAGAGGGTGGGATGATTTGGGAGAATGGCATTCTAACATGTATACTATCATGTAAGAATTGAATCGCCAGTCTATGTCTGACGCAGGATGCAGCATGCTTGGGGCTGGTGCATGGGGATGACCCAGAGAGATGTTATGGGGAGGGAGGTGGGAGAGGGGTTCATGTTTGGGAACGCATGTAAGAATTAAAGATTTTAAAATTTAAAAAATTTAAAAAAATAAAAAAATAAAATAAAAAGAATGTACTAAGTAAGTGTTCATAGAACAAATAAATAAACACATGGTTAGGTGACAGTTAGAAAAGCTCCAGCTCTCTTCCAAAAAAAAAAAAAAGAAAAGAAAAGAAAAAGAAACAACCTTGTAATCCTGGACACATTTTCATTAACGTTTTAAAACATGTGACAATAAAATATTTTCTTTAAATAACCCTAGAAAGATTTCAATCACTTTGTGCATTAATGCTTCCTTCTCTGACAAACGTTTAAGACCTGGTAGGAAAACATACTGAACAAAATGCTATGTGCACAATGATCTCATCTTGATTCAAACCCTTATAATTACGGTTTTGACCACAATATACACACTCCACGATTAGTTTCCTTGCCTCAGTCTTGCTTTTCCTGCTGCAACATTCCCAAAACTGCCAGGAATATTTTTCAAAAACACAAATAAGATTACCCTTCTTCTAAGTTAAAACACTTTCATCTCCCCACTGCCCCAGCAAGAAACCAAGTGTCCTTCAGTTCAGTTGCTTAGTCGTGTCCAACTCTTTGAGACCCCATGGACTGCAGCACACCAGGCTTCCCTGTCCATCACGAACTCCCAGAGCGTGCTCAAACTCATGTCCATCGAGTCGCTGATGCCATTCAACCATCTCATCCCCTATTGCCCTTAGCAGGCATGTTTTAAGGAGCCTACCTATCACCAATCTTTCTGCTCTCATTTTTCCTATATGCTACTTCCTATACTGTACCTCAGCTATACTAAATCATTATTTAGCATTCAAACTCACCAAACTCTTTCATTACTCTGTAATGTGTATACAATTTCCTTTTTCCAAACACCAATTCCTTTTTGTGTGTGTGTGCTTGGAAAACTTTTCACTGTACTCCTAAATTAAGGATATTCTCTCTCTTGCTTTCTCTTTCTCCCTGTCTGCCCCTATATTTGTCATGTTACCCAACACACTATGCTTGTTCACTATATATATCCGTATACTCTTACTAGTCTAAACGCTCTTTGAGGGCAGGAACCAAGTCAAATACAGGAGATGCAAGAGACATGAATTTGATATCTGGAAGATCTGGAAGATCCCCTGGAGGAGGAAATGGCAACCCACTCCAGTGTTCTTGCCTGGAATATCCCATGGACAGAGAAGTCTGGCAGGCTACAGTCCATGGAGTTGCAAAGAGTCAGATACAACTGAGCATGCATGCATGCCTAGCACAGGGCATGGCATATAGTAAGTGATTAATGAGTAACTGACCAATGTTGTTGACTTTTAGGGGTTGGCAAAATATGACCCAGAGACCACTATCTGTTCTCAAAAATAACATTTTATTGGAACACAGCCCTGCCCATTCATTTATGTAATGTCTACCACTGTTTTTGTGCTACACTGACAAAACTCAGTAGCAGAAACAGAAATGGTATGGCTTGCAAAGTCAAAAATATTTACTATCTGACCCTATCCAGAAAAAGTTTGCTAACCCATGGCTTAGATAATCTCAAAGGACATTAGGGCTCAGGGGTAAAGAATCCACCTGCCAATGCAGGAGATGCGGGTTTGATCCCTGTGTTGGGAAGATCCCCTGGAAAACCTACTCCAATATTCTTGCCAGGTAAATCCCATGGACAGAGGAGTCTGGGAGTCTCCAGTCCATGGAGTCACAAGAGTTGGACACAACCTAGCAACTTAATAACAAAAGACATTAGGGTATTACCTTGATTATGTAGCTTTTAACATTATGGCTTTTTAAAAATCACATAAAAAACAAGAAACATATCTAGAACTTATTGTATTTTACTCACTAAAATATCCGAAAATTTACATTAATGGTATTTAGTTTTTTTGCAGCTGTTTAAATCTTTGGCATCTTAACAGTGTGCAGTTCCAACAGCAAAGAAGTAAACTGCCAGAAAAAATTACATACATGTTTAATAATGAAAACTACAGAAGATATTCTTTACTCAGAAATATTTAAGGGATAATGGATATTTGAATTTTCAAGACATATGTATAGGTATCTTTGAAAGCCTTTAAACTCTACTAAATAATGAATTTAATTATTAATATAGAGACAAAATTTTGTTTCTGCAAATGATAATTTCATAATGTTCTATTCTTCCTTTATAGTAAGAGAAGTATTTCATCCTTAGATATATTGCTAATCCTTTGACTCACAATCTTGATTTTATCATCAAGTAAATGTATGTATCCCTCAATCATAGCTTTATTCAGAAAATGCAGATAGACCTCGTTAGCCTTCATGGAGCTTAATTATGTTGAATGATACTGTATTATCCATATCTTTATATTATATCCAGAAATAGAAGGGAGGGTTCTAGACGGATAAAGATGATAAGTCCATTATTTCCCTTGGTTGTGTAATAATATACCTTTTACCATTCTATTAAACCTAATGTTTCTAAAATTCATAACCCTTCCCTCTTGTGTCATTTACCACAAAGATGCTGAATGATATTTACTGAATTAAAGTGAATTTAACAAATTATCTTTGAGAATTTTTTACAGGTCTTCACATCCCTTAAGCTAATTGAAGGTGTGCTAGGGCATCATAAAACCAGGGCTACAAGTCATTTCAGAGTTCGCCCTATAACATGTGGCACTCACTCTGATTGCCACTAATTTGAATGTATTTTGAATAAAGAACATATTCTCTGTCATTAAGTCTATATGTGTGCTTTACTGACACTTCATCTGTTATGTTGAAAGTATAATAATGACAACAATTAAAATTATGAATAAAACTGTACATCACAAAGTGGAAACAAAAATTCAAACCCAGAAGAATTTCAAGGTATAACTTTATATCACCATATTATATATACCATCAAAACACAGGTAAACATAAATGATAAGCGAGATAAGCAGTATGTATCTGTGCCACACAACATACTGATACTATACAGAAATAAGAATACCTGAGAGTAATCATCATTTATTCTGAAATTTCTTCTGTTTTCCCATGATAATGAAGTATTATGTTTAACAACAAACACCAGAGAGACAAGATTTTTCATTGCTATATCTTAAAATACAGGCTCACTAAAAGGTCATATTAAGGAAAACTTAATATGAAGCCTTTCAATAGTTTGGTTTGTTTATAAGGGAAATGCCAATATTTGTTGCAAGAGGATTTCTTTGATAAGGACATCACCCAGATTAATATTTTAGTCATGCTTTTCAGGTCAAAATACTATGATGATAGTATTGATACTAGATACTATATAAGTAGCAAGCAGAAAATGCATCTATTCAAATTTCAAAAATTATATCATTACTTATTTTTAATTTATTTTATTAATTTATGAGAGAGGTGTATTAAATAAAGTCTTTCCCTTTAACTGTGGTTTTTGTTTCTTTTTGGTTCTTTATATATTTTGATACCATTCATATAAATGAAAGATTCTAGCTTCCTGGTATATTATTTTTTTTATCAACATTAAATGTCTCTCATCAGTAATAATGCTTCTTATACTTTTTATCCAACAAGGAGTCCAATCCTTATTGGATTCTCATATAGTTACACTTTATTTCCTTTTGGTTACTGTTTACATGGTATATATCTTTCCATTCTTTTAATTTCTATCATGCAGTGTCATTATATTTATGCAATGGCTCTTATAAACATTGTTTTAACTAAGTTTGAAAAATATTTCTAGCACATTTAACATGAATACAGATAAATTCAGGTTAATATCTACCACCTTATTGTTTTCTACTTGTTCCATGCAATTTTGTATTTTTTTATATTCTCTTCTAGCTTCTCTTTTCCTGGGTTAATCCATATTTTAAATTATCTTTTCCTCATCTATTAATTATCTAATTAATATAATCTTTGACTATTATTTTCATGGTTGCCTTATAGATTATGACACAGACCTTGCATTTATGAGATGCTGCAAAGAGCAATATTGCATAGGAACCTGGAATGTTAGGTCCATGAATTGAGGCCAATTGGAAGTGGTCAAACAGGAGATGGCAAGTGAATGTCAACATTCTAGGAATCAGCAAACTAAAATGGACTGGAATGGGTGAATTTAACTCAGATGACCGTTATATCTACTACCGTGGGTAGGAATCCCTTAGAAGAAATGGAGCAGCCATCATGGTCAACAAAAGAGTCCGAAATGCAGTTCAGTTCAGTCGCTCAGTCGAGTCTGACTCTTTGCGACCCCATGAATCACAGCATGCCAGGCCTCCCTGTCCATCACCAACTCCCGGAGTTCACTCAGACTCACGACCAGGGATGGCGGCCGGGAGGAGCCACCCCGCGTCTGAGGCCAGGGGCAGCACCCGAGGCCAGGGGCAGCAGCCAGAAGCAGCAACCCCATGCCCAAGGAGTGGTGGCTGCACCAGAGCAGGAGGGCCTAGAGGAGCCAAAATGCAGTACTTGGAAAGCGAAAGCGAAGTTGCTCAGTCGTGCCTGACTCCTTGCAACCCCATGGACAGTAGCCAGCACCAAGCTTCTCCGTCCATAGGATTTTCAAGGCAAGAGTACTGGAGTGGGTTGCCATTTCCTTCTCCAGGGAATCTTCCCAACCCAGGGATCGAACCCAGGTCTCTCGCATTGTAGACAGACACTTTACCATCTGAGCCACCAGGGAAGTCCTTGGATGCAGTCTCAAAAACGACAGAATGATCTCTGTTCGTTTCCAAGGCAAACCATTCAATATCACAGTAATCCAAGCCTATGCCCCAACCAGTAATGCTGAAGAAGCTGAAGTTGAACGGTTCTATGAAGATCTACAAGACCTTCTAGAACTAACACCCCAAAAATATGTCCTTTTCATCATAGGAGACTGGAATGCAAAAGTAGAAAGTCAAGAAACACCTGGGGTAACAGGTAAACTTGGCCTTGGAATATGGAATGAAGCAGAGTAAAGGCTAACAGAGTTTTGCCAAGAGAACGCACTGGTCATAGCAAATATCCTCTTCCAACAACACAAGAGAAGACATGGACACACAAGATAGTCAACACAGAAGTCAGATTGATTATATTCCATGCAGCCAAAGATGGAGAAGCTCTAGACAGTCAACAAAAACAAGACCAGGAGCTCACTGTGGCTCAGATCATGAACTCCTTATTACCAAATTCAGACTTAAATTGAAGAAAGCAGGGAAAACTGCTAGACCATTCAGGTATGACCTAAATCAAATCCCTTATGATTATACAGTGGAAGTGAGAAATAGATTTAAGGGTCTAGATCTGATAGATAGAGTGCCTGATGAACTATGGAATGAGGTTCGTGACATTATACAAGAGACAGGGATCAAGACCATCCCCATGGAAAAGAAATGCAAAAAAGCAAAATGGCTGTCTGGGGAGGCCTTACAAATAGCTGTGAAAAGAAGAGAAGCGAAAAGCAAGGGAGAAAAGGAAAGATGTAAGCATCTGAATACAGAGTTTCAAAGAATAGCAAGGAGAGATAAGAAAGGCTTCCTCAGTGATCAATGCAAAGAAATAGAGGAAAACAATAGAATGGAAAGACAGAACAATTGCACTCATCTCACTTGCTAGTAAAGTAATGCTCAAAATTATCCAAACCAGGCTTCAGCAATACGTGAACCGTGACTTCCAGGTGTTCAAGCTGGTTTTAGAAAAGGCAGAGGAACCAGAGATCAAATTGCCAACATCTGCTGGATCATCGAAAAAGCAAGAGAGCTCCAGAAAAACATCGATTTCTGCTTTATTGACTAGGCCAAAGCCTTTGACTGTGTGGATCACAATAAACTGTGGGAATTTCTGAAAGAGCTGGGAATACTAGAGCACCTGACCTGCCTCTTGGGAAATCTGTATGCAGGTCAGGAAGCACCAGTTAGAACTGGACATGGAACAACAGACTGTTTCCAAATAGGAAAAGGAGTCCGTCAAGGCTGTACATTGTCACCCTGATTATTTAACTTCTATGCTGAGTGCATCATGAGAAACGCTTGGCTGGAAGAAGCACAAGCTGGAACCAAGATTGCCGGGAGAAATATCAATAACCTCAGATATACAAATGACACCACCCTTATGGCAGAAAGTGAAAAGGAACTAAAAAGCCTCTTGATGAAAGTGAAAGAGGAGAGTGAAAAAGTTGGCTTAAAGCTCAACATTCAGAAAACAAAGATCATGGCATCTGGTCCCATCACTTCCTGGGAAATAGATGGGGAAATGGTGGAAACAGTGTCAGACTTTATCTTTTGGGGCTCCAAAATCACTGCAGATGGTGACAGCAGCCATGAAATTAAAGGACGCTTATTCCTTGGAAGGAAAATTATGACCAACCTAGACAGCATATTGAAAAGCAGAGATATTACTTTGCCCACAAAGGTCCATCTAGTCAAGGCTATGGTTTTTCTAGCGGTCATGTAAAGATGTGAGAGTTGGACTGTGAAGAAAGTTGAACACCAAAGAATTGATGCTTTTGAACTGTGATGTTGGAGAAGACTCTTGAGAGTCCCTTGGACGGCAAGGAGATCCAACAAGTCCATTCTAAAGGAGATCAGTCCTGGGTGTTCATTGGAAGGACTGATGCTAAAGCTGAAACTCCAATACTTTGGCCACCTCATGCAAAGAGTTGACTCATTGGAAATGACGCTGATGCTGGGAGGGATTGGGGGCAGGAGGAGAAGGGGACAACAGAGGATGAGATGGCTGGGTGGCATCACCAACTCAATGGACATGCGTTAGAGTGAACTCTGGGAGTTGGTGATGGACAGGGAGGCCTGGCATGCTGAGATTCATAGGGTCACAAAGAACTGGACATGACTGAGTGACTGAACTGAACTGTACATGAATTATTAATTTTACCAGTGCCCAGGCGATATTCCAATCATTTTAGCTCCAATTGCCCTCTTACCCCTTTAACGTTTCTATGTATCTTAATTCTGCAATAGCTTTCCTGGTGTTTCAACTGGTAAAGTATCTGCCTGTAATATGGGAGACCTGGGTTCAATCCCTGGGTTGGAAGGTTCACTGGAGAAAGGAATGGTTATACTGGCCTGTATACTGTATACTGGCCTGGAGAATTCCATGGACTGCATAGTCAATGGAGTTGCAGAGTCAGTCAAGACTGAGCAATTCACTTCACTTTAGATATACAAATGACCTTAGTCTTATTCTGTTAACATAAATACACTTGCCCACATATTTTCACTTACTCCTACTCTTCATTCCTTTCTATAATTCATTTTCAACTTCAACTTTTCTATTTGAAGACCTCTCTTTGTATTTCAATAAATGCAGATCTGATGGAAATGAGATCTTTCAATTTTGTGTGTCTGTAAATGTCTAAGTCGCTATCATTTTTGTGGATATTTTCAATGAGTATAAAGTTCTAAGTTGGCAGAATATTTTTTCCCTTATTCTGTTAAAGATCAGTCAGTTCAGTTGCTAGTCATGTCCTACTCTTTGTGACCCCATGGACTGCAGCATGCCAGGCCACCCTGTCCACCACCAACTCCCGGAGTTACTCAAACTCAACTCCATTGAGTTGGTGATGCCATCCAACCATCTCATCCTCTGTCGTCCCCTTCTCCTCCCACCTTCAATCTTTCCCTAGCATCAGGGTCTTTTCCAATGAGTCACTTCTTCACATCAGGTGGCCAAAGTATTGAAGTTTCAGTGTCAGCATCAATCCTTCTAATGAATATTCAGGACTGATCTCCTTTAGGATGGACTCGTTAGATCTCCTTGCAGTCCAAGGGACTCTCAAGGGTCTTTTCCAACACCACAGTTCAAAAGCATTAATTTTAGGCACTCAGCTTTTATAGTCTAACTCTCACATCCATACATGACTACTAGAAAAACCATAGCTTTGACTAGATGGACGTTTGTTGGCAAAGTAATGCCTCTGCTTTTTAATATGCTGTTAAAGATAGCCATCACATTATTTTTCAGCTTCCATTTTTTCTATTGAAAAGTCAGCCAATAGTTTTACTGTTGCTTCTTTGAAGGTAATGTGTCCCTTTCCCTGCTGGTTGCCATTGATATCTTCTCTTCGCCTTTTGCCTTAAACAATTTCAGTAAGATGTGGTAGGTATGATTAAATTATTTGTATTTATTTTGGTTTGGATTTCTAGTATTTCTTAAATCTATGGCTTGGAGGGGAGAAGGCAATGCAACCCACTCCAGTACTCTTGCCTGTAAAATCTCACAGAGGAGTCTGGTAGGCTGCAGTCCATGGGATCGTGAAGAGTCGGACACGACTGAGTGACTTCACTTTCACTTTTCACGTTCATGAACTGGAGAAGGAATCAGCAACCCACACCAGTGTTCTTGCCTATAATCCCAGGGACGGCGGAGCCTGGTGGGCTGCCATCTTGGGGTCACACAGAGTCAGACACGACTGAAGCGACTTAGCAGCAGCAGCAGCAGGGATTGGAGGTCTTTCATCTGTTTTGGACAATTCTCAATTATTCCTCTTATATACTGTTGTTGTTCAGTTGCTAAGTCATGTTTGATTCTTTGCAATCCCATGAACTGCAGCATGCCAGGCTTCCCTGTCCTTCACTATTTCCCAAAGCTTGCTCAAACTCATGTCCACTGAGCTGGTGCAGCCATTCAATTATCTCATCCTCTGTTACCTACTTCTTCTCCTGCCTTCAATCTTTCCCAACATCAGGGTCTTTTCTAACGATTTGGCTCTTTGCATACATATCTTTATATATTGCTTCTGCCTATTCTCCTCCTCTTCCTCTTCTGGGATTCCCATTTTATCTATATTAGACAATTATATAATATTTCATATATCTTATTAATTGTTCTGTAGTTCTCTTTTCTCTCTTGCTTTTTCTCTTCATGCTTCAACCTGGGTATTTTCTAATGACCTAGTCTAACCTAATGCTTTCTTTTGTAATTCTTCCAATTTGCTGTTAACGTCATTATTCGGTTCTTAAATCTTATTACTGCATTTTTCAGTTCTATATTTTTCACTTGACTTTTGAGTTCCATTTCTTGGGTGCATTTTCCATTTGTCATTTATTTTTTCCACTATTTTAGTTTTAATACATTATTTAAACATGTGTGTTTGATAACACTGATAAATGGCTCACTTGCCTTTTCCCCTGATTACCTTTTTGGTATAGCTGGTAATTTTATTGAATGCTAAACATTTTGTATTAATTGTAGAGGTTCTAGATGATTTTATATTACTCCAGAGAATTTTTACTCTATCCTCTGGATAATTACCTTAATCTAGTCAGGAGTCCAGGTTGCAGTTTTCATAAACCTTGGTCTACATCTGGTTCACACTCATTTGTAGGATATAGTTCTCTAAGGGCCCAAATGTGGCTGATGGAGACTGAAATTAAATTTTTATTTCCTCAGGCCCATGAAACTGCTCAATATTCCACTCTGGTTTTCGGTAGTTTTGTACTTAGGTTCTTAAATTCTTTCCCTACGTTATTTAAGGATTCAGAATCATGAAGTAATTCACACTTCTTTATGCCATGCTTATAACCAAGATTTCAATTCCTCAGCTGTAAATGATGTTGGCAGTGTCAGCATCGCTCTATGATAATAATTCTTACACTGCATACCTTCCTCCCCAATTCTGGAAACAGCATTCCTTTCATTTGCCCATTTACAGTTGGAAGTAGTAGTCTTCCCACTGTTGCCAGTCTCAGGATGCTTCACCCTCTATTCTTTGTCACCTTAAATCATGCCCACATCCCTTAAATTCCACATTCACAAAAATATCTTTAGCTAAATTCATGGAGAATGTTATCCTTTGTCTTCCAGTTTCTGACTGGTACAATATGTAACTTCCCAAAATGTAAGAACTGTTACTCTGAAGTATTAGTTAATAAAAAAAAAAAAATCAGCAATCTTATATAAAATTTGTGCTTTAACTGGATGTTCTAAGATATATTGAAGATTTGTTATCAATAAATCTGATTCTTAGAATATACCAGTAAAAGGGCTGCCTATATGAAATGAATAAAAGAGAAATTTTATTTAAATTATTTTTTGCTTGAGCTAATCCATGAAGTTTAAGCATTGGCTTGAATAAGATATCTAATTCCTTTCTGCTTCATCTTCTTTTGATAAATATATGAAACTGTTTAGAGAGCCCTTTCACCAGCATCCTCCTTGACCATTAGATATTTACATATCATAAAGAGAATGAACAACATGCTGAATATTTTCAAAGGCAATGTCTGCATCCCTCAAAAAAAGTTATTCAAAATGTGTTGCAGAAATGTTATATTCTAGTCTCCCCAGATAGAAATCTTGGTGTCAATCAAAGGTTCCTGCAATTTATTACCTACCGATGAAGTTACTTCCCCATTTGAAAACTTTTATACTACCCTTGAGAGAAATTTCAGTGTTCTCTCTATCACAACAGATTGCTTTTTAAATTAAGACATATGCCATACTTTATAAGAACTTACAATCTAGGATACTAGACAATAATGACTAATAAAATCAGAATATGCTTAAGATTTAAATTATCAAGTATAAACTTAAGTTTCCAGCAGCCAAGGAAAGAGTCCAGGGAAGGTCAACTGAGTATGACATGGGATTTGAATACTCATAAACATGAGAATAATTTCTACCTTCTTGAGAAATAGCATGAATACATATCTTGACCAAAGTCACTTAGAAATTTCAGTGGCAAAGTGGAGTTTAAAAAGAACTAATAATCATATATCTAGCCATTCAACAAGTCCTTTGAGCTGTACTTCCTCTCATTTGATCTAATACTTCATAGTACCTTTTTGCTAGAGAAATGAACTCTCACACATAGACTGTCTAGGGTTAGTTCTTTGCTATTAAATCTTTGGAAGGGGAGTAAGCATAAAAGAGTTTCTAGGATGGCAGTGTGAAGTTCTTAAGCTCCATTGTTTTCGAGTCTTACTCTTCTTACAGAGTCTGTCTCTATTTCATCAAAGAGTTATTTGTGGAAAGGAAAAGAAAGTGTGATGAAAAGAGAGAAATGAATTTCACAGGGTCCAAATTATCCATTTAGGCTTCAAGGTAAAAGCACTAGGCAAGAGGATTCTCTTCTGGTACCAAAAATTGAGAAACTTTGTGAGAAGTCAAGTCCTCCAGGGTTCAGAGGCCTCAAAGCAGCACCATCAGCTTCCATTTGCCACCTTTAAGGAGTTACAGAAAGTGCAGAGAACAATTTAATTCTAGACATAGGACCTCAGATAACCTCAGATACACAGATGACACCACCCTTATGGCAAAAAGTGAAGAGGAAATAAAGAGCCTCTTGATGAAAGTGAAAGAGGAGAGTGAAAAGGCTGGCTTAAAACTCAACATTCAAAAAATGAAGATACCAGCCAACCCCATCACTCAATGGCAAATAGATGGAAAAACAATGGAAACAGTGACAGACTATATTTTCTTGGCCTCCAAAATCACTGTTGTTCCCATGTTGACTGTAGCCATGAAATTAAAAGATTCTTGCTCCTTGGAAGAAAAGCTATGACCAACCTATACAGAGACATTACTTTTCCAACAAAGGTCCATCTAGTCAAAGCTATGGTTTTTCCAGTAGTCATGTATGGATGTGAGAGTTGGACTATAAAGAAAGCTGAGTGCTGAAGAACTGACACTTTTGAACTGTGGTGTTGGAGAAGACTCTTGAGAGTTCCTTGGACAGCCTGGGGATCCAAACAGTCCATCCTTAAGGAGATCAGTCCTGAACATTCATTGGAAGGACTGATGCTGAAGCTGAAATTCCAATACTTTGACCACTTGATGCGAAGAATGGACTCATTTGAAAAGACCCTGATGCTGGGGAAGATTGAAGGCAGGAGGAGAAGGGGATGACAGAGGATGAGATGGCTGGATGGCATCACTGACTTGATGGACATGAGTTTGAGTAAAGTTCGACAGTTGGTGATGGATAGGGAAGCCTGGCGTGCTGCAATCCATGGGGTTGCAAAGAGTCAGAAATGACTGAGCAACTGAACTGAACTGATAAGACCTGAAGGGCTTCCCTTGTGGCTCAGCTGATTCAGAATCTGCCTGCAGTGTGGGGGACCTGGGTTCAATCCCTGGGTTGGGAAGATCCCCTGGAGAAGGGAAAGGCAACCCATTCCAGTATTCTGGCCTGAAGAATTCCATGGACTATATAGTTCATGGGGTCACAAAGAGTCAGACGGGACTGAGCAACTTTCACTTTCTATAGGACCTGAACATCAGAGGGCCCAGAAATAACCTGAGCATGGTGGCAGGAAGAATCTCTGGAGGAGAGGTGGACCCCTGACTATGAAAAATTGTTATTTTGGTGCCAGAGCCAATCAGAACAAAATAAAAAGTACCATGTCTTTCCTTCTTTCCAAAGGAAAAACTTAGGATGAGGTGGAAACAGGCACTGGGAGCATGTGTGTGTGTGTGTGTGTGTGTGTGTGTGTGTGTGGAATTACTCCAAACCATACAATTTAATCATACTCAGTTCAATTCAGTCGCTCAGTCATGTCTGACTCTTTGAAACCCCATGAATCACAGCACGCCAGGCCTCCCTGTCCATCACCAACTCCTGGAGTTCACTCAAACTCATGTCCATCGAGTTGGTGATGCCATCCAGCCATCTCATCCTCTGTCGTCCCCTTCTCCTCCGGCCCCCCAATCCCTCCCAGCATCAGAGTCTTTTCCAATGAGTCAACTCTTTGCATGAGGTGGCCAAAGTATTGGAGTTTCAGCTTTAGCATCAGTCCTTCCAATGGATTGAAGGCAGACACCGAGGACTGATCTCCTTTAGAATGAACTGGTTGGATCTCCTTGCAATCCAAGGGACTCTCAAGAGTCTTCTCCAACACCATAGTTCAAAAGCATCAATTCTTTGGTGCTCAGCCTTCTTCACAGTCCAACTCTCACATCCATACATGACCACAGGAAAACCATAGCCTTGACTAGTTGGACCTTAGTCAGCAAAGTAATATCTCTGCTTTTCAATATGCTATCTAGGTTGGTTATAACTTTCCTTCCAAGGAATAAGCGTCTTTTAATTTCATGGCTGCAAGCACTATCTGTAGTGATTTTGGAGCCCCAAAAGATAAAGTCTGACACTGTTTCCACTGTTTCCCATCTATTTCCCATGAAGTGATGCCATGATCTTTGTTTTCTGAATGTTGAGCTTTAAGCCAACTTTTTCACTCTCCTCTTTCACTTTCATCAAGAGGCTTTTAGTTCCTCTTCACTTTCTGCCATAAGAGTGGTGTCATCTGCATATCTGAGGTTATTGATATTTCTCCAAGCAATCTTGATTCCAGCTTAATCATACTAGGTAACATTAATTACTCTTCTGGGCCTCATTTAATTTTTAAAACCATACCCTCACATGTAGTAGGTACTATTATAATTACAGAGGGGCAGAATAGTGGTTCAAGTGGCAACTCTACCACTTTGGGCTATAAAGTCATAGTAAGTTACTTAGCCAATCTATGCTTATTTTTTTTTCTTTAAAATGGAAATAATAATATCAGCAATACTAATAACAATGATAAAAATAGTATCAGCAAGTCACTTAACACAGTAATTCCACCCAGTAGAGAAGCAGTTCTAATTGTGTGTTAGACACTTGCTCTTTTAACCATCTGCCATTTCTATTAATCTTTTTCCCACGGAGATGGATTCAGTGAGAAGAGAGAAGAAGGAGGTTTCTCTTCAATACTCCCAACAGAGGGTAAAGGGAGAAATAGAAAAAGCCTTTCCTGCACCATGCCCAATGCTTTGTTGAATTATCAGGGTCTAGAAACCACTCAGAAAAGGGTTTTATGTTGCTTTGGTAATAGGAAAAGTTATGGTAATAATGATGCCACATTATTGTCTTAAATAGGAGGCAGACATAGAATTTGGAAGCAGGGAATTAAACAAGGCAGCTCTGTTGTGGGCTTATGAATTCCCATTTACAGCCGTGCCCTCAGGCACCCACTTGACCCTTTGGCATTCCTTGGAGGACATGGAAATGTCAGCCAGCAGCCTCAGGTCATTATTCCTGACACAGATTTCATTCCATTTCCAATAATCTTAGTGAAGTTTCCAGCTTTCCCCCACAAGCATCACATGTCCATCAGTACCACAACATGCATCTGAGTATAAGCCATAGCAAAGAGATGGCAAACAGGTCATATTTAAATTTTTCTTTCCATATTGACAAATGACATAGGACTCCTATGGGTGTACATTTGACACCCTCATGAATACAAAATGAATTTATTATGATTAGTGCTTTCACCTAGAATATGACATTAATTCACAATGATTGATGGGCTACTTAAAATAACGTAGTAACCTTTTCCTAAGGTGGCTAGGTGACCCCACGTCGACTTCATTAGTAGTATTCCCTGAACTGTATTTATGTAAATGGAAAAAAAAATCATAAGGCTACTTTATCCTTTACAGTCAAGCACAACTCTCAATGTAACTACATCTTATGCAAACCAAAATACAATTTTATTTCATTCCTGAGTATTTGACAATGTTTTATTTCCACTCTTGGAAAATAAGCACTTGCAACTGAAGAAAATGCTCATGAAGTATCATTAAAAATATGTAATGATTAAATTTAAGTCATACTAACAACAGCTCTTTATACCACTTGTTCTGTCAAAAACTATTGCTTCGTTCTGTCTTGGATAAATCAATGGTGAGTCTTGCTCAAAAGATTAGACTGATGTTTTCATTCATGCATGTGTTATATATTTAAGAAAAAATAAAACCTCAGGTCATTTAATATGGATTCTTAATCATTTCTTTGAGCTATATGATTAAAAGAAATCCCTGCCCCTATGCTCTTGCTGTTGATTGGTATTTAGAAACTGCTGAATAGCTAAGTGTTTGAATTTAAATGTTTTTTTTAAAAAATACACACAGAGAATTAACTGGGAAGCCACATAAAACTGGGTTCTCATTCCTTTTCTACTGCTTTTTTTTTTTTCAACGTGGTACTTCTCACTGCCTAATTATTCACCTACTTAGGATGTTACAAACATGCATCCCACTTTCTAGTATGATTTTGATTTTGATCTAAAGAACAAAGTGAAGTTTACATGAAAAGGGAAATAAACGAGCCATGACACATTGGTACAAGAAAACATAATGCACAAGACATCAGCAAGGACAAAGAATTGCCTTTCTCAATTGTATTCTGCCTAAAAACAGATTTCTATCACAAATAATACAAACACTCTCCACATACAACTTATAATGCAAATTGAGGTTTGATAACTCAGCTGCAATCCATGGGGTCACAAAGAGTCGGACACGACTGAGTGACTAACACACACACACACACACACACACACACACACACACACACACAGTTGTATGGAGAAGGAAATGGCAACCCACTCCAGTACTCTTGCCTGGAGAATGCCATGGACAGAGGAGCCGGGTGGGCTACAATCTATGGGTTGCAAAGAGACATGACTGAGTGACTAACCCACACGCACACCTCAACTGGAAGGGTGGACTTATGGAAGGTAACAAAACCAAAATATGCCAGTTAGCACACCCAACTTGGGAGAAAACACATCGTTCTTTAGTGAAGTTGCATGGATTAGGAGTTGGAAAATTAGCTACTCCAACCACACTATCCCTTGAATGGTGTGACCTTGAAAAGTCATTTAAAGTAGTTGTGCCTCAGTTTCATTTCATTTATATTTGTAATATCATCTCTTTCATTCCTCAGATTTATGTGGAGGAACAAATAAGATACTGTATATGGAAATATTTTTTAAAATGCAAAGTAAAAAACAAAATCAAACATTATAAAATGCTATTTAACCTCTTGTTATAGTATAACATAGGAATCTAACATACATACCAGAAGCAACAGGAATTGCAAACAAGTATTTGCAACCATCCAAAAAAATACTAAGAGCTTTTATAGGTACTCCTGCTGCTGCTGCTGCTAAGTTGCTTCGGTCATGTCTGACTCTGTGCTACCCCAGAGACGGCAGCTCACCAGGCTCCCCCATCCCTGGGATTCTCCAGGCAAGAACACTGGAGTGGGTTGCCATTTTCTTCTCCAATGCATGAAAGTGAGAAGTGAAAGTGAAGTCGCTCAGTCATGTCTGACTCCTAGTGACCCCAAGGACTGCAGCCTACCAGGCTCCTCAGTCCATGGGAATTTCCAGGCAAGAGTACTGGAGTTGGTTGTCATTGCCTTCTCCTTATAGGTACTGAAAGGGATACAAATAGAAATTGGCCATGACTAGAAGAACAGTGAAGACATAAAGATCAGTAATGGTAAGTAGCTGTGATGAGTAAAATATAGATAATCTGAAAAAAGTGAAAGTGAAAGTCACTCAGTCGTGTCAGACTCTTTGCGACCCCATGGACTATACAGTCCATGGAATTCTCCAGGCCAGAGTACTGCACTAGGTAGCCTATCCCTTCTCCAGCAGATCTTTCCAACCCAGGAATCTAACCAGGGTCTCCTGCATTGCAGGCGGATTTTTTACCAACTGAGCTATCAGGGAAGCCCAGGAAATTGCCTATAACAGCTCAAAGAAAAATCAGAAAGCCTTGTAGAAGAAACTTTACTAATGCTAGGCCTTAAAGAATGATAGAATTTAGATGTGAAGAGATGCGGAGACAAGTCTAAGCAGAAAGAAACAGTATGAGATGCCAGCACCAAAACTGTGATTCCTCTATCATGGGGAAACTGCAAGGGGGTCTATTAAGCTCTTGTTCAGAATGAGTGAGGGAAATGTTGGGGAAATATTCCATGGTAATGTTTATTGTGTGGATCACAACAAACTGTGGAAAATTCTTAAAGAAATGGAAATACCAGACCACCTGACCTGCCTCTTGAGAAATCTGTATGCAAGTCAAGAAGCAACAGTTAGAACTGGACATGTAACAGACTGGTTCCAAATCAGGAAAGGAATACATCAAGGCTGTATATTGTCACCTTGCTTATTTAACTTATATGCAGAGTACATCATGAGAAATGCTAGACTGGATGAAGCACAAGCTGGAATCAAGATTGCCAGGAGAAATGTCTAAAACTTCAGTTATGCAGATGATACCACACTTATGGCAGAAAGTAAAGAACTAAAGAGCCTCTTGATGAAAGTGAAAGAGGAGAGTGAAAAAGTTGGCTTAAAGCTCAACATTCAGAAAACTAAGGTCATGGCATCTGGTCCCATCACTTCATGGCAAATGGATGGGGAAAAAATGGAAACAGTGACAGACTTTACTTTTTTGGGCTCCAAAATCACTGCAGATGGTGACTGCAGCCATGAAATTAAAAGACACTTGCTCCTTGGAAGAAAAGTTATGACAAACCTATATAGCATATTAAAAAGAAGAGACATTACTTAGCCAACAAAGGTCCATCTAGTCAAAGCTATGGTTTTTCCAGTAGTCATGTATGGATGTGAGAGTTGGACTATATAGAAAGCTGAGCACCTAAGAACTGATGCTTTTGAACTGTGGTGTTGAAGAAGACTCTTGAGAGTCCCTTGGACTGCAAGGAGATCCAACCAGTCCATCCTCAAGGCAATCAGTCCTAATATTCATTGGAAGGACTGATGCTGAAGCTGAAACTCCAATGCTTTGGCCACCTGATATGAAGAAGTGACTCATTTGGAAAGACCCTGATGCTGGGAAAGATCAAAGTTGGGAGGAGAAGGGGATGGCAGAGAACAAATTGGTTGGATGGCATCACTGATTCAATGGACTTGAGTTTGAGTAAGCTCTGGGAGTTGATGTCAGACAGGGAAGCCTGGTGTACTGCAGTCCGTGGGGTCGCAAAGAGCTGGACACGACTGAGTAACTGAACTGAAATGAATATTTATTGAATGTATGCTATAAGCCAGGGCTTCCCTGGTAGCTCAGATGGTAAAGAATCCATCTGCAATGTGGGAGACTGGACTCAAACCCTGGGTTGGGAAGATCCCCTGGAGAAGGGAATGGCTACCCACTCTAGTATTCTTGCCTGGAGAATTCCATAGAGAGAGGAACCTGGCCGACTACAGTCCATGGGGTTGCAAAGAATCTGTCAGGACTGATCAACTTTCACAGGGCTGTAAGCCAATCACTGTTTGCTAGGGAAAGAGCACTTATGAAAACAGACCAAATCACTACCCTGGGGCAGGGGTGGCAGGGGAACGTGGGGGCTGACATTCTAGGGGGTATAAATTTATGCCACAAAATGTCTCTAGTTCATAATCAATGTCCACAACAGCCTTCTCCATGATTCTTCTCCTTCTCCTAGACTAGCCAAAGTAAGCACACATACAGATACACACATTCATGTAAACTCTAAAATTTGGAGTGTCACTACTAATGTCCAAGACACAGAATTCTGATTTTGAGAAAACAAGGTGTTTCTGAAAATTTGGTGGGGGGAAAATAAGGAAGAGAGTCCAAAAAGGGGTGAAGAGAAGGAATTTTCCCAGTGGTTTTCAACACTCTATGCATATTAGAATCATCTGGGGAGCTCTAAAAAATAATATCCCATTTCTGGACTCTGACTCCAGAAAAATTAAATCAGAATCTCTGGAGGTTGGATCCAGACATCATTATTTTTAAAGTTCTTCAGGTAATTCAAATATGCAGGCAGAAGAGAAACCATTGAAGTAATCAATACTCTGAAGAACAGTCTCATCTGTGGGTTTTTTTTTTTTTTTTTTTGGCTTTACAGTTAAGTAAGTGGATAGATAACTTGCATAGCCTAAGTATTCTATTATAATTCAGTCAGCAAAGTCACAGAATTTGCTGAGGAAAAAGTTATCAGCTTTTAGAACAGTTGAGAGAAAGCCTGACAAAGTGAAAAAGACAGTCATAGGGAGAATTATTTGGAGGAAACACTGGAGTTAAGTGGGGAGAAGTTGAGATGCAAATATGATATCCTAGATTTGAGCCTTGGCTTCACAGCTGACTTTGTGATTTTTCTCATCTATGTGAACTTTTATTTTCCATGTATAAAACTGAACAATATAACAAAATCCTTCCTTTCACCTCTCAGGGCTCTGTTGAGAGTCAAGGTAGAAAGCATTAGTGAAAGTGTACTGTAAACTGAAAAATCCTAACACAGATTTGAGAGATTATGTCCTGACTGAAGCAACATCAGCAAAAATATTAGTCCTGTGAACAATGCCTTTACTATGCATTTAGACACAGTATATAAAACCAATCCTATTAGATTTACACTTAGTAATTAAAGTCATTTTCTTTCTCCGCAAGATACCCATGCTATATGTTTTACTAGTCAAGATTCCTCTACAAAGTCCCACTGAAAATCCTTACTAATGATGGAAGGAAACAAAAACTAAAAACCAACTGTTAACAATCCTGATCAGATTATGCTAACGTAGCTTGAAACCAAGTAAGGTGGCTGAGGAAAGGAAACATAGGGACAAAAGAAAGCCTTAATACAGGAAGAAAGTACTAAATCTCACTGACAGAAGATAAACTTCTTGGGCACCAAGGCAATGAAAACGGTGTTGATCTATGTGTCCACAGATGTGGCTCCAGGGTGTAATCTGTCCAGTTGCTCAATATCAGGACAGCCACATGGGCACCACCTCAGGAAAGATAAATAGGAAACCTCTTAGTCAGTGAGATAAACACAATTGCTCCTGCTAGTTCTTACATGGAAAGCCTGCTGATTGTCACTGCTGGACAGAGGAAGTGCTATTGAAATATTCTGAGGCATAGAGAGTAAAAGATCAAAAGGGTGATGGGGTGCAGAGAGACAAAGTTTTGTTTGTATCAATTCACTCAAGTTGGATAAGGCCATCCCACTGAATTTCATTGTGGAGCAAGTTATAAGGCAAAGGACAATTGGGAACGTTTTATTATATGATATGTAAAACAGGTGTGTGTAATATAGGCAACTTACCCTTCAAGGTCAGGGAAGATCAGAGATATGAAAGTTTGAGAGAGAAGAAAATGGGTTGTTGGTATCTCAGCTATTGGATCAATATCCCACTCCACTCAAACCAATGGAAATCAATCCAACCTTTCTATAAAGGGTCAGTTCTTATACTAGCAGGCAGAAGGGAGGAAGGAAATCAAACCATCTTAAGAAGAGAATGTGGAAGAAAATTTATTTTAAAAATAAACACTCTGACCTTCTTAGAGCTTTCAGTCAAGCAATATGCTAAATTCAAGAAACAGCCTGAACATTTTAGAGCAAACCCATGCCTCTGTTTTAATTATTGAAGCCAACATGTTATCATTTATCATGTATATATTTAGTCAGCAATTACAACATGCAGGCACAATCCTAGGTTCCGTAAGGAAGAAAAAGGAGGCTCAAACACAGAATCAACCTTCAAAGAGCTTACAGTATACTGAGATAACTCCACATAAAAAATAGCAATGTACATGGTTCAGATAGTAAAGAAATTGCCTGCAATGCAGGAGACCTGGGTTTAATCCCCGGTTGGAAAGACCTCCTGGAGAAGATAATGGCTACCCCATCCAGTATTCTTGTTTGGAGAATTCCATGGACAGAGGAGCCTGATGGGCTACAGTCCATGGGATCACAAAGAGTTGGACATGACTGAAGCAACTAAAACTTTCACTTTCACACTAGTAAATGCATGCCCTAAAACAAAAATGACCATTTACAGTGAAGAGAGGGAGATTCCATCTAAAAAGTTTGATCAAGGAGGCTAAAACTTATTTTCTTTTATGTTGATGTAAAATTGATTATTAAAATCTCCTTGAATATCTAGTGGAATAAATATACCTTAGATTTATTCTCAAGAAATCTGTTTCTGCCTCTAGTTTCAAGAGGAGCCCAAGAAAGATTTATAGAATAAAGATCTAGAGTGGTGTTTAGCCTCTAAAAGCAGTTCCAGATCATTTTTGACCTTTTTTTTATACTTGAGGGATTGATTACCAACTGTCCACACATGGGCTATCCATCTTAACCAGTAACTAGACATGAAATGCAAAAATTGCTGTGTGTAGATGTTTTTGTGTTTCTTATAGCTTTCCTTGAACTATTTCAAACCAGGAGCTACTTCAAGGCATTCCTCAGATCTGGAATATAGAATCAGATCAGCTCCAGAGAGAATGGGAGCCAAGTGAGCTTCCCACGGAGAGTCAGAGTTCCTCTCAAAGATAAACTACTTTCTTGCCTCAGTACTGAGAAGATATCCTTGGTCAGGGTTGTGCTTTCCCATTTTCTCTTAAAAAGAATTTGTTGAAATAATAATACCATTCTTAGGTCATATAATATGTACATATTGAAATGGTAACATTGTCCTCAGATCACATGACGTTCAAATATACCACTGGTTCTAAATCAAAATGGTAAAAGCTACTGAATTTGAGAACATAATCCTAGTTTTTATCAGTGTTGGCAACCATTTGCCAGTGGACTTTTTTAATTCTATAAAGTGGGTGTTGATGGTACCCAAAGCAGGCGTTAATAATTTTCACTGAAACAGAATGAATGGTTAGGGAGGAAACTAAAAACTTTGATATAATTGCAGTTTAATGTGCTTTATCGGTGTGACTCGCATAAGGCTTAAGAAACCAGTCAATTTCAGTGAACAAACAACAAAATACCTGAAACTAGCTATTTATATTGTGTGTAGTTAATCATTACTTGCCTGAATTTTTCACATTCTAACCAGCTGTTTTGGCATTTTGCGGACACAGTCTGAATAATTCCATCTATATTCCATCAGTCTTAAATTAACATGACAAGTATTTGTGTTTAGTAACATTTTCTAAAATTGATAACTTTGTAAACAATTAGATGGTTCACTCCAGTTTCCTAAAATACAGACATTTTCAAGGTAGATTGTTCTGAGAACAGTTCCCTCATTTCCAAAGGGCATTACAGAAACTACAGAACTAAACTGGCCACCTTCTTTTAATTTTCAGGACTCACTTTTCAATATATCACTTAAGTGAAACATAAATGTATTTTAAATGGTTTACCTCTTTTTAGGTGCCTATCAAGAGAAATGGAAATGTCTGTTCTACAGTTATCAAAAAATTCCTATATTTTTATTTAATTAAAAAGAGAGAGAGAAAATTGAATCATGTCACAGGCAGGTGGAAGGACACCGCAGGCAGGACTGTGTTTTCCACTGGCATCCCAGAAGATAATGAGTCCATGTCTATGGAAATTGATTCATTAATATTTCATCGAGGCAGCTTCAGAGCAATTCAAGAACTAGCTACCAGGAATTCAATCAGTGAATTCAATGAATTGTTGAGCTTAAAATACCAGGGGGTGGGGGAGGTGGCAAAAATATGCATATATTTGGCATGTGTGCATATTTACACATACTGATATGACCCATATGTGCACATGAATACAGCCATACATGTTAAAACACAGCACATGCAAGACACTATCATTTCTAGGCTTAAAAATCAGTCTCACCTGCCTTTATTCTTTACTTAAGAATTTCCAAATAAAACAAAAGTTACTCAAGTTTAATATCATTCTCCTGACTTAGTACCTGATTGGAAAGCAAGTTAAAAACTGTTAGCTGCAACTTGTTCACTGGTAGTCACGTTTATCAATAAAGCCCCTTCAATCAATTGACAGGGCATCAAGACGGCTCCCAAGGACCCATGCTGTGGCTCAAAAAAACCGGGGATCAAATACTTCAGGAAAAAGGACTGCTGGTGTGGGGCAGAACAGCCAATTTACTGCACTGAGAAGGGCCAGTTAGGGGAGTAAGATTCAAATTATCATGTCGGCTAAGTAATCGGTCTTTGGGTGTCCCTAAACACCAACCTACAAATAATTTTATTTTCATTTTGGATCAATGTCTTCTAGCCCTTGTCTAACTAACCTGTATTGATGTCTTTTTAATTAAACGATGCGTGATATGCTCGCTCGGCAGTGGGGCATACTGAGTGTGCATGCTAGGAATTCCAGATAAGGTAATTATGCTATTTGTCACTGTCATGATTAATGTGTGACAGCTGTTATGACAGCTGTGCCACTGTTTTGTCACAATACTCTGTTCATCCATAACAAAATTAGCTGTCGCACTCAAAGGTACACACTCACTGCTATTTCTTTCTGAAGTCAACAATGAGAAAATCGAGAGGGAATATTACATGAAGTCCATGACAAACAAGAAAAACGACATCTTTATTTTTTTTTCTTTAAATGATGATATAACCTGCCTGCACTGAAAATGCAGATAGCTCACCTCTAGCAAACAAGCTGTCACAAGGAGCCAATCCACCACTAATCTAGCTAACAAGGTCTCAGTATGTGAGGGGTTTGCTTCATAATTTAAATCTGCCTTGTCAGGCAAGCCTTTTAGATGTTACCCAAATTAGCATTGGCTGGAACTGTTACTGCTTGTCAAGGTGGAAAACTGCAAATGCAGAGTTATAATAGGAAGTGGGAGACTGACTCACCCTTTGGGCGTCAGTCAAGTGGAGCAAAATAGGTGCCCTGCCTCCATCTCCCTCAAGACAGTTGTCCCTCCTTCCCCACAAAGCCCTGCACCCTAAACTAGGGAAGATGCTTTCAGGAGCTGTCTCCAAATAGAGATGTAAATTGTCAGATGAAGGCAGTTATTAATGTTAACCAATATTGTTTCTTACAGAGCCCTAAGACTGGACTATAAAACCACCGAAGACACTGATGTGAAGAGACAGATGGCTACAGTAATAGCGTCATTATTCTATAGCTTTGGGTGAAGTGGATACTGCATATGTTCCATAAATTTAAAAGAAAAAAGCCCACGAAGATGTCTATTCATAACAAAAAAGAAACACTGTGACATCAGAGACCCTGGGTGCAAAAGAAAGAAAATCTGTCATGTCGGATATGTGTAACTAATTGAATATGGTATTTTCTCTCTTAAAAATTAAAAGGAAGAATGGCTGTGGCTACTACTGTTTTGCAACAAATGATTAGTTCAATTTACTGACAATATATATAAATTTGCCAATAACTTAATCAGCAAATATAATATGCACTTTTAACAACAGTACAGTTTAAATCAGGCCCATCTGCACTGTCTCTCTCAGGCCTCTTCTCCAAAAACAGCCCTGAATTACTTCAAACAATTAGAATGATTACAAAGGAAATGTTACCTACCACCTGCTGCTGTCTCTTGGCAGTCATCAGTCAATGAAGGATTTAGAATACTTATCAACAACAACCTAAACTCCTTTTGATTTGCCCCTGATTTCTTCATATGGGAAAAGTAAATTCTTTGAAATTCAAACAAAAGATGGTAGGGGTTTCAGGAGTAAAACTCACTTCAGCACATCAATCCCAGGAAGACCTTGGTGTTCATGGATTAAGAAAGAATTGACTTCTCAGGACTTCCCTGGTGGTCCAGTGGCTAAGACTCCATGCTCCCAATGCAGGGGGCCCGAGTTCAATCCCTGGTCAGGGAACTAGGTCTCAGACACTGCAATTAAGAGTTCACATGCTGCAACTAAGGGTTCAGATGGTGCAACTAAAGATCACACCTGTGGCAACTGAAAAAGATACCTCATGCTGCAGCCGAGGATCCCAGGTGCCACACCAAAGATACGCCACAGCCAAATTAAAAAATAACGATAAGAAGAATTGGCTTCTCTACAGATATTTGAGGGTTCCTCCTCTTTGGTTTCAAACCAGCTGGAGACAAGACTACAGATTAAGAGGCTCTTGAGTTCACCTCCTCCCATGAGCATACTAAAATCACAACTAACTGTTGAACAACCACTGATTTTTAAAAGACTAGAATCCATTTTAAAAAGATATTCTACATCTAATGACATAAGAAGAAACCATGAGGATGCAGGAGGTCATGATATAGCCAAATCTTACCATATCATCTAGAAGGGCAATCCACAAACTGAAAACCAATTATATTGCAGAAATTTGCTCACAGTAGTGAGAGCTCTTAGCCCAGTGCGGACCCCCCCAGCCTAGGAGTCTGGCATCAGGAGGAGGAACCCCTGGAGCACTGTGCTTTGAAGGTCAGTAGGGCTTGAGTGCAGGAGCTCCACAGGACTGGGGGATACAGACTCTACCCTCAGTGGGTTCACACAGGGTCCCATGTCCACTGGGTCCCAGGAAAAAAGCAGTGACCCCACAGGAGGCTGGGGCAGATCTACCTGTCTTGGAAGGTCTCTTAGAGATGTAGGGAGGCAACTGTAGCTCTCTCTGGAGTCATAAAAGCTGATGGCAGACTCAGCAGGGGCCTGTGTGAACTCTGGCTGGAGTCAGAGGCAGATATTTTTGGCCCCTGAAATGGGGACCTAGCTCCACTCAACCGCCTGTAAGCTTTAGTGGTGGGACGCCTTAGGCCAAACAACAAACACAGGGTCGGGAACACAGCCCTACCATCAGCAGACAGGCCGCCTAAAAAGACTTTCACAGTCATCTCTAGACACACCCCTTGACTCAGCCCTGCCCACCAGAGGGCCAAGATCCGGCTCCACCTACCAATGGGCAGGTATCAGCACCTCCCACTAGAAGTCTACAAAAACCTCTAGACCAGCCTCATCCACCAGGAGGCAGGCATTAGAAGGAAGGAAACTACCATTCTGCAGACTGCGGAACTGACCTGGGTCAGAACCTACCCTGGGACCAGCTAGCTGGCTCCTGGTCCTGGGTGCCCAGAGGGGAGTATACTGCTGTGACACATAGGACATCCCCTACACAGGGTCACATAGATAAGTGACTACATAAAGAACTCAGGAAAAGAACGGATGCACAGAGGGAGAAGTTACAAGAAGTTTTTATCAAACAGAAAAATGCTAAAAAATCTGGTGGCATGCTTAAATAGATTTCAAATCAGGATACCTAGGCTTTATCCAACTACACTGGTGGTTTTCTCTGTGGCAGCTGTGTGAGCCCTTGATGATTCTTTTCATTTTCACTTTCTACCTCAAAGGAGACAAGAACATTGGTTGCCTTATATATTATTACCAAGCATATAGCACTTAGCTACTCAATCACAAAGGTTTTTGGATGAAGGAAGTGATAGCCCTTTACATGTGATAAATGCTCATGCACGAATGTTCATGCATTTACAGACAGTATCTTTGTTAACTCCATTTCCACTCATCCTGAGAACTCCCCGTTGAAAACTGCCCATCTTCAAGATCCACCTCCAATGCTCTCTCTTTCGTGAAGCATTTGCTGAAATTTTGTCCCCATGTGTTCTTGCCCTTCCTTTTCTCAGGACTCCCACAGCACTTACTGCTTGTTTGTTTGCTTTAGTCACAGATGGTATCTGATTGTGAAAGTTGGTCCATCACATCTGACTCTTTGTGACCCCATGGGCTATACAGTCCATGGAATTCTCCAGGCCAGAATACTGGAATGGGTAGCCTTTCCTTTCTCCAGGGGATATTCTCAACCCAGGGATTGAACCCAGGTCTCCCTCATTTCAGGCAGATTCTTTACCAGCTGAGCCACAAGGGATTGGGAGATGATTATTTGTGCGCATTTCTTACCTGTGGGCTCCAAAGAGACCAGGGCAAGATTCACTTTTTCTGAATCTTTTAATTTCTCACAGAATCTAGGATACTATCTTACACAGAATAGGCCCTTTGGTTCATATTTACAAAGTAAATCACAATTCTTGCAGAACTGAATGCTGAAGAGAGTGTTGTGTATTGTAGTACCTGTATCAAGTGATTGTAAAGAATTTAGGAGCTATTTAATGTGAGTAACTTTGTATAATTGAAAATGAAATATTTAAACAGACAAATGCTCCCAAGTGATACCAATCAGATCACCTTTAACGTCAACCGATATACCCAGGAGGGATATCAGATTAATGGGACACCTGAAATAACCATCATAAAAAGGCCCTAACTAAAAAAAGTGTTCCAACTATAGAGATAACTTATTCTTTTCTAAAGCCAGGGAAATCTAGAAAACACCTCTCTATATATAGCTGAAAAGGCATCCATATAATTCATAGGTGATAACAAACAGGACACAATTTTTGTTGGAGTTCTGTGGGAGTGAATTTTTGCAGAAGGCAATTATGCTGGAGGATAATTGCACTTGCAGTGTTCCACAGGTCTGTGAAATTAGAAATTAAGCACAGAAGTAGCTAGAACAATAGAAATAGTGTAGATGGGCTGTATGCGGCAATGGCAAGCTAAAACTTTAGAACTCTGCAATTAGAAGATAAACTCTAGAACCAGGAACCTAAACACCAGGATTAAATGGGGGCCAGGGTGGAGGGGGCAGAGAGAGATGTAGGAAGATCTAAAAATGATGCATAATTAGTGGCAGGTAGCAAGAAGAGGGGGGGATTCCCTGGAAGCTTAGACTGTCAAGAATCTGCCTACAAGGCAGGAGCTTGCCCTGTGTGCTAACTTGCTTCACTCATGTCCAACTTTTTGTGACCCTATGAACTGTAGCCTGCCAGGCTTTTCTGCCAATGATATTCTCCAGGCAAAAATACTGGAGTGGGTTGCCGAGCCCTACTCCAAGGTATCTCCCTGCATCTCTTTCGTCTAAACTGCATTGGTAGGTGGGTTCTTTACCACTAGCACCACCTGGGAAGCCCACAATACTGCTCTGTAACATCCCTGGTCACACAATGCTGTGATCACTCACCCAGAGCCAGACATCCTGGATCACGAAATCAAGTTGGCCCCACTATGAACAATGCAGGTGGAGGTGATGGAATTTCAGCTGAGCTATTTCAAATCCTAAAAGATATTGCTGTGAAAGGGCTGCATTCAATATGCCAGCAAATTTGGAAAACTCAGCAGTGGCCACAGGACTGGAAAAGGTCAGTTATCATTCCTATCCCAAAGAAAGGCAATGCCAAAGAACGCTCAAACTACTGCACAGTTGCACTCATCTCACGTGCTAGTAAAGTAATGCTCAAAATTCTCCAAGCCAGGCTTCAACAGTACATGAACTGTGAACTTCCACATGTTCACCCTGGATGTAGAAAAGGCAGAGGAACCAGAGATCAAATTGCCAACATCCACTGGATCATCGAAAAGCAAGAGTTCCAGAAAACTACATGTAGTTTCTGTAGTTCCAGATGACTACATGTAGTCATCTACATCTGCTTTATTGACTAGGCCAAAGCATTTGACTGTGTGGATCACAACAAACTGTGGAAAATTATTAAAGATTTGGGAATACCAGACCACCTGACCTGCCTCTTGAGAAACCTATATTCAGGTCAAGAAGCAAATGTTAGAACTGGACATGGAACAACAGACTGATTCCAAATCGGGAAAGGAGTACATCAAGGCTGTATATTGTCACCCTGCTTATTTAACTTATATGCAGAGTACATCATGTGAAATGCTGGGCTGGATGAAGCAAAGCTGGAATCAAGATTGCTGGGAGAAGTATCAATAACCTTAGATATGCATATAACACCACAATTATGGCAGAAAGCAAAGAAGAACTGAAGAGCCTCTTGATGAAAAAGAGGGGAGTGAAAAAGTTGGCTTAAAACTCAACATTCAGAAAACTAAGGTCATGGCATCTGGTCCCATCACTTCATGGGAAATAGATGGGGAAACAAGGGAAACAGTCTGACAGATATTATTTTGGGGGGCTCCAAAATCACTTCAGATGGTGACTGCAGCCATGAAATTAAAAGACGTTTGCTCCTTGGAAGGAAAGTTATGACCAACCTAGACAGCATATTAAAAAGCAGAGACATTACTTTGCCAACAAAGGTCTGTCTAGTTAAGGCTATGGTTTTTCCAGTAGTCATGTATGGATGTGAAAGCTGGACTATAAAGAAAGCTGAGTGCCTAAGAATTGATGCTTTTGAACTGTGCTGTTGGAAAAGACTCTTGAGAGTCCCTTGGACTGCAAGGAGACCCAACCAGTCAATCCTAAAGGCAATTAGTCCTGAATATTCATTGGAAGGACTGATGTTGAAGCTGAAACTCCAACACTTTGGCCATGTGATGGTGGGAAAGATTGAAGGCGGGAGGAGAAGGGGGCGACAGAGGATGAGATGGTTGGATGTCATCTCTGACTCAACGGATATGAGTTTGAGTAAGCTTCGGGATTTGGTTATGGACAGGGAGGCCTGGCATGCTGCAGTCCATGGGATCACAAAGAGTCAGACATGACTGAGGGACTGCACTGAACTGAACTGAACATCCCTGGAGAAGGAAATGACAACCCATTCCAGTATTCTTCCCTGGAGAAGTCGGTGGACAGGGGAGCCTGGCTGGCTATATAGTCTATGGCATCACAAAGAGTTGGACAGTTCTGAGCCACTTACACTTTCACTTTTCATGAAGAGGACCCAATTTATATCTGTCCAACATTAGGCAGAATTCTTTCTGGTTAGGGAGAATCAATAAGTACCAGAACCCAATGAACTTAACCTTTAATTTTGTTCATTTTAGTTAACTTGTTAGTAACCTGAAGATTTTATCTCATTGTGAGGGCTAGGTTTTCTTCCTGAAAGTCACTCTTTTAATACATACCATGCTAACCTTTTGTAACACTTCCAATAAAGCCTCTAGTTCTGGGGACTTTTGTTTCCACTTAATATTGAGAGGGTTCCCTTCTTACCCTCAGAGCAATAATACCTTGGGTCTACCACCTCAGTCCAGTGATTCTCAGACTTTCCTGCACATTGGAAAAATCTAGGGAATTTTAAAAAATACTTATCTGTAGAATCCCACCTGCAGATATTCTGACTTGATTGGTCAACAATCCAGATTGGACACTGTTTTTTCTAGAAGCTCTGTAGGGAATTCTAATTTATAGCCAATGTTGGAAGCTATTCTTAAAGCTGAATGCCTTTTTACCATTCATGTATATACAAACCATTTGGAGATTTTGTTGAAATGCAGATATTGATTCAGTGAAGTTGGAGGGTGGAGTCTGACATTTCCAATAAGCTTCTTTGTAATGCTGATACTCGTGATCTACAGACAACAACTGAATAGCAGTTATCTGGATAATTCTCACTCCCACAAGTAAATGTCTATTTTGTTGTCCACATTTGGGATTTATGGCAACAATTAAATGTACAATTTTATGTTTATGGTCATAGTCAGACATTTTTGAAATTATACCCCAACTAAATCTGAGTGCCCATAGTTATGGGCACAATTAAAGTAATAAGGAAAGGAAACTGGGGAGAGGATGCCTTAAAAATAAAGATTTGTAGATATGCACTTATACTCATGTTCCCTTCATCGGAAGTGGTTTGCTTTCTTAATGAGTTGGTTTGTTTTTCTTTTTTGAGTTCAGTTAGAAACACAGATTCTTTCCCCACACATATGCAGGACACTATAACACACATTATTTTATTTGATTGCAGTCATGTTTCAGTATTATGTGACAGTTCTATTGTATTACAGAATAGAAAATTAACCTGATGGTGTATTGGTATGGATTTTTGGAACAATCCCATCAATTCCCAATCTTGATTTAAGATATTCTTCCTTTGACCACTAGATTTCTCTTAAATATAAAGACAGAAAAACGCAAGTAAACTTTCAAAAAAATGCCCATTGATGATTAAGAGAATTTCAGAGATATGATTTTAATGGACACAACTTTTGTAAATTTCTCTTTTGCATAAGGAGAATGAGGAGGCACATGGGGAAACATGCTCATCTGGTCAGCACTTCAGAAGAGAATGAAAAGAAATGTCTTTCATGTTTCATACCACTCGTATACTAGCATTACCCTTCCTCTAGGGACCCATGGGCCAAATCTGGGTTCAGTGCCTGCTTTCGTACAGCCCACAAGCTAAGAATGGCTTTTGTTTTTTGAAGTGGTGAGGAAAAAAATAAAAAGAAAAATAATGCTTAATGATGTGAAAGTCATATGAAATTCAAATTTAAGTGTCCATAAACAAAGTTTTATTGGGACCCAGACGTGCTCATCTGCTTGTGTGCTAAGGCTGCTTTGTGCTACAACAGCGGAGTTGAACATTTGAGACAGAGACCATGTTGCCAACCAAGCCTAAAATATATCTTTCTCCGGCTCTTTATGGAAAAAGCTTGTTGACTCCTACTCTAGAGATACACTCATTTTTATTCATTCTTACTTGAAATTAAAGATGTGCTTTGTTTCACAGATTATATTGTGTTTTAAAATGTTGCTGCTTTATCTTGTGTGCCCATGCAAGTGTGTGTGTGTGTGTGTGTGTGTGTGTGAAAGTAAACAAATATATACACACTCATTCATTTTATGCTGCCTTCTCACTTCTGCTTTGACAATCAGGAAGTCTGAGCAGCATCCACTTCAGAATCAACTCTATTTGCTTTCCCTGTACACGAAAAATGGAGTTCTTTAAAAAGGGAACCAAAGCTTAAAAGTAAAAACAATCACCTTTTCTTATTTCACGTTGCCTATTCTGGCCCGGCTCCTAGAAGCTGGGGTCTCAAACATATGCTACAACTTTTCTCCTCGGCTTCTGTGTGGAGAGCATTACAAAAGGGAACAGACCTTTCTCTTGTTCCAATTTTCTATCAAAAAGTCTTGTGGCCAGGAAATAGAAAATATTAGAATCTCTGAGCACATATTAGAGAGAACTGGGATAACAAGTTAAACCGACAGAAAGGATTTTCTTGGTTGTTTTTGTTTTTTAAATTTAAACAAAAAGCAGTCATATTATTAGCCTTGATAAAGAAGAAAAATTTCTATTTTTCTTTCCTCTAGGAAATGGCAGTATAAAAACAATACCTTCTGGACATGCATGAAAGCAAAGGGGAGAGAAAAAAGAAGGAATAAACACCTCAAGCTTTCATGTTACTTGTAAGAGTTTGTAGATGGAGCTATACAGATAACATATATGTTAAAGGCGCTGAGTTTCAGAAGGGACATTCATTTCTTTTGCAAAGATATTCTGGAACTATAACTAAATGACTTAGGAGAGAAAGACATAAAGATGCTAAGATTCTGGCACCTTCAACAGCGACATGGAGAGGCTGTGGTAGAAGGAAAGTGAAAACCCAAACTAATCCTCAGTTATAAGGCCCCTGTCACGCAGTGGACAAGGCCCCTAATCATTCTGAGTCTCAGTTCCTGATATTTTAGAAGAAGGATTACAGAGGCTGTACTGAGACTTAGTATATGTTAATTGCATTTTGTTGATTATAGAGATTTAATCCCTTTTAAGAGACTGTTTTTATCACCACTTGTGTCCTGAACTTTATTTTACTGCTCAATCAGTTTCCTTTCAGTGCTCACAAAAACAGAACTTTTAAATTCACTCTCTATTTTGTAGCAGAAATTTTCTTTATGTCTACAAAAAATATAAATAAAAAAGACGTCATGATTCTTGTCAGCCCTTCTTTCAAGACAATGTACCTGGGGGGTCCTGACTGGACCTATTACTCCACAGGCCACCATGTTCCCAGGACACAATAGAAACTATATTCTGGAAGCAAAACAAAAGAAAATCCCATTCTGTAATTCCCCAAATTCTCGTATTTAAAAGTGGCACTTATAGTCTCATTTTGCCACAATTCTCAAATGAATGGAAACTGGAGGGCAATCAAGTAAAAGTAATAATATTGTTTACTTGCTAAATCGTGTCCAACTCTTTGCAACCCCACATACACTCAGAAATACAGGCCTAAAGTCATCTCCTATCTACTGTAGGTATCATTTATGGCCATGAACTATTATTATTATTTTCTCTGAAAACAGTGGTGCCTTATTCCTTTTCTGTTGTTGTTGTTGCTGTTGTTTAGATCCAGGTGCAGAAGATCACATAACTGCTATCAGGGAAAATAATATCTTGAAATAACATAATATGATATGAAAAGGAACCACATGAATCTACTTTTAATATAATATTATGCTTTTTATATAGGCAAATATGGAAATCATTACCAATTTTTCATATAAGAAAATGGACTTCCTGAGGTTAAACAGCATTTCCAAAATTATGGCAACTTTGCACAAATCTGATCCTTTAATTCTGGAATGCTTACATAGTCTTGTAATCTGTTCCCTCAGTGCTTAGTAGAAATATTCATTCATTCAAATACTCACAAAATATGTAGCAAACACTTACTGTGTGTTGGGCCTTGCTTATTTCTGGGGACTTACTGGGGAAAGTCATGACCTCTTATGTCTAATGGATGAGGACCTTCCATCCTACACATAATACTACCCCTGACCCTCCTTTGGATCAAAGGTGTCCTGGAAAAGACAGAACTCAAGCACAGACTGCACTCTTTGCTCTCTGAGGCCCCCTCTCCCTATCATGTCCCACCCTTGGCAAAGGTTCCTACTGCCCCTTGAATACAAGATGACAAGGAGGCTACATTCATCATGTTTCAGAGAATAATGTTTGTGTTCTAAATAACTTATTTTATAATGTAACTGCCATTTTCAACACCTGGAAAATGTATTCCTACTACTGTTATACTAATAAGGCTACAATAATACTAGATTCTGTCAGAGATGCCTCACACAAAAAACGTTAGTGTTCAATAATAGAGAAAAGATAAAATAAGATATGGTCTGTTCTCTCGCCATATCCCTCAGCAGGCATTAAAATCCATGATAACATGAAAAATGTTTGAATCGTAGTAACTTGCTTCACCAGCTTGGACATATAAACACAGCCACATCCTTTTTATTATTCTAATTAATCACTTACAAACCCACATGCCTATACTGGCAGGCAGCTTTTTACCCCAAGTCACCTGCAATCACAATTATTCAGCCAGAGGATTCCCACCATTCTTCTCAATGAGAGGGAAAGACACTAATGGAACTACACTGTGGGTACTGTCACAAGGGGACACTGAAACGGAATGAGACTCCCACAGCGACAGTGTGACCTGTGTACCTTTAGATTCCTAGGGCCACCCCACTGCTGCCAAGTCCTGACTCTCGTACTAGGCTGGCAAGGCCTAAGGACATGAAGGCTTAGCACAAGACTTGCCAAGGCCAGATCTATCCTCAAACCTTGTGGAAGCCCAAAGTTACTTTCTCTTGTCATGTTTTCCCATCTGTCACTACTGTGGTTCTTTCCTGTGAGGGAGCCTCAGCCAAGGACACTGTGGTTTCCTCCAAATTTGTCTAATGTCAAATCTTACAGAGAAGGGGGTGCAGTGTTAGTCTCTTCACTCTCACAGGGCTTAACTTTCTAAATAATTTTTTAAATAAATAGTTTTCTTAATGATCAATTCTTTCTGAACTAGCTAATATAATAAGCAATAGAATGTTCCTTATTTTTATGGCTACGCATGTCTTTTTCATTATTTTTTAGACACAGGGAAAAACTATACAGTTTGAATTTGCCTGTGGCTGAGTAGTTTGGTAAACTCATACTTGGCATAAGCATTAGTCAAACAGCACATGAATTGTTTGCATAATGGAAAAATAAATATTCTTGACATTATTAATCAAAATGTCTCATGCAGTTTGCAACTTAGAGTCCAAGTTTTGGGGGACACAGCTCAAAAATCTATTACCCTGCTTGCTACAAGACACACAAACTATGGCTAGATCATCAGGAAGCTTCTGAAATAGAAGGAATATAAGGTTGTTGAAAAGTTGAAATTAAAATGTTAACCAAAATTGAGTAACAGAAGGTAGGTTATAACAATATGGTCACAATATTTCTCTTTTTAGTATAAATGAATATATTTTTACTTCACAGAATTTCACAGGACAAATCTGCATCAAGTGGTAAAAATTCTAAGAACAATAACAACAACAAAACCCATTGAGAAGAGTGCTAATGATACAATAAATGTAGGCTCTTCAGAAGGCTTTTATGGACATTATCTTATTTTTTTTTTTAGTTTTTTATTTTTTAAATTTTAAAATCTTTAATTCTTACATGCGTTCCCAAACATGAACCCCCCTCCCACCTCCATCCCCACAACATCTCTCTGGGTCATCCCCATGCACCAGCCCCAAGCATGCTGTATCCTGCGTCAGACATAGACTGGCGATTCAATTCTTACATGATAGTATACATGTTAGAATGCCATTCTCCCAAATCATCCCACCCTCTCCCTCTCCCTCTGAGTCCAAAAGTCTGTTATACACATCTGTGTCTTTTTTCCTGTCTTGCATACAGGGTCGTCATTTCCATCTTCCTAAATTCCATATATATGTGTTAGTATACTGTATTGGTGTTTTTCTTTCTGGCTTACTTCACTCTATAATCGGCTCCAGTTTCATCCATCTCATCAGAACTGATTCAAATGAATTCTTTTTAACGACTGAGTAATACTCCATTGTGTATATGTACCAAAGCTTTCTTATCCATTCATCTGCTGATGGACATCTAGGTTGTTTCCATGTCCTGGCTATTATAAACAGTGCTGCGATGAACATTGGGGTACATGTGTCTCTTTCAGACATTATCTTATTAATTACAATGTTGGATATATATTAGTATCACATGTAAAACTGATAATTTTTTTTAAAATGCATTCACCTAGTTGGTCAATAGTAACTTGGGTCCTCTGCCTCTAATTTCAGAACTTTTTCCTACTTAAGAAAGAAATCTTAATATACAAAATACAGAGCATAAAAACCTACATGCCCATTAGAAATTTTAAATAAAATATGCTATCTCAATGAAATTCTTTAATAGCAATGTCCTCAGTCTAATAGCCATTAATAATAATACTAAAAAGTCATGAAACTTGTCTTGATTTAGGTTCCCCCAGAAGTAGACTCAGAGAAAAGGATTCAAATGCAAGTAGTTTATTTAGGAGGTGATCCCAGGAAACAACAGTAGGGAAATAGAGTAGTGAGGAAAAAAAAAAAAAAGGAGAGGAAAAGGGAAGGAAAAGATGGGAAATGAGAGTGAAAGATAAAGAGAAGGAAGTCAGTAAAGTATGTGTTATCAAACCAGTTACCACTGTGGGCAACTAGAGCTTAATCTCCTTGGGGACCTTGAGGAAACAGTATAGAACACACTCCAGAATGATCTCAATCGAAGGACAAGAAGCCAAGTAGTTATCCATAAACATCCTTTCTGTCATTGGCTTGGGACTCCTTCCAGAAGCACTATGTTTACAGATAAAGCTTTGTCTTCATGTAAGCCAACCTGTGTGGAGAAGGCAATGGCACCCCACTCCAGTATGCTTACCTGGAAAATCCCATGGACTGAGGAGCCTGGTGGGCTGCAGTCCATGTGGTCGCAAAGAGTTGGACGTGACTGAGCGACTTCCTTTTCACTTTTCACTTTCATGCATTGGAGAAGGAAATGGCAACCCACTCCAGTGTGCTGGCCTGGAGAATCCCAGGGATGGGGGAGCCTGGTGGGCTGCCGTCTATGGGGTCACACAGAGTCGGACACGACTGAGGATACGACTTAGCAGCAGCAGCAGCAAGCCAACCTGTGACAGGAAAAAAGACCTCTGGCTTGTGCTTGCCATAACAGTCTTCAGCACACAGAGTGAATGTCAGAAGATTCTGGAAGATATAGCCAGAACATTGAAACCATGTGCTACATCATCTGGTTTAGGCAACTTTATCTGGGTGAACACGTATATAGCATTCATATAGAAGCATTTTGCATACCGGTCTATGACCTTGGTTTCATTACTATCCCTGTTTTTCAGACGATAAAACTTAGGCACAACGAGCTTAAATGACCCATCTATATATATATCACCTCTACTATGGCCAAGGCTGGTCAGCCAACATGAAGAACTTCACTGAAAATTTGTATACAGAAACATCACTTGGATTTTTTTCATGTTCTCTGCAGATTCAATTATAATAAAATTTCCCCCCAAATAAGATAATTTTACTTTTTGCTAAGTATCTCTTTGTGCAGCACAGTTTCTAAAAAAAAATAAAAAAATAAAAAAACTGAGGATTTTGAAGAAATAAATATACTGAGTTTTTGGTTAATGATGAAAAAAAAAAGAACAGTGAAGGGGTTTGGGGAGAGCTTGTCATGAGGGCTCAGAGAGAAGGTATGATATCTCCTTCCTCATTAACTCTCACTGACTCCAAAGAAAGTAGCCTCTGATGTCTGTTGCCTTTGTTACTAAAGGTCAGCCAAGATACACAGACAGAATCAGGAAAGGAAGACCTGCAGGAGAAACACTTCCCTATCATCTGCCTCCCACTTCGTGTCCACACATAAACCTCTAGATTTCCTTCCAAAAATTCTTATTCGAAATCCAGATAGTCCAGCTGTCATTTTGAGACGCCATAATTTTCACTAACAGTTTCAATCCTATGAGCCTCTAAACCTGTATCTCCATGATGCTATAGTAGTCTAGGGATGGAATCAACTTGACAAGGAACTGAGAGCAAAGAGGCAGCTGAGCTCTATTTCAACTGACTGTATAACTGTCAAAAACATAGTGTTAGACAGACGGTAAAATAGCTACTTAGGTTCTTTCAGTCCTTCAGGCCACTGAAGCATTAAAACCTCTATAAACATCTACCAGACAATGTTGTAAATTCTTGCGAAACTCTACTTTTAGCATAATTTTAAGAAAATCACTTATTCTAGGTAACCTAATTAATACAGTGGTAAGGCATATCAGGCTTCTATAACACTATGAGCCTGAGTACCTGTCTGAGTTTGGTAAACAAAATTTGAAATTGAACTTAATAGGTTTAGACAGTAAGCACTACCTGTCAATTATTTCTAATTAAACAGAAAATGGAAACAGATGAGGAAGCAATCAAAATGAAATGAAACACCTTTGATCACTTTGGAGCCATTTGAGAATGGGCCCACTATTGTCTTATCCTATGGCGTTATCAAATTCTTCCTGAGACAAGCAGAACGGGCTCATATTTCTTTAACAGAATAGCAGGGAAGAGGAGTCTTAATTACATTTAATTCTTCCCCATTTCAAGACATTATGGGCATGATTGTGTTCCCACCTCTTTCAAGCAGTAACATAAGTATGCGTATGTGCTAAGTTGCTTCAGTTCAGTTCAGTTGCTCAGTCGTATCCGACTCTTTGCAACCCCATGAATCGCAGCTTACCAGGCCTCCCTGTCCATCACCATCTCCCGGAGTTCACTCAGATTCACGTCCATCAAGTCAGCGGCGCCATCCAGCCATCTCATCCTCTGTTGTCCCCTTCTCCTCCTGCCCCCAATCCCTCCCAGCATCAGAGTCTTTTCCAATGAGTCAACTCTTCTCATGAGGTGGCCAAAGTACTGGAGTTTCAGCTTTAGCATCATTCCTTCCAAAGAAATCCCCAGGTTGCTCTCCTTCAGAATGGACTGGTTGGATCTTCTTGCAGTCCAAGGGACTCTCAAGAGTCTTCTCCAACACCACAGTTCAAAAACATCAATTCTTTGGCACTCAGCTTTCTTCACAGTCCAACTCTCACATCCATACATGACCACTGGAAAAACCATAGCCTTGACTAGACAGACTTTAGTTGGCAAAGTAATGTCTCTGCTTTTGAATATGCTATCTAGGTTGGTCATGACTTTTCTTCCAAGGAGAAAGCGTCTTTTAATTTCATGGCTGCAGTCACCATCTGCAGTGATTTTGGAGCCCCCCAAAATAAAGTCTAACACTGTTTCCACTGTTTCCCCATCTATTTCCCATGAAGGGATGGGACCGGATGCCATGATCTTTGTTTTCTGAATGTTGAGCTTTAAGCCAACTTTTTCACTCTCCTCTTTCACTTTCATCAAGAGGCTTTTTAGTTCCTCTTCACTTTCTGCCATAAGGGTGGTGTCATCTGCATATCTGAGGTGATTGATATTTCTCTCGGCAATCTTGATTCTAGCTTGTGTTTCTTCCTGTCCAGAGTTTCTCATGATGTACTCTGCATAGAAGTTAAATAAGCAGGGTGACAACATACAGCCTTGACATACTCCTTTTCCTATGTGGAACCAGTCTGTAGTTCCATGTCCAGTTCTAACTGTTGCTTCCTGACCTGCATACAGATTTCTCAAGAGGCAGGTTAGGTGGTCTGGTATTCCCATATCTCTCAGAATTTTCCACAGTTTATTGTGATTCACACAGTCAACGGCTTTGGCATCCAACTATCCAACTTTTTGTGACTCTATCCACTGTAGCCCCCCAGGCTCCTCTGTCCATGAGATCTTCCAGGCAAGAACACTGGAGTGGGCTGCCATGGCCTCCTCCATAAGGGATCGAACTCACATCCCTTATGCACTAGCAGCACCAGGGAAGCCCTAATATAAGTATGTACACTCCAGAAAAAAAAAAAAAAAACCTGGAAGATACATCAGATGTTTTCTTTCCACTGCACTGCATTTTTGGATTCAGTAAATCTCTTTCTATTGTAAATTTCTTAGAAATCCTGAAAATGCTTTCACAATTCCCATATGGGTGGGTACAGAATCAACATAATGCCAAGAGTAAAGGCTTCATGCATTTCTTCATTATTTTTAGGTTACTAGGGCAATACGTCTTCCCATGCTTAGCACAGGGAAAGCTTTCCATATGTACATGTTAGGCATAGTAGAATAGTAGAAAAGGATAGAACTCTTAGTATTTCAATTTCAATTGAACTGCTATAATTTTCCTGCCATTGTGACTTAACATCTCTGATAATAATACCTGCCTCATAAAATTACACTGAGGATTCAACAGCATGCTAAAGTTGGCTCTTACAGATTGTGAGAAACAAATGAGTGCATCTTTTTAAAATTTGGCATGCAGCGGCTTCATGTTGGTAGCCTGAAATCAGCCGTGGTGAGAATGCTGGCCATAAAACTAAAAGTTAGGGCTTCCAACCCCCTAGAGACCTGGTTTACTAGCTCATTACTGAAAATTATGTAACCTGCAAACTGTTTAACAGAGTATCCAAATGCTTTCCTCTCTCCTTTCTTGTCCTGAAGTTTGCAAAGATGGCTTTACTTCTATATCTAGAATATCCTAGTAACAATCTGTCTTTATAATCAGTCATTTGTTAAGGATTTGCCGTTGCTGGTGTTTCTGACAATATATGAAGCTGTTTGTTAGGATGACCTTGATTAGAATTTAAATAACAAGTGAAACTCTGCTCTAGTATTCTGATCTCTCATACTTTGCTTAAGTAGAGGTAATAAATGCTGCATTTGAGTTTTTTAATTGTCTAGGTTCTACTGGGTTGCTGGTACTTTCTGTTTAGCCTCAAGTGGCATCTACCCCCTCAAAGTTTTCCTTTTAATCAAGGGATTCTCTCAAGAAATCACAGCACCCTGCTTCAGCAGTTGGGAATATATTCCCAATAGACATATAAAAGGTACTAAAATTATGTGATAGTGCAATTCAACATATCACATTAGATAAAAGTGAAATCTGTGACATAGAAGTTACCATAGATTCAGTGGAGTGGAACCAACTGCTGTCCCAGGAGGTGCTATAATTGGAAGGCTGACTTTCTAGTAATGTGCAGGGGTGTGGTAGGAATAGTGGGTATAAAGGCATCAGAGGTTCTTTTTCTCCTGGTGACTAAGATAAGAGTACTTCATGAAACCCTATAGGATATCTGTCTTCCTCCGGACACATAAGATCATAAATGGTGTAGAATTCTACTCTGTAAAAAATATTGGAAATATTCTTATGATTGATTACCCTTATCATCTTTCTGGAGATGCTACCAGAAAGATGAAATTTTTATATATAGTCTCTCATTTAACACAACAACATAATAAGCTAGGTTGTATCACACAGATATAACCTTATGTTACCAAACAGATGAAATTCCATTTCACAGATACTTTGGAGTCATTCTTTAACAAAAAAGTTATTTATTTATTTTGGCTGCAGTGGGTCCTAGTTACAGCTTGCGGGACCTTAGTTGAAGCATGTGAACGTCTTAGCTACAGCACGTGAGATCTAGCTCCCTAATCCTGGGCTCCCTGCATTGGGAGCCCAGAGTCCTACCTACTGGACCACGAGAGAAGTCCCTGGAGTAAATCCAGTAAGCAGTAATATAGCACCCTATGTGAAGTAGAATGACATACTTGTCAAAAGACTGTGCCCCATGTCTTAATTCTGCCATTTGCATGTGACCGTGGGCAATTCCATAATTTCTGTAAAAATCAATCTTTTCCTCTCTATGGAAGCATCCATATAGGATCAATATGTGGGCCAAATACTGAAAATATGTCCTATATCTAAAACACTGTACTAAGTGTAAAAGCCTATTACTACTTGGACATTCTTGGTCACTTACTATCAAAAATAAGAGTTTCTGATACAGAATATCTAATTTGGCATTAATAATAAGCCAAACCACATATCTCAGAAATCCTTTTGTATTACTAAACCGTGGAGCAAAGAAAAAGGTGATATTCCTAGCAACTAAGAGCTAGGCCCACTGGATTTTATTACAAGTTTCAATATATACTAGTTATGTGACCTTAGGCAATTTATTTACCTCTCTAAAACCCTAGTTTCCTCTTCTTTTAAATGAGAATAATTATTTGTTGTTAGTCACTAAGTTGTGTCTGACTCTTTAGTTACCCCATGGACTGTAGCCCATCAGGCTCCTCTGTCCATGGTATTTCCCAGGCAAGAATACTGGAGTGGGTTGCCATTTCCTTCTTCAGCGGATCTTTCCAATCCAGGGATCGAACATGTGTCTCTTGCATTGGCAGGCAGGTTCTTTACCACTGAGCTGCCTGGGAAGGATTATGATATAACCTAACTTACTATGTTGTTGTGTTAAATGAGAGAATACATATAAAGTTGATTGGAACCAAAGATAGTTCTCAATAAATGTTATGTTTTTGTTGTTCCTGCTGCTATTATTATTTGTATTTTGAAATTATCTAGGCAGAAATGGGAACCCACTCCAGTATTCTTGCTTGGAGAATCCCATAGACAGAGGAGCCTGACAGGCTACAGTCCATGGGATTGCAAGAGTTGGACACGACTTAGCGATTAAACCACCAAACCAGGCAGAAAAATATTTCTAATACTGAGGATAAAAATCCTTAGAGTAAGCTAAAAGAATCTGACAAGGAGGCACTAATTCTTAAACTTCAGAATTTAAATTAATGGTGCATGGCAGTAGCTAGCTTTGGCCCATAAAGTAGAGCAAACCAGTCTCATTTTTTTCTAGGTTCTTTTTCTTAAACTTTCTTCCATTTAAACGATGAGAAATGCCAGTGGGAACTCAGGTATACTCCTGTCAGAGTTCTTCTCCTGGAACAGAAGAGACCCTAAGAGGTGAGATTCTTTACTTCCTTGGGACTTAGTCTCATGGACTTTAAAATAGACACTTGGAAAGATGCTCTCCAACATCCAAGGTTAAGGATGGAGATAGTTTCAATGACCATAGCCATGGAGCATAAAATGGGGGAAAGCAATTTTTAAGTCCAAAGCAAAGGTACACCAGGGAAAAAAGGAACAGTTCATAATATTAAGTCCAGGAACAAAGAAAGACAAAGACTAGAAACAGAGTAGAAACCAAAGGCAAAGTAAGCTTGTATGCCACTGTGGAAATGTAGGATAGAAGAAGTTTAGGAAATAAAACCTGAAGCCATAAAAACAAGATAGTTTTTAAGGATAACTATGCCTCTTGGCGAGGAAACAGAAATGATTCACTATCTTGTTTTGAGGATGGGGATAAGAAATATCAGAGAATTTCAAGCTTAATACTGCTTTTTCTTCTACCAAGGGAAAAAAACAAGCTATCTCTTAGGAAAATATGTTTTTGCATGTGGGACCAATCACTGGACCAATCTCAGAAAATTCTAGTATTTCATTAATAGGGAACCCAAGCCTTTCTGTGTCCAAGATAGTCCCAGGTTAAACCACCTTAAAGATATATAAGTCAACCTGGACTCTAGAATAGCAATTAGAAGTGATTACAGAGCAGAAAAGTGGTAGTTAGGGGTTGAGGTGGGAGTAGGGGAAAGTTAGAGAAGTGGGTAAAAGGACACAAACCTTCAGCTACAAGATGAGTAAGGTCTGAGGATCTAATGCAAAATATGGTGACTGCAACTGGTAACACTAGCTGAGATTGCTGCAACATTAAAACTTAAATGTTTTCACCAAAAATACATACATGTATACACACACACACACACAGACACATGCACACACACACACACACACACACACACACACACATTGGAGATAACAGATATTCTAATTAACTAGATGGGAGGAAAATCTTTTCACAATGCATACATATTATCAAATAGCAAAAAAAGTGACCACAACTCTCAATATGTGAAAAAGCTTCCCATAGTGTAAAATAATCAGTGCGCTTTAGTACAATGCCTAACAAACTAGAAGGGCTTGCTACTGTATTTTTTATTTTAATCTTTTAAAAAAGCTCCAAAAACTGTGAACAACAAAAAAAAAAATCTCAACCTACTTCCTAACATCAATTTTGACCCTTCCTTAAGAATCAAAATTCTAAAAAAAACAAAAACATCATTATTGGAAGAAAAATTAGCAAGTATTTCCAATGCATAGGTCAAGAAGAAAGCATTTGCCATGTGTCTGAAATAACCTTGGCTCATTCATTGTAAAGCACAGTGCTTATTAATGAAATGTGTCAAGAGCAAGCTACATTTGGAAGAGAGTACTCTGTGACTGGAGGCTAAAATTTGTGTTACAAAATTTTTCTCTAGCAATTTCCCAAGATTTCTAGGATTTACTCTCCACAATAAGATTAACTTTCTTGGGGTATTTCAATGTTTTCATTCATGCTGCTGCTGCTAAGTCGCTTCAGTTGTATTCGACTCTGTGTGACCCCATAGACAGCAGCCCACCAGGCTCCCCCATCCCTGGGATTCTCCAGGCAAGAACACTGGGGTGGTTGCCATTTCCTTCTCCAGTGCATGAAAGTGAAAAGTGAAAGTGAAGTCTCTCAGTCATGTCCTACTTTTAGCGACCCATGGAGTGCAGCCCACCAGGCTCCTCCATCCATGAGATTTTCCAGGCAAGAGTACTGGAGCGGGGTGCCATTGCCTTCTCCATTTCATTCAAGATCTTTCATGAAATGAGGCATGCCTTAAGAAGCAGGGACTGTAAACGTTATTAACAATTACATACCTTTTTAAAAGGGGCTTCTCTGGTGGCTCAGTGGTAAAGAATCCACCTACCAACACAGGAGACTCAGGAGACCACAGGAAACACTGGGTCGATCCCTGGGTTGGGAAGAACACTTGGAGAAGGAAATGGCAATGGATTTCAGTATTTTTGCCTGGGAAATCCCAGGGACAGAGAAGTCTGGTGGGCTACAGTCCTTGGGGTCCACAAAGAGTTGGACACAACTTGGCAACTGAACAACAATAACTCTCTAAAAAAATAAGTATGTCTTATTCCTATTTTTTAAGATTTTTTTTAGATGTGAACCATTTTTAAAGTTTTTATTGAATGTGTTGCAATATTGCTTCTGTTTTATGTTTAGGTTTTTTTGGCCATGAAGCATGTAGAATCTTAGCTGTCTAACCAGGGATAGAACCTACATCCCCTGCATTGGAAAGCCAAGTCTTAATCACTGGACTGTCAGGGGAGACTCTATACCTTATTCTTATTTAAACAAAATTCAATCCATGTTTTGGGGAAACGGCAATTATTTTGCCAATTACAACTATTCAGTATGTTAAAAAATAATGAAGTTTGCTCTATGGATTCCTTTTTATTATCATGCTGCTGAATTCTAGTTAAGAGGAGAAAAGGCAACCTAGAAAACTCAATATTTGGGCTTTGAAAGGAATATTAAAACTCATATTTCCATGTTTCTATTTCATGAAACTAAGCCTAAGAGAATTGATGCTTTTGAACTGTGGTGTTGGAGAAGACTCTTGAGAGTCCCTTGGACTGCAAGGAGATCCAACCACTCCATCATAAAGGAAATCCGTCCTGAATATTCATTGGAAGGACTGATGTTGAAGCTGAAACTCCAATACTTTGGCCACCTGATGCGAAGAGCTGACTCATTTGAAAAGACCCTGATGCTGGAAAAGATTGAAGGCAGGAGGAGAAGGGGATGACAGAGGATGAGATGGTTGGATGGTGTCACCCACTCAATGGACGTGAGTTTGAGTAAACTCCGGGAGTTAGTGATGGACAGGGAGGCCTGGCATGCTGCAGTCCATGGGGGGGAGGGGGGTCACAAAGAGTTGGACACGACTGAGCAACTGAACTTTACTGAACTGAAGCCTAAGAGAAGTAAAGTGACTTACCCAAGGCCTCCAAACTATTAAAAGGAGGAGAAATGAGCAATGTAGGAGCAGATCATACTTAAGTAATAGCCACTGTCACACACTGATATAATGACTAATTTTGTGAAAACTTACTGTGGCCATGTTATGTTTTCTAGTCATAAAGCAATCAAATTAGAAATTAATTGCAGAAAGTAGAAAAATCACCAAATGTTTGGAACTTATGTAATATGCTAATAAATAGACTATCTGTTAAAGAAATCAATTGAAAAGAGAATACTTTGAACTAAATGAAATTTATAAAAATGTATATGAAAGCCCTCAGAATGCAGTGAAAGCCTGTGTTCGAAGAAAAAGCTAAAAACCTATTACCTAAGTTACCTCCCTAAAAAGCAATCAAAAGAACAGTAAATTAAATACTTCCCCAAAGCAAAAGAAAGATAATAATAATAATAAATGAATGAATGAAGAAATGAATGATGAAGAAAATAAAAACACAATAGAAAAGATCAGGAAGTCAAAAGTTTGATTCTTCGAAAAGAAACATCAAAAGTGAAGATAAGAAAGAAAAAGGTAGAAAAGAACTAATAATAGAAGAGGAACATGGGACGGCATTATAGTCCCTACAGAATCAAAAAATGAAATAATAATAAGGGGATTCTCTGAAAAACTTTATGCCAATACATTTGAATATTTAGATGAAATCAGTAAATTCATACAAAATACAGCTCTTATAACTGGCAAAAAGAAAATATGAAAATTTCACATTTATGAAATATTGAATCTGTAAGAAAAATTCTTCCTAATGCTGATAAGTAAGTAACACCTATTTTCTACAAATTCTCTAAGAGAGTATAAAGAGGAAAAACTTGCCAGTCCAGGATAAAGATGATTATCAAAATCTGATAAGAAAAAGCAAGATTATAAAATTGCTGTCCAATCTCTGGAGTATTGAAACTAAATCCTAATCAAAATATTAGCAAATTAAGTCCCGTTATACAAAGGTGGATAATATATTACAGTGAAATCAAGGTTGTTTAGCATACATGAAAAAAAAGATCACTTAAAAAAAATTTTCTTCTACAGACCATGAACAGGCACTTTATAAATAATGATAACAAATAAACATAAAAGGCCTTGACATAATTAGTCATCAGAGGTGTGTAAATTAAAACCACAGTGAGCTATCACAACATCCCTGGAGAGGAAAGACTAAAAGGACTGATTTAATATGAAGATCTCCTGAGGACATGGAGCAACTGGAACTCTTACATTGCTGGTAGGAACATAAATCGTTACAAAAACTTTAGACAATTTTTCAGCTGTACCTATCAAAGTAAAACAAACATATGCTTTTATGATCCAACAGTTCTACCTCTGGGTATATATACAAAGAAATTCCTGTATATGTTCACCAAAAAGATATATAATAATATTCACAGCAGCGTCAGTTATTGTAGCACCAAACTAGAAACAATGCAAATATGCATTTAGCAGTAGAATAAGGAAATTGTAGTATTTCACACAAAGGACTATAATTACTCAGCATATTGTTGAGTGTTGCAAACGTTATGTGGAACAAAGAAAGCCAGACACAGAAGAAAACATACTGAATGATGCAATCCGTATAAAATTCAAAAACAGCTCGAACTGATAAAACTGATAAAAGTCACGGAATTTAGAATAGTAGATACTTTTGATTAGATGAAGGGAATAAAAGAGAAGGTTTCCCAGGTGTTGTAATGTTTTATAATGTGATCTAGGCAGTAATTACACAAATGTGTTCACTTTGTCAGAATTCATCAGGCTACATAGTTAAAATTTTTGTGCTTTCCTGTATGCACATTATACTTCACTTTTAAAAAACTTGTAAAAGGAGGAAAGAGAATAACAAAATTTGGAGACTAAAAACAGTTGGCTGAGTGACATAGTCTCTGGACAGGGGGAATCAAGGTATCCTTTACTAAAAATGGAAATAGTACTCTAGTTTGCTTCCTCCACTCAGTTTCCAAATGTTGGCTGCCGGATATTTGCCCTCCAGGCAGGAGATTTCACAAGTCTCTTCTGGAGAAACTATTTAGCCAATGAGAAAAGACAAAAAGATACTGAAATCAGGAGTTCTCCCATATCAACTGAGCCAAATCAGCCCACAATGATAATACTGTCAATTCATCCTACTCACATGCTCAGAGCTTCCAATAAGTTTTATTTCCTTACTCCTAAACTTGAACAGACATCCAGGACTATTGAAAATTCTAGGAAAATAAACAGAAAAAAAGCAACGTGGAGGAAACAGAAATTATGCAAAAAGAAGTCTCAAAATTTATGTTTAATATCCTCAGAGTAATCAGAGAGGATGATGCAACCTTGAAACAAGAGCAGGGGATCGAATACAGATCAGTGGCAAAGAGAATCCCTGAGATGGTGGCAAATGGGAATCTGAAAGTAACAGCTGTGCACCAGGTATGAAGGGCAGCCTGTGCAGACTAAAGCAGGTCAGAATGTTCTAACAGAGATCCCTGCAGAAGATGAAACTCTTAGGGTTGCAGATGTGAATGAAAGTATTGAGAGGCAATTTAGGCAACTGACAGTGTTCAGAATTGGCCTCTTTTAAATACATAGAAAAATAAGCAAATAAAAACCAGAAAGCATTATATCCAGTAAGGGAAAAAAAAAAAATACAAGTTGCACAGGTAAGAAAAATGATCACTGTTTACTATACAATTCAGGTCCAATTATATGATAAATAATAATGGAAATACTAACTTCACCAAACTAAACTATAATCTTTCTTTGTTGGCACCATTGATATATTAAGTATTAGAGGATAGAGGAGCAGGGGGGAAACCAAATTCTTACCTTCCCTACTCGGATATCAACAAATAATGCCTAAAATATAAATAACTAGAGAATAAAGTATAGGAGAGGAACTGATTATCTCTAGGTAGGGAGAAAAGGAAAAGGAGACCAGAGAATGTTGGTGACTTTAACATAGCTGGTAGGAGTAACTGACCTTTTGAACTAAGTATACGTATATTTGATAAAAATGAAAGCTGTCTTTAAATCAAGAATGAGTGGGAGTTATGTGAAATGTTAAGGGGAGGGTACTACCAATAGAGGGCTGTCGCAGGGGCAAAGTCTGTGAGGTAAACAGCAGTAGCATAGTACAGAGGTTGGCTTCAAGTAAAGAAAAGTGAAGCCGCTTAGTCGTGTCCGACTCTTTGCGACCCCGTGGACTATCCCAGGCTCCTCTGTCCATGGGATTCTCCAGGCAAGAATACTGGAGTGGGTTGCCATTTCCTTCTCTAGGGGATCTTCCCGACCCAGGGATAGAACCAGAGTCTCCCACCTTGCAGGCAGACGCTTTACCCTCTGAACCACCAGGGACACCCTTAGCTTCAGGTAGAAGCATGTTGCTAAAACAACAAGACTGATTTAATGGGAGGTCTCTAAATGCCTAGATGTCTTCTTCTATGTGACTTCCAACAGGGAGGTGTTGAAAAGTGAAGTACAAAGGGTATTGACTATCTGGGACACTAACGGTGCATGGTGCCTCCCTAGCACAGCTTGCCCCAAACTGGACTGTTCTACCTGGTAAGGTACCTCTAGTGTTTTGAATGAAGCCAAAGGGTTACAAAACTACTTATTGGAAGAATTACAGAGAATCTGGAAGGACTGTGTTCAGAGAAAGCACCTCCAGAGCTAAGCAAGCCAGAGTGAGCCCCAAGTAGAAAAATATGTGTATGTGGCAACACTGTTCTTGCTAAGGCCTGGCCAGCAGCCAGCACACTCTGTATACTCAGGTTGGTGGAGATGCATGAGAAGAAAAAGGAGCTCCTCCTGAGCCTGGGAACTCTTGTGCTTTTTACACTTGGAAGTAGGCTTCCCAGGGTCCCAAAGGGACTGAAATAAGACAAAAGCTGCTGAAATTGAGATAAAATAGAAGAGGCATTTGTTCTTTTCTTCTGGATATTAAATAATCCATATTGTGAAAGAAAAAAAAATCAGTCATTAAAGTAAAAGGAAAAAATCTGGCTTATAAAGAGGAAAACTGTAAACAATCAAAAATTAAAGGAGGAAAAATTAAATAGTAAGCATGAGAAAAAGCAGAACATTACAACCAAGAAATTTTTTAAATGTTTTGTAAGCAGAGTGTGTATTTAAGAGGACAACATCAAGGAAAAATTGTGTGCACTTATAATAATAACAGGAGGGATTAGAGACAATGAAAAAGGAAATAACGGAGACACTAAACAATTACTTGCAGCTGTCTTTACAAATAGAAAAGAGTATAGATTTCTTCCATTTGGGGATCAGATTTCTTCAACTGAAAGCATGAGCATTCGGAAGTGGGTAGATAATAGTGGTACTGCTGATAGAGTATCTTTCATCTGATAAATCCACGCAAGAAGCATCAGAGGGAAATAGGAAAGAGAGAGCCAAGGTTTTTAAGAGATTCATTTTTGAATTTATGTTATTTTCATAAAAAGCAAGGGGCTAAGATAGTGAATATAATACCTGCATGAAATTATCCTCCACTTTGAGAAAGGCAACATCCAAGCAGGCAATTTAATTTTGGTGAAAGAAGAACATTTATTTAAGAAAGATGTAATCAGAAAGGAAATAACATATGTACTGTGCCTTTGTGGTATATAAAATGAACTATTAGATTAGAATCTATTCCCAAGTTTCTTTCTGAAATAGTAAAAACACAGGTATAACTGAAACTAAGCAAAGATAAAAAGGTTACTCCTGGCCTTACCCCATAGTTCTGAAGCTTCAGTTTGACTTATCTAAAATTTCTTATTTAATACTCTCTAAAGGATCATTTTACCTACAGTTGAATGCTGGAAGTAAAATTAACCCATTTGGGAAAGCTTTGTTGAAGGTTTAACATGCTCTTCCAAGTCTCACTATCAACTTCAATCTCTAAATTTCTTTCTTATAACAACAACAATAAAAAGTGCAAGTCAAACAAGTCTCCAGCCTGGCTTTTATCAATGAAGATACATGTATCAAACACTCGTCTCTTTGGGGGTTTGTTTCAAGTCCTAACATGGATTCTTTTGTTTGTTTTAATCAGATTTCAGTGTTTTTTTTCTTTTCTTTTCTTTTCTTTTTTTTTTTTTTTACCTTTTTCTATTATCAGTAAATGGGGATAAGACTGATTCACCACTCAGAAATTTTGTAGGGACAGAGGTACAAATTACATTGACTTTGCTATTTTCAGCTTGTGAAAGGAAATACTTACTTTTAAATAATTTATATTACTTTTAATTCTTGCTTTAAGTTTTTAGAATTATAGCAAATTGACAAATGTCCCCATTAACAACTAAGGCTTGAAATGTAGGGAAATAACCAGTTTTACTATTTTTTCCTTTTAATTTCAAGTGTTAAAGTACTTATATCAATGAAATCTACCCTCTCTTTTCTCTCTCTCACTTATATAGACAATCACATATACATACACATAAGCACACAATTTCCCAATTCAATAACTAAGCCTAAATATTTGAACAGGAAATTGTTAGGCTTAACATTTTAATCTTATGTTAAATAAAAAGTATAGCCTATTCTATTAAAATGCTTATTCCATTCCTGGAAAACCCAATCTAGGGAAATGAAAAGAATTGTTATGAATAGGAGTATACAAACTGAGTAGAGAATTCAGATATAGAACCAAATACATATAGGAAATTAATTTAAATGTTGCATTTTTCATCCATGGAGAAAAGCAGATTACTTATAAATGAGGTTAAAACAACTGGAATGCTGTTTGGAAAAATAAAAGTTGAATCCCTCTTTTATTCTTTATATCAAAATAATTTTCAGCTATACTAAAGATTTAAATGTAAAAAAATGAATTCTTAAACATTATCAGCAAAAGTAAAAATAAAATTATTATGATATTAGAATAGAGAAGGTCTTCACAGGAAGACCTAAACTAAAAACACATAAAAGAAAAAGAAATTTAGCAGTATAAACATTCCAAATTTCTATGTGACTAAAACAAAAGATAATAGCAAAATAAGGAACGTTTTACAATACATATGCTACAAAAATATTTTCTCCAACTTATACAATGTTGCCTATAAAGATAATTTTCTTAATTTACAAAGAGCTTATATGAATCAATATCTTTTTTTAAAAGAGCAGCTCAATGGAACAAGGAGCAAAGGAGGAGCACAGGGAAGGAAACATGCAGACGAACAATGATCATGTGAAAAGAGGCTGAACCTTCAGTCTCTCCTAAATCCTGGCAACCATTGATCTTTTTATTGTCCCTTTTCCAGAGTATCACATAGTTGGAATTCTACAGCATGTAACTTTTCATTTTACTTCTTTCACTTCATCATATACATTGAAGTTTCCTCCAGGTCTTTTCACAGCTTGACAGTTCATTTCTTTTTAGTGCTGAATAGTATTGTATTGGAGAAAGCAATGGCACCGCACTCCAGTACTCTTGCCTGGAAACTCCCATGGATGGAGCCTGTAGGCTGCAGTCCATGGGGTCGCTAGGAGTCGGACACGACTGAGCGACTTCACTTTCACTTTTCACTTTCATGCACTGGAGAAAGAAATGGCAACCCACTCCAGTGTTCTTGCCTGGAGAATCCCAGGGACGGGGGAGCCTGGTGGGCTGCCGTCTATGGGGTTGCACAGAGTCGGACACGACTGAAGTGACTTGGCAGCAGCAGTATTGTATTACTTGGATGGACCACAATTTATTTATCCACTTACCTACTGATGGACATCTTGGCTGCTTCCAAGTAACAATTATGAATAAAGCTGACAATTTACAATTATGAATAAAGCTGCTGTAAACCTCTGTGTCCAGGTTTCTGTGTGGACATAAGTCTTCAACTCATCTGGGTAGAAAATAAGGAATGTGAGGGAAGCCTGGCATTCTGCAGTCAACGGGGTTGCAATGAGTTGTATATGACTTAGTGACTTAACAACAACAAAAATAGTAAAAGTATGTTCAGCTTTGGGGCTTCGCTGGTGGCTCAGTGGTAAAGAATCCACGTGCAATGCAGGAGACTTGAGTTCAATCCCTTGGTCAGGAAGATTTGCTGGAGGAGGGTGTGGCAACCACTCCAATATTCTTGCCTGGAGAATCCCATGGACAGAGGAGCCTGGCAGGCTACAGTCCATAGAGTCGCAAAGAGTCGGGCATGACTGAAGCAACTTAGCATGAACACACACGCACATGTTCAGTTTTGTCCAAAAACACCAAACTATCTTTCAAAGTGAGTGCACTATTTTGCATTTCCACCAGCAATGAGTGAGAGTTCTTGTTGCTCCAAATTTTGTCAAGATTTAATATTGTCAATATTCTGGATTTTGGTCATTCTAAATGGTATATAATGAAATTTTTATATCCTATTATCACCCTGCTTATTCAACTTATATGCAGAGTACATCATGAGAAATGCCTGGCTGGATGAATCACAAACTGGAATTAAGATTGCCAGGAGAAATATCTACAACCTCAAATATGCAGATGATAGCACTCTAATGGCAGAAAGTGAAGAAGAGCTAAAGATCCTCTTGATGAGGGTGAAAGAGAAGAGAGGAAAAGCTGGCTTAAAACTCAGCATTCAAAAAACGAAGATCATGCTATCTGGTCCCATAACCTTATGGCAAATAGAAGGGGGAAAATGGAAACAGTGACAGATTTTCTTTTTCTGGGCTCCAAAATCACTGGGGACAGTGATTGTAGCCATGAAATTAAAAGACACTTGCTCTTTGGAAGGAAAGCTATGACAAATCTAGGCAGTATATCAAAAAGCAGAGACATCACTTTGCTAACAAAGGTCCATATAGTCAAAGCTATAATTTTTTCAGTAGTCACCTATGGATGTGAGAGTTGGACCATAAAGAAGGCTGAGCACCAAAGTTTTGATGCTTTCAAAGTGTAATGCCGAAGACTTTATAAAAATATATAAATTTATTTATTTTAATTGGAGGTTAATTACTTTACAATATTGTATTGGTTTTGCCATACATCAACATGAATCCACCACAGGTATACACGTGTTCCCCATCCTGAACCCCCCTCCCTCCTCCCTCCCCGTACCATCCCTCTGGATCGTCTCAGTGAACCAAGACTCTTGAGAGTCCCTTGGACTGCAAGGAGATCAAACCAGTCAGTTCTAAACGAAAGCAACCCTGAATATTCATTGGAAGGACTGATGCTAAAGCTGAAGTTCCAACACTTTGACCACCTGATGGGAAGAGCCAGCTGACTCACTGGAAAATGAGTCATTCTCTGATTCGTGGGAAATGCTGAAGACAAAAGGAGAAGGGGGAGGTAGAGAATGACATGGTTAGATAGCATCACAGACTCAATGGATGTGAATTTGAGCAGACTCTGGGAGATAATGAAGGACAGGGAAGCCTGGCAAGCTGCAGTCCATGGGGTTACAAACAGTTGGAAATGACTTGGCAACTGAACAACAAAATTATTTGAATCTCAAGTAATGAAAATTTTTTGAATGCTAACAAGCATTATTTGGAATGGAATGATGAGCTGCTTTTACACCTGAAAGCATAAGCAGGTTTGTGTCGATCATTCCATGCTTGTAGAAACTTTGGAGAAAGAGGTGGAGAAAATTAGAAAAAGCTCTCCCTCTCAGATCTTACCAAACCACTGGGACTACTCTGTGATAAGCAGAACAGAGAAGGAAATTAACATTTCTGGACATTCATTATTTCCTGCACAATATTTTTCCTACTGGCGTTATATTGGGTTGGCCAAAAAGGTCATTCAGGTTTTTCTGTAAGATATTATGGAAAAACTCAAACAAACTTTTTGGCCAACCCAACAATATCACAGTCAAATGAATTTAGGAAATCAGATTCATTATGATTACTAGTACATTACAAACTCTGAGAAGTCCTACAGTATAGAAAATCTTTAATTTTGCTTGACACTGTTTCCCACAATTATTTGATAATAGGGTACTTTTTTATTCATAACCTATTAACGTTAGGCAGAACACATTGGGAAATATGGATCTATCTCCTTTTATATACATTATCTCATTTGATCCTAATAACAATATGGGGAAGCTATTCTCTTCATTTTAAAAAGTAGAAAATTGAGATTTCATATATTTAGGTAACCTTGGCCAAGATCATTCTAACCCTATGTGGATTCTTACCTGGTCTTCCCAATTAGAGAGTTCTGACTAGCTATTGCAGAGACCTGTATAAATCCACTCAGCTTGGGAATTACTCCATACTAGATTCCCTTAATTCACTTTAATATTTTTTAGAATAAGGATATTCTATATGTATAGAATGACACTAGGGCAAGAACTCAAGATCTGAGACTCCTTAAAGCCTGAAAAATATAAGATGACTGCATGAGCTCAGCTGTAATAAGATGCAATATTGTGATCCTCTCTGGTTCAAATTTCCCACCTGGCAAATAATCTGGATTTTCTGACCTTGATAAACTTTTGAGTATTTGATCGTACTAAGAAATTTAAATGAGCCATGTAATTCTGGTAGACCCTGAATCATGATAATATGCAATCCCAACTCCAATGTGCTCTTAGACCCAGGCAAGAGGTATTTGATACCTTTGTAGTAGAACACAAAGCAAAAAAGGGGGGCTGATAGAAAAGAAAATCTAACCATTAACGTGAATGTCCCTGTATTTTGTGGGTTTTGGTCAGACAAAGCTCCAATTATTTTTTTCTGCATTAATTTCTTTTCCAGTAAAGTGCTCAAAGAATATACTTCCAGTTAAAGCTTTTACGGTGGACCATTGCTCAAGCCATTTTCAACTTTATTGAAGAAAGCATCTGAAAATATACTATGGGTAGAAATTCAGATACGGCTCTTGGGAAAAAGCATGATGACTTAATAGGTCTCCCTACCAACCCACCTAACTTCTGTGATTGAATTAATACAGAGAATAATGGGGGAGGAGGGATAGAAATGTGAGTTGTAACCACAATTTGAGCTGTGTACAGTTACATCATGGCATCAGTTTTTGCACTCAAGCTGGTAAATGACTACACCCAGAGATATGTGAGCCCTTTCTGATGAGATATAAATCAATCCAAACAGTCATCCAATTCTCCCTTGCAATAAATTTAAACTATATCTTCCACCCTTTAGACTTTGGTTCTCATTTCATTTCTAGCTCACTGTGGTCTCAGCTCAATTTTTCAGGGATTTGATCCAATTGCCTGGCTCAGAAACTTGAAAAAAATTTAAATAAGCCCAAACTATGAAATCCTAAGATCTAGTTGAGTGGGGTTTGCCACAGAATAAGGGAGTGCATATCTCACCCAACTGGATCATATAAGAAGTTTAGAGAATATATTTATCAATTAGCTATTAGAGCAAACCAAAACATCCCTATATTTAATAGCTTATAACGTTATGTACTCTTGTTGCCTACAAGAATCTGGGAGTACTAACCTTTTGGCCTTCTTCTCAGGGTGTTTCTACTTGTCTTAGCTAGGAACACTCATACGTCTGTGGTTAGCTATGTGATGGATAGGCACTCTGCTGATCTTGGTTGAGCTCCCTCCCATGTATAGGGGTTGGCTGGCTGTTAGCCAGTATAAAATGGTCTCAGCAGAAATATCTTATCTTTGCTCCATGTGGCCTCTTATTCTCCTGTAAGCCAGTGCAGGCAGAGGTAAGGTTCAAAAGAAAACAGAAGCAAACAGGTCTCTTAAATCCAGGCTTAGAACTGGCACACCATACTTTAATCCTAATTTTACTGCCAAAGAAAGTCATAAGTACAACCCAGATTCGACAACTGAATAAGACAAATTTCAGAGTGTTGATACAGAGAGAGGTGAAAACTGCAGTTGACTTTGCAATGCATTTATAATAGTATTTTATATCTTTCCTTTTCCAACTGCCTATTGAGGCTTTCTGGGCACACAGAGGCATCCAAGTGTTGGAGCAAGGGTGAAGTGCCGCTGTGACTGTGTTCACCATCAGTAGAGTTCAAGACTCCTCTTCAAATTGTGTAAGCTATTTTGAAGTCAGGTAGTATCTCTGTCTCTATCTTTGTCGCTCTGTCCCTTCTTTCTCCCTCTCTCTCCTCCTCACCCTATTATATTTCTATATTTCCAGCATATTAAATAAAGCCTGACTCAGATGCTCAATAAAAATTTGTGAATGACTAAATGAATGAGGGAAAGGAAGCATTATGTAAAGAGTCTCCATTAACAGGGTCAGATGGAGAAAGTGAACCAAGTTTAACAAGAGATTGAGAAAAGGAGCAATAAAGTGATGCAAACCAGATAAGAGAAATCTATCTCAGAAAAGAAATTCAGAACTGAAGTAAAGTGACAGTGGTAATGGTGTTTTGAGGTTCCTGCTGTTGCTGGCTTAGCCATGCTGGGAATACTTAAACAGACCATAGTTCAGTAGACAGGAAAGAATGAATCTGCTGCAGAGATCAAGCAGAGCAGGAAAAACAGGAGATTATGCAGCTCACTGTCCCGGAAAGCAGTTGATTCCAGGTGACTGAGGATGAAGGGATAGGGTGACCCTCACTGGGGTGGATGTAGGGGTCAGTTTTACTGGCTAGCCTGGGAGGTCTAGAAAGACCCCAATAATGTGGAGATCTGTCAGTAAATGTCAGGATCCCTGCCACCAGGTAGGGTTTAAGGGACAAACAACTGCAGCCAACTGGGAGGAAAGAAAACTTGAAATGACAAGAGAGAAGCCCTGGGGCTCTGAACGCAACAAAAAGAAGCCAAGCCGATAGCATCCACCAAGGGAAGCCAGGGAGAAACGAATGGTTAGCGCATCAGGGATTCCCCGGCTCCTCAAGGCCATGCACATATTTGACTCCCTTGTCCTTTAGCAGGCAGAGAAGTGTTTTATCCCGTCAGTAAAATCTGCATTGCCGGGATGACAGGACTCACTTTCTGCAGGGTGCATAACAACTTTCCGACATGTTGTCAGAATGTGTCAGGTCGAGTTACCGTGATTCTATTTCATGAGGACGTGACACATGGCGCCATTGCTGGCAATTCAGACGTTTCCTGTCAATGCCTGCCACTCAGGAATGGATGTGTAATCAAACCCAAGTCACAATGAGGCTTTCTGCTTGAGAGCCACTTCCAAGTTTTACTTTTAATACCTGAGGTTTTGTGTTACTGATATTAAATAAAAACTCTTTGCAATGAATTTTAAATGAGATAAAAGCTCTCACTAGAGATTTGTTAAAAGCAGATGAACAGCTGTTCTCTTTTCCCCCCTTTTTAGTAGAAGGGCTTTAAATTATATATTAACCAAAAAGGTAAACAGAATAAAATGGGCAATTAAATATTAATGGAAGATGTAGTGGAATTGTCCTGTGCTGCACTTAAAACAGCCTGAATGATTGAGCTGTGAATTGCTCTCCCCGAGGTATTGAAATATTCATCAGTGCTATTTAATAAATGTTCATATTCATAGGCACTCATGTTTACACTACAGCACTTGCAAGAGAGTGCTTACTAAAGAAAACATGCTAATGGAAGGTGAACTTTCCTGTATAGTGAGTCACCTTAAATTATACAGAGTGTGCCGCTGAGGAGACAGGGAAATCTCTCCTCTGACAAATGAGCAGCCTGCAAAAGAGAGAGGCGTCTTTTGTTAAGAGAATGGCTGGGGATGGCATAGAGGCAATGTGGCACCAAGACTATTTTGAGGTTTTTAAAAATTTATCTGGTTTGCATTTTTAAAATGTTTAACCTTTCCTGCCTGAAGCATAGCTTCATTCCTACACTATTACTGTAAACTGCCTACCTTATGGGAAGGGTTGCAAGAGACAGCAAAAAGAGACTGTAGTGGAAAACCTTTAAACAACCAAGGTAAGAACATTTCAGGTGATAGCGGAGACAGACACAAAGACACACACAGCATTTACAGGTCGAGGCAGACACTGCCTCTTACCGCTTCCTCTCCATGACATTTATTTAGTCTTTCTTTCCCAGGAACTGCAGATACTGTATCACCTCAAGTGGGGAGTTTGATTGTTCTCATAAGTTAAACAGAATCAAGGCCAATCAATATCTTGGAATTGGCGGATCTCTAGGGAGGTTATTAAGGTTTACTAGGGCAGTGGAGGAAAGGGGCTGTAGCTATGGCTGCTGGATTTCTGATGAGCGGGATGCCTAAAAGGAACATGCCCAACCAACTTAGATATCTGTTTACTGGAAAACACATTGTCCCCCAAGTAGAACAGCATCATGCACTTATGCTGGATCATGGACAACTGCAGAATTCCTTTGTGACAGCTCTTTATCATTCTGTATGATTAATCAGAAAATACTTAAATAATATTTATTCAGTGAGAAAAGAGGACCCATGGTTCCCAGAGTAATAAAAACAAGCATGCAGAGTACCGTAGGTTGATTTCAGTAGTTCACTTCCCTGTGACAGTTTTATACTTTCATACCTGTGTCCTGGTTTCATAATAGGTAGAATATACCTCTCACTCTTTGACTGGAACCTTGGCCATATAACTTGCATTGGCTAATGGGTTGGACACGGCATGAAGAAAAAAGCTCAGAAAGTTCATTTACAATGGCCTTGTTCTCTTCTGCTTTGGCCTTTTGCCATGAGAAGAAACTGCCTCCAGTTAGTCCAAGGAGCATGAGGGACACTGTGGCACCAAGCCCAGCTGCATTCATCTTGATCAGGTGAGCTTTAACTGATCTGCAGATTCATGAGCAAGATGCTTACCGCGTTTGGAATTTGTTATACTGCAGTACTATGGCATTGTCAAGGTCAGAGAGGATCATTCCAAGACATCTGTAGATCTATTAATGGCTGTCCATTAGTTATAAATGTTTCAGAATGATCCTCGAAAATCTGTCCCCTAATTATCCTTCCATCTATCACTCTAGTCATTTCCCCTCATCTATCCTAGATTATGGCATTCTCAGATCATTTTCATTTTACTTCCTTGGCTTACTTTTAATGTAGCTCCTTTTGCCTAGCATTCTCTTCTTCCTAATTCGTTGTCTTGTACCCTCCAGGTTTCAGTGTAAACATAGGTAGCCTTTCCCTCTGGTATACAACAGACTTTAAAGGAATATTTATCCCACTCTATTATAAACATGAATTGCCCAATGCATGTCCCTCATTATACTAAGACTTCTTTACAAGTAGGAACAAAAGGGCTAGTACACAGAACGTGTTCAATCAGTGACTAAACTTAAATACTACAGCCAAACAATACATCTTAAACTAATTATTTCTGAATAGTAGATGATTTCTATTTATATGAATTAGAGAAAATACTGTCACTACCAGGAGGAAACCCAAGTTATATATATATAATAGTAATGGATTAGTGATTAAAAAAATGCTGTTATATATAACCATTTGTTTCTTTAATAGTTTCCTTGAAAATCCTTCTTAAATAATTTAAAACTAGAATTTGATTTTTATATAAAAGTAAAATTAAATTTAAAGTGTGGATTATTTACATTGAGAAACTTCTAAGAATTCTAGCTTTCCAATCATGAGACCATTATTGTTCAACAGATACCAAATACACTCCAGTTATCAAGGAAGAATATCATGAGTGTAAACCTATAAAGTAACAGCAAACATCACCATCGCATGTAAGAATTTAACCTCTGAACTTGACCTAATGCATACAAAACCACCAATCAACACAGAAGAATAATTCTTCCAGTCAACTTTTATTTGCTGATTTCCTCCCAATATGTTTGTAGAACACTTGGATACTGTATAAGGACTATTCTCAATGTTCATAGATAAAACAAGTTGAGTTTGGTAACTAATTGAACATCAGCTATAGTTCTGATAGGAAGTGAGGGAAAACTCATTTTACTGGTCATTTTATAGTCATTTTACTGGTTAAGTACCAAAGGCAACATGATTACACTCCACAAACAACACATTACACTTTAAAAGAAGCTATCAGAGTCCATTTGAGGTCTTGTTGAAACAAAGTGGAAGGACAGGCGAAAGACAAGAGAAAGCATGACAGAAGGAGGAGACGAGACTGTGATGCCATCAGCCCCTTCCTCCGCAGCTTGACTCACTCTCCAGCATGTACAACTGTGTCTGAAAATTCATCCAACATTTGAAACAGCTGGTCTTTCTTCCATTTATCTCACCCTAAGCCTTTGGACCAACCCAGAGATCTAAAGAAAAGAGCATGCTTCTAATAAAATAGGTTCTACCAAGTCTAACCTTTCAGAGAAGAGAGATTTATACTCTTGTTTGAAAGGAGAGGGTGACCTTGTTAGTACAAGTGCCATAATAAGAATACATTGAGCAAAAGTATATGTGTGAGTGCAGTAAAGCATCCGGGAGGAAATCAGCTGTTTCAAACCATGGAACTAATGTGAATCATTGCTAATAGCTGCTTATTTATCACCAGCATAAAAAGATGATTTGGCTAAGCTAATGAAGTAATTCCAGCTTTTAAATGAATGCTAGTTATTAACTGAATGTTACTGAAAAAAAAAAAAAAAAAACAGGGAGGGAAACTACCAGAAAGCATGAGTGTGACTGGCTTCCTGAGTCTATTAATATTTTGTTGATGCTGTTGGATAATATTCCAATTGCATAAATTTGGGGGTGTCAAACTATTTAATAATATTTTTTAAAGAGAGACGATCTCTATTCAGCACTTTTGTGAGAACAATGTAAAATGGGTTGGGCTGAAGGAAGGGTGTGTGTGTGTGTGTGTGTGTGTGTGTGTGTGGGCAGTGTGTGTCTCCCTTTGTGTATTTCTTTCTCATTGCAAGTGAGAAAATATCTCCAACAGTAAAGTACAGACAGTGGATTTAGCCAAACTTGATATTTAATCATGGCTAATATTGGGTTAACCAAAATTTCATTTGTGTTTTTCCATAATATCCTATGGAAAAACCCGAATGAATTTTTTTGGCCAACCTGACACTTTCTGCAGTATGACCTTAAATTCATTGTTTAATTTTCTAAGCCTTAATTTCTGTCTTCTCTAGTGGGATAATAATATCTAGTTTTAAACTAAACTGTTGTGTTAAGGAGGAGTGTTAATTTTCTGAAGTAGAAACAGCAAATTGTTTTATGCTTTTTTTCAATATATTCCTCCAAGTCAGCTATGTGGAACCAAACTTTCCTTCTGGGCAGCAACTCCCTTAACATAAATTGTGGCAGATTTGCCAATTTTTCAGTGAATTTTGGTTATCAGAAAAATCTTATTTCTTATTTCAGTATTGAAAGACAGTTCTGTTCAGGGTTTAATTTCAATCCCAAATCTGATTCAAAGTTCTCTCTGTCTCCAGGACAGGAGTTGAGCTGAGGCACAGTCAGCTCTTGTCTGCCCCACCCACCGTCCCAACCTCCTGTACTTTCCCCTTCACTTGATCTCTTAGGAACTAGACAAAGATGAGAGAAAGAAGGAAAATAAATTTTTTTTTTTTCCTGGGCTAGACAGGATTATATACCTTTCCTTTGCTACAATGACTATGGATAAGGTTAATGTACTCTTTGGAATGGAAAGAGTCTAGCAGGCCCCACTGATGGTAGCACATTTCCTTCCTTACCACCTCTCTCCTGGGTAGGCATCCCACTCTGCCTTCACATGCTGTGACAAGATTGTGGCATCCAATCCCATTTACCCTCATTGACCAACTCTCAGCCTGAATTCCCAAGATTTAGGTAACCAATGTTTAGTGAGTTCCTACTATGTGCTAGCCCTCTTCCAGGCCCTGGGGACACAGGGAAAAAATCTGTGGAATGCAGAAGGAGGGTTGTAATTTTAAATGCTATGGTAGGCCTCACTGAAATGGTAATGTTTCAACAGAGAGCTGAAGAAGGTGAGGGAGTGAATTGTTTGACTATCTGGGGGAAATAGTTTCTAAGTATCAGGAAAAGTCAATTAAAAAGTTTTAAGGTTGAAAGGTATACTTTGAGAACCAAAGAACAGCAAGGTGACCAGTGTCAGCCATGACACAAAGCCCTCCAATTTACTAAGGGTTGGAAAGTGGCCATGCAAGTAAGCAAAAATGTGTGCACACTCATATACACACATATGCATACACATCTGAGGGTAGAGAAGGTGAGTCCAAGGGATCAGCACTCTTTATTTTTACTTGGTTACATGTGAGGCCATAATTCACATAATTTAAATAGGGACTATATTAGAGTAGTTAAAATTGTTGGTCCTGTAGTCAGATTATCTGAATGCAAATCCTGATTCTATTTGTTATTTTTGCAACCTTGTGAAAATAACATAGCCTCACTCCACCTCAGTTTCTTTTTCTGTAAAATGAGGATGGAAATAGAATGCGAGCATTGCTGTACAATAATGGAATTAAAGCCTGAAAGCACATACACGGTTTCTATCCAAGGTGATTTTAATGGGCACTAAGGTTAAGAATTACTGACCATATCTATGTTTGACTGGCTTACTGATAAGGTTTCAAAAAAGGTTGCCTCCTCATAAAGGCTTTCTGCGATAGTCCTTAGGAATGTTCAGAAATATTCCAGTACTCCTTCTTCTAGGCCTTGGTGTGACTGGAATCCTTGACTTCCTTTCAGGTCAAATATGGCCATGTGCCTTGCCAGTGAAATTTGAGAAGTGGCACGTAGAGCTTTTACACACAAGTGACATCTGTCAATTCTAGCAGAGGCACCATATCTCTTCTCCCCTGCAATGGTGATCATAGAAAAGAAATACATAAATAAGTATTTCTATGGAACCTTTGACATGCTGTGTTTCTAGACTATGATGGCCAGAGGACAACCCTCCTGCCACCTGACTATTTGTACTGGACATGCAGTTGGAGCAAGAATAAGCCTTTGCAGTCTTAAGCCACCAAGATCTGGAGATTGTAGCATAATTTAGATTATTTTGACTAATATACTTTGATTTATTATATTATATAAAGTAGTTTCCTTATCCTCCAATCACTTTCCAGCACATCTTCAGATGTAATTTTCATTACAGTACTATAATGTCCTTTGAAATAATCTTCTTCACAGAATGTCTGAGAGACATTCTCTGTTATATTCTCAGCAAAATAATGAGATTAAAAAATGTATCCAGAATTTAATAATTATTTGTTGAATTGCTAAACTTCATAAAATATAAATCTTTTTATTTAGAGCTTTAAAATACATGAGCCTCATGCTACATTCTGTATTATATGGCATGCTTCTAGGATATTTATATCAACAATTTTTAATGTATGATTTCCATGTAATTTAAGTTAAACTGCTAGGATATACATACAGCATTGTCACTTCACAGAGAGTTTATTTCATGAATAAAAAAAGTCAAAATGGAAAGGAAATGGCCTAAATGCATCAATTAAAGGACAGAGATTGTCAGAGCAGATTAAAAAAACATGATCCAATTTATGTTGTCCACAAGAAATCAATTGTAAATATAAAGCTGGTACAGATTAAAAGTAAATGGGTGGAATGCAGAATGGATGAACAATAAGATCCTACTGTATAATACAGGGAACAATACTGAATATCCTTTAATAAACCACAGTGGAAAAAATACAAAAGCATGTATATATACATGTAAAAAAGTGTTGAGTCTTCTAATCTATACATGTAGTATATTTCTACTTAAGACTTCTTTGATTTCTCTCAGTAATGTCTTATACTTTCAGTATATAAGTCTTGAATAGATTTATCAGAAAGAATTTAATATTTAATATTTTCTGATGCTATGACAAGTGACTTTTTTACATTTCAATTTCTACTGTCTTTGCTTTGTTGTTGTTGTTCAGTTGCTAAGTTCAGCCCAACTCTTTGTGACCCCATAGACTGCAGAATACCAGGCTTCTCTGTCCTTCACTATCTCTAAGAGTTTGCTCAAATTTGTACTCATTGAGTCAGTGATGCTATCTCACCATCTCATCCTCTGCAGCTCTCTCCTCCTTTTCCTTCAATCTTTTCAGGCATCAGGGTCTTTATCAATGAGTCAGCTCTTCGCATCAGGCGGCCAAAGCACTGCAGCTTCAGTCTTTCCAATGAATATTCAGGTTTGATTTCATTTAGGATTGACAGGATGTATCTCCTCACAGTCCAAGGGACCCTCAAGAGTCTTCTCCAGTACCGCAATTCTAAAGCTCAAACCTTCAGTGCTCAGCCTTCTTTATGGTCCAAATTTCACATCTGTACATGACTACTGGGAAAAATATAGCTTGGACTATATAGACCGATGTCAGCAAAGTGATGTCTTTGCTTTAAATATGTTTTCCAGGTTTGTCATAGCTTTCCTTCCAAAGAGCAAGGATCTTTTAATTTCATGGCTGCAGTCACCATCTCCAGTGATTTTTGGAGCCCAAGAAAAGAAAATTTGTCACTGTTTTCACTTTTTCCCCTTCTATTTGCCATGAGGTGATGGGACCAGATGCCATGATCTTAGTTTTTTGAATGTTGAGTTTCAAACCAGCTTTTTCAATCTCCTTTTTCACCCTCATCAAGAGGCTCTTTATAAAGTTCCTCTTCACTTTCTGCCATTAGGGTGGTGTTGTCTGCATATCTGAGGTTGTTGATATTTCTCCTGGGCTTCCCTGGTGGCTCAGAGGTTAAAGCGTTTGCCTACGATGCGGGAGACCTGGGTTCGATCCCTGGGTTCGATCCCTGGGTCAGGAAGATCCCCTGGAGAAGGAAATGGCAACCCATTCGAGTACTCTTGCCTGGAGGATCCCATGGATGGAGGAGCCTGGTGGGCTACAGTCCACAGGGTTGCAAAGAGTCAGACACGACTGAGCAACTTCACTTCACTTAATCTTGATTCCAGCTTGTGATTCATTCAATTCAGCATTTAGCATGATGTACTCTGCATATAGGTTAAATAAACAGGGTGACAAAATAGCTTTGTCATACTCCTTTCCCAATTTTGGACCAGTCAGTTGTTGCATGGAAGGTTCTTACTTTTTCTTCTTGACCCGCATATAGGTTTCTTGGGAAACAGGTGAGTTCAGTTCAGTACAGTCGCTCAGTCGTGTCTGACTCTTTTCGACTCCATGAATCGCAGCATGCCAGGCCTCCCTGTCCATCACCATCTCCCGGAGTTCACTCAGACTCACATCCATCGAGTCTGTGATGCCATCCAGCCATCTCATCCTCAGTTGTCCCATTCTTTTCCTGCCCCCAATCCCTCTCAGCATCACAGTCTTTTCCAATGAGTCAACCCTTCGCATGAGGTGGCCAAAGAACTGAAGCTTCAGCTTTAGCATCATTCCTTCCAAAGAAATCCCAGGGTTGATCTCCTTCAGAATGGACTGGTTGAATCTCCTTGCAGCCCAAGGGATACTCAAGAGTCTTCTCCAACACCACAGTTCAAAAGCATCAATTCTTCGGCGCACAGCCTTCTTTACAGTCCAACTCTCACATCCATACATGACCACAGGAAAAACCATAGCCTTGACTAGATGGACCATAGTCGGCAAAGTAATGTCTCTGCTTTTGAATATACTATCTAGGTTGGTCATGACTTTTCTTCCAAGGAGTAAGCATCTTTTAATTTCATGGTTGCAGTCACCATCTGCAGTGATTTTGGAGCCCCCCCCAAAAAAACCTGACACTGTTTCCACTATTTCCCCATCTATTTCCCATGAAGTGATGGGACCGGATGCCATGATCTTCGTTTTCTGAATGTTGAGCTTTAAGCCAACTTTTTCACTCTCCACTTTCACTTTCATCAAGAGGCTTTTTAGCTCCTCTTCACTTTCTGCCATGAGGGTAGTGTCATCTGCATATCTGAGGTGATTGATATTTCTCCCGGCAATCTTAATTCCAGCTTGTGTTTCTTCCAGTCCAGCGTTTTTCATGATGTACTCTCTATATAAGTTAAAGAAGCAGGGTGACAATATACAGCCTTGATGTACTCCTTTTCCTATTTGGAACCAGTCTGTTGTTCCATGTCCAGTTCTAACTGGTGCTTCCTGATCTGCATACAGATTTCTCAAGAGGCAGGTCAGGTGGTCTGGTATTCCCATCTCTTTCAGAATTTTCCAGTTTATTGTGATCCACACAGTCAAAGGCTTTGGCATAGTCAATAAAGCAGAAATAGATGTTTTTCTGGAACTCTCTTGCTTTTTCCATGATCCAGCGGATGTTGGCAATTTGATCTCAGGTTCCTCTGCCTTTTCTAAAACCAGCTTGAACATCAGGGAGTTCACAGTTCACATATTGCTGAAGCCTGGCTTGGAGAATTTTGAGCATTACTTTACTAGCATGTGAGATGAGTGCACTTGTGCAGTAGTTTGACCATTCTTTGGCATTGCCTTTCTTTGGAAGTGGAATGAAAACTGACATTTTCCAGTCCTGTGGCCACTGCTGAGTCTTCCAAATTTGCTGGCATATTGAGTGCAGCACTTTCACAGCATCATTTTTCAGATTTGAAACAGCTCAACTGGAATTCCATCACCTCCACTTGCTTTGTTCGTAGTGATGCTTTCTAAGGCCCACTTGACTTCACATTCCAAGATGTCTGGCTCTAGATGAGTGATCACATCATCATGATTATCTGGGTCGTGATGATCTATTTTTATATGGTTCTTCCGTGTATTCTTGCCACCGCTAGAGAATTTTAAGAATTTTCTAGTTTGCTGTGATCCACACAAAGGCTTTAGGGTAGCCAATGAAACAGAAGTAGACATTTTTCTAGAATTCTCTTGCTTTCTCTATGATCCAGCATATGTTGGCAATTTGATCTCTGGTTCCTCTGCCTTTTCTAAATCCAGCTTGTACATCTGGAAGCTCTTGATTCATGTACTGCTGATGCCCAGCTTGAAGGATTTTGAGCATAACCTCACTAGCATGTGAAATGAGCACAGTTGTGTGGTAATTTAACATCTTTTGGTATTGCCTTTCTTTGAGATTGAAAGAAAAACTGACCTTTTCCAGTCCTGTGGTCACTGCTGAACTTTCCAAATTTGCTGGCACACTGAGTGCAGCACTTATTAATAGCATCATCTTTTAGAATTTGAAATAGCTCAACTGGAATTTCATCACCTCCACTAGCTTTGTGTGTAGTAATGCTTCCTAAGGCCCACTTGACTTCACACTCCAGGATGTCTGGCTTTAGGTGAGTGACCATACCATTGTGATTATCCAGGCCTTAAGACCTTTTTTTGTATAATTCTTCTGTGTATTCTTGCCACCTCTTCTTAATCTCTGTTCCTTCTGTTAGGTCGTTACTGTTTCTGTCCTTTATCCTGCCCATCCTTTCATGAAATGTTGCTTTCATATCTCTAATTTTCGTGAAGAGATCTCTAGTGTTTCCCATTCTTTGGTTTTCCTCTACTTTGCATTGTTGATTTAAGAAATACTTATTTCTCCTTGCTATTCTCTGGAATGCTGCATTCATTTGGGTATATCTTTCCTTTTCTCCCTTGCTTTTCACTTCTCTTCTTTCCTCACCTTTTTGTAAAGTCTCCTCAGACAACCATTTTGCCTTCTTACATTTCTGTTTCTTTGGGATGGGTTTGGTCACTGCTTCTTCTACAATGTTATGAAACTCCGTCCGCAGTTCTTCAGGCACTCTGTCTACCACAGCTAATCCCTTGAATCACCTCCACTGTATAATCATAAGGGATTGGATTTAGGTCATACCTGGCCTGAATTGTCTGATGGTTTTCCATCGTTTTTTCAATTTATGCCTGAATTTTTCACTAAGGAGCTTATGATCTGAGCCACAGTCAGCTCCAGAACTTGTTTTTGCTGACTGTATAGAATTCTTTGGGCTGTATATATTCTGCATATATTATTTGGGCTGAAAATAATATAATCAATCTGATTTCAGTATTGACCATCTGGTGATGTCCAGGTATAAAGTCATCTCTTGTGTTATTGGAAAAGGGTATTTGCTACGAACATTGTATTTTCTTGGCAAAACTCTGTGTTAGCCTTTGCCCTGCTTCACTTTGTACTCCAAGGCCAAATTTGCCTGTTACTCCAGGTATCTCTTAACTTCAAATTAAGAAGTTTATATCCCAATCCCCTATGATGAAAAGGACATCATTCTTTGGTGTTAGCCATTCAACTTAAGCTTCTTTGGTATCAGTGGTTGGGTCATAGACTTGGATTACTGTGAATTTGAATGGTTTGTCTTGGAAATGAACTGAGATCATTCTGTCATTTTTGAGATTGCAACCAAGAACTACATTTCAGACTCCTTTGTTGACTATGAGGGCTACTCCATTTCTTCTAAAGGATTCTTGACCACAGCAGTAGATATAATGGTCATCTGAATTAAATTTGCCCATTCCCATCCATTTTAGTTCACTGATTCCTAAAATATCAATGTTCACTCTTTCCATCTCCTGCATGACCATGTCTAATATACCTTGACTTATGGGCCTAACATTCCAGATTCCTATGCAATATTGTTCTTACAGCACTGGACTTTACTTTCACCAGCAGATACATCCACAACACAGGGTCTCTTCTGCTTTAGCCCAGTTGCTTCATTCTTTCTGTACCTATTAGTAATCGCCCTCCACTCTTCCCCAGTAGCATATTGGACACCTTCTGACCTGAGGGGTTCATCTTCTAATGTCACATCTTTTTGTTTTTTCATACTGTTGCCTTTCCTACTTCATAGAAAGTCAATTAATTTTTTCTGTTGATCTTTAATGCTTCATCCTTACTGGACTTACTTATTAGTTCTAGTGATGTTCTTGAGGATCATTGGGTTTTCTACATAAACAATAACATCTTCTTAGAATAAATACAGTTCCAATGTTTCAGTGCAAGCTGGTGAAACATGTTTCCTTTTCCTGCCTTACTATATTGGCTGGAACCTCAAGTACAGTGTTGAACAAAAGATGAAGAAACCAAAAAAGGTAAATTAGGGAGTAAAATATAACATGGAAATACCTAGCAAAATAAGGAGGAAAAGCTAATTAATTTCAAGCAGAGAATATTTCAAAGTAAGAAAAATGATCAGGTATTAATATAAAGAAGGGCATTGCATAATAATGAGGTCAATTCTCCAAGAAGATATAATAATCCTAACATGTTGCATCTAACAAAAAAGAATCAAACTGTATGAGACAGAAATTGAGAGAACTACACAGAAAAAGAGATGAATCCACTATTACAGCTGAAGAATTCAACACTCCACTCAAAGAACTGGACAGATCAACCAGACAGAAATCAGCAAGGACACAGTTGAACTCAACAACACCATTAATCTACTGGATTAGCTAATATCTAGAAGACTACTCCATCCAACAAGAGCAAAATTCACATTTTTCTCAAACTGACATGGAACTTTCACCAAAATAGGTCATAATCTGGGCCACGAAAGTGAAAGTTGCTCAGTTGTGTCTGATTCTTTGTGACCCCACAGACTATACAGTCCATGGAATTCTCCAGGCTAGAATACTGGAGTAGATAGCCTTTCACTTCTCCAGGGGATCTTCCCAACCCAGAGATTGAATCCAGGTCTCCTGCATTGCAGACAGATTAGTCACCAGCTGAGCCACCAGGGAAGCCAAAGGAAACTGGAGTGGGTAGTCTATCCCTTCTCCAACCGATCTTCCTGACCCAGGAATTGAACCAGGGTCTCCTGCATTGCAGGTGGATTCTTTACCAACTGAGCTATCAGGGAAGCCCAGTCTGGGCCATAAAGCATAACAAATTAAAACATAACAAATTTAAAAGAATAGAAATAATACAATGTCTGCTCACAGACCACAGTAAAATTAAACTAGAAATGAATAACAGAAACTGGAAAATTGGACAACCCTTCCAAATGGAAATTAAACATCACACTTCCAAATAATACAAACACCCACTCAAAAATGGGCAGAAGACCTGAACAGACATTTCTCTAAAGAGGACATACAGGTGGTCAAAAAGCACATGAAAAGATGTTCAAAATCACTAGTTATTAGAGAAATGCAAATCAAAACTACAATGAGATGCCACCTCACATCAGTCAGAATGGTTATCATCAAAAAATCCACAAACAACAAATGCTGGAGAGGGTGTGGAGAGAAGAGAACCCTCCTTCAGTGTTGATAAGAGTGTAAATTGGTACAGTCAATATGGGGAAGAGTATGAAGGTTCCTAAAAATCTGAAAATAAAGCTACCATTTGTTGTTGTTCAGTCATTCAGTCCTGTCCAACACATTGCAACCCCATGGACTGCAGCATGCCAGGCTTTCCTGTCCTTCATCATCTCCTGGAGCTTGCTCAAACTCATGTCCATTGCATCAGTGATGTAATTCAACAGTCTTGTCCTCTCTTGTCCCCTTCTCCTCCTGCCTTCAATCTTTCCCAGTGTCAGGATCTTTTCTAATGAGTTGGCTGTTCGTATCAGGTTGTCAAAGTATTGGAACTTTAGCTTCAGTATCAATCCTTCTAATGAATATTCATGGCTGATTTCCTTTAGGATTGACTGGTTTGATTTCTTTGTTGTTCAAGGGACTCTGAAGAGTCTTCTCCAAAACCACAGTTTAAAAGCATTAATTCTTCAGTGCTCAGGCTTCTTTATGGTTCAACTCCCACATCCTTACATGACTAATGGAAAAACCATAGCTTTGACTAGATGGACATTCGCCAGCAAAGTAATGTCTCTGCTTTTTAATACACTGTCTAGGTTGGTCATAGCTTTTCTTCCTAGGAGCAGTTCAGTTCAGTTCAGTTGATCAGTCATGTCCGACTCTTTGCGACCCCATGAATTGCAACACGCCAGGCCTCCCTGTCCATCACCAACTCCTGGAGTTTACTCAAACTCATGTCCATCGAGTCAGTGATGCCATCCAGCCATCTCATCCTCTGTCGTCCCCTTCTCCTCCTGCCCCCAATCCCTCCCAGCATCACAGTCTTTTCCAATGAGTCAACTCTTGGCATCAGATGGCCAAAGTATTGGAATTTCAGCTTTAGCATCAGTCCTTCCAAAGAACACCCAGGACTGATCTCCTTCAGAATGGACTGTTTGGATCTCCTTGCAGTCCAACGGACTCTCAAGTGTCTTCTCCAACACCACAGTTCAAAATCATCAATTTTTTGGCACTCAGCTTTCTTCACAGTCCAATTCTCACATCAATATGTGACCACTGGAAAAACCATAGCCTTGACTAGATGGAAGAGCATCTTTTAATTTCATGGCTGCAGCCACCATCTGCAGAGATTTTGGAGCCCAAGGATATAAAGTCTGTCACTCTTTTCTTTGTTACCCCATCTATTTACCATGAAGTGATGGGACCAGATGCCATGATCTTAGTTTGCAGGGTCACATGAGCTACCATATTACCCTGAGATCACACTCCTGGGCATATATCCAGAAAAAAACATGGTCCCAAAAGATACATGCAGCCCAATGTCCATTGCAGTACTGTTTACAATAGCCAAGACATGGAAACAACCTAAATGTCTATTGAAAGAGGAGTGGATAAAGAAGATTTGGTACACATATACAATGGAATATTACTCAGTCATTAAAAAAGAATGAAATAAGGCCATTTGCAGCAACATAGATGGACCTAGAACATGTACTTAGTGAATTAAGTAAGACAGAGAAAGAGAACCATCATATGACATCCCTTATATCTAGAATCCGTAAAGAAATGATACAGTGAACCTACTGACAAAACAGATAAGAGACTCACAGACTTAGAAAATGAATTCATGGTTGCAAGGAGTAAGGGATAGTTAAGAACTTTGGGAAGGTCATGTACACATGGCTATATTTAAAATGGATAACCAAAACACCTATTGCACAGCACTTGAAAATCTGCTCAATGTTATGTGCCAGCCTGAATGAAGGGGGGTTTGGGGAAGAATAGATATATGTATATGTATGGCTGAATCCCTTTGCTGTTTACCTAAAACTATCACAACACTGTTAATTGGCTATATCCCAATACAAAATGTTTTTTATGTTAATAAATAAATAAATTAAAAGAAATATCAAGAGAAATTCTAAAATATTTTGAATTAAGTGAAAATTAAAACACAACTTATCAAAATATGTGGAATGCAGTGAAAGAAGTGTTTAGAAGGAAATTTATAGGAGTGAATGCATGCATTAGAAAAGAAGAAAGAAATAAATTTAATTTCTAGGCTTCCATTACAGGAAACTAGAAAAAGAAGAGCAAATTAAAGCCAAAATAAGTTGAAAAAACAGAAATAATAAGAATTAGAGCAGAAATCACTGAAATTGGAAAATAAGAAGTCAACAGAACTCAAGGAAACCAAAAGCTGCTTCTTTGAAAATATCAATGAAATTGATAAGCCTCTAAACAAGCTAACTAAAGACAAAAAAAAAAGAAGACACGAATTACTAATTATCAGAAATGAGACCACCATAAATCTCATGAAAATAAAAAGAACTATAAAGGAATACTATGAACAACTCTATGCCCACAAAATTGATAACTTAGATGGACCAATTCCTAGAAAGACACAATCTGCCAAAACTCACACAAGGAGAAACAGATGATCTGAATAGACCTATTCACATTAGCAAAACTGAATCAACAATACCCTTCCAAATAGAGGGCACCTAATCTAGATGGCATATTCAAAAGCAGAGACATTACCTTGCCAACAAAGGTCCGTCTAGTCAAGGCTATGGTTTTTCCAGTAGTTATGTATGGATGTGAGAGTTGTACTGTGAAGAAAGCTGAAGAATTGATGCTTTTGAATTGTGATGTTGGAGAAGACTCCTGAGAGTTCCTTGGACTGCAAGGAGATCCAACCAGTCCATTCTGAAGATCAGTCCTGGGTGTTCTTTGGAAGGAATGATGCTGAAGCTGAAACTCCAGTACTTTGGCCACCTCATGCGAAGAGTTGACTCATTGGAAAAGACTGTGATGCTGGGAGGGATTGGGGGCAGGAGGAGAAGGGGACAACAGAGGATGAGATGACTGGATGCCATCACCAACTTAATGGACGTGAGTTTGAGTGAGCTCCAGGAGTTGGTGATGGACAGGGAGGCCTGGCATACTGCAGTTCATGGGGTCACAAAGAGTTTGACAATACTGAGCAACTGAACTGAACTGAACCTAGATGGGTTCACTGGGGAATTCTTCCAAACATTTAAGGGAGAATTATATCAATTCTCTACAATCTCTTCTGAAAATAGAAATAAAGGGCATACCTCCTACCTCATTCTATAACCAGCTTTACATCAATACCTAAACCAGATAAAGACATGAAAAGAAAAGAAAAAACTACAGACCAATATTTCTCATGAACATAGATGCAAAAATTCTCAGCAACATATTAAAAATAAAATACAAAAAAATGTAAAAAGAATTAATACACCACAACCAAGAGGGATTTATCTCAGATATATAAAGCTGGTTCAATATTTGAAAATCAATTACTATAAGGAAATATTCTAATTTCATTATTTTCTATGTATTTGTCCAGTTTTTCCAGCACAACTTGTTGAATAGACTGTCATTTCTCCATTGCGTATTCTTTCCTCTTTTTTCATAGGTTAATTGACCATAGGTGTGTGGCTTTATTTCTGGGGCCTCTATTCTGTTCCACTAATCTATGTGCCAAAGATGGAGAAGCTCTATACAGTCAACAAAAACAAGACTAGGAGCTGACTGTGGCTCAGATCATGAACTCCTTATTACCAAATTCAGACTCAAATTGAAGAAAGTAGGGAAAACCGCTAGACCATTCAGGTATGACCTAAATCAAATCCCTTATGATTATACAGTGGAAGTGAGAAATAGATTTAAGGGCCTAGATCTGATAGATAGTGTGCCTGATGAACTATGGAATGAGGTTCGTGACCTTGTATAGGAGACAGGGATCAAGACCATCCCCATGGAAAAGAAATGCAAAAAAGCAAAATGGCTGTCTGGGGAGGCCTTACAAATAGCTGTGAAAAGAAGAGAGGTGAAAAGCAAAGGAGATAAGAAAAGATATAAGCATCTGAATGCAGAGTTCCAAAGAATAGCAAGTAGAGATAAGAAAGACTTCTTCAGTGATCAATGCAAAGAAATAGAGGAAAACAACAGAATGGGAAAGACTAGAGATCTCTTCAAGAAAATTAGAGATACCAAGGGAACATTTCATGCAAAGATGGGCTCGATAAAGGACAGAAATGGTATGGACCTAACAGAAGCAGAAGATATTAAGAAGAGGTGGCAAGAATACACGGAAGAACTGTGCAAAAAGATCTTCAAGACCCAGATAATCATGATGATGTGATCACTAATCTAGAGCCAGACATCTTGAAAAGTGAAGTCAAGTGGGCCTTAGAAAGCATCACTACGAACAAAGCTAGTGGAGGTGATGGAATTCCAGTTGAGCTGTTTCAAATCCTGAAAGATGATGCTCTGAAAGTGCTGCACTCAATATGCCAGCAAATTTGGAAAACTCAGCAGTGGCCACAGGACTGGAAAATGTCAGTTTTCATTCCAATCCCACAGAAAGGCAATGCCAAAGAATGCTCAAACTACCACACAATTGCACTCATCTCACATGCTAGTAAAGTGATGCTCCAAATTCTCCAAGCCAGGCTTCAGCAATACGTGAACCGTGAACTCCCTGATGTTCAAGCTGGTTTTAAAAAAGGCAGAGGAACCAGAGATCAAATTGCCAACATCCTCTGGATCATGGCAAAAGCAAGAGAGTTCCAGAAAAACATCTATTTCTGCTTTATTGACTATGCCAAAGCCTTTGACTGTGTGGATCACAATAAACTGTGGAAAATTCTGACAGAGATGGGAATACCAGACCACCTAACCTGCCTCTTGAGAAATCTGTATGCAGGTCAGGAAGCACCAGTTAGAACAGGACATGGAACAACAGACTGGTTCCAAATAGGAAAAGGAGTACGTCAAGGCTGTATATTGTCACCCTGCTTCTTTAACTTATATAGAGAGTACATCATGAGAAACCCTGGACTGGAAGAAGCACAAGCTGGAGTCAAGACTGCTGGGAGAAATATCAATAACCTCAGATATGCAGATGACACCACCCTTATGGCAGAAAGTGAAGAGGAGCTAAAAACCCTCTCGATGAAAGTGAAAGAGGAGAGCGAAAAAGTTGGCTTAAAGCTCAACATTCAGAAAACGAAGAACATGGCATCTGGTCCCATCACTTCATGGGAAATAGATGGGGAAATAGTGGAAACAGTGTCAGACTTTATTTTTGGGGGCTCCATAATCACTGCAGATGGTGACTGCAGCCATGAAATTAAAAGATGCTTACTCCTTGGAAGAAAAGTTATGACCAACCTAGATAGCATATTCAAAAGCAGATACATTACTTTGCCGACTATGGTCCATCTAGTCAAGGCTATGGTTTTTCCAGTGGTCATGTATGGATGTGAGAGTTGGACTGTGAAGAAGGCTGAGCACCAAAGAACTGATGCTTTTGAACTGTGGTGTTGGAGAAGACTCTTGAGAGTCCCTTGGACTGCAAGGAGATCCTACTAGTCCATTCTGAAGGAGATCAACCCTGGGATTTCTTTGGAAGGAATGATGCTAAAGCTGAAACTCCAGTGCTTTGGACACCTCATGAGAAGAGTTGACTCATTGGAAAGACTCTGATGCTGAGAGGGATTAGGGGCAGGAGGAGAATGGGATGACAGAGGATGAGATGGCTGGATGGCATCACAGACTCCATGGACGTGAGTCTGAGTGAACTCTGGGAGATGGTGATGGATAGGGAGGCCTGGTGTTCTGTGATTCATGGAGTCGCAAAGAGTCGGACACAACTGAGTGACTGAACTGAACTGAACTGAACTGAATGTATTTGCAAAACAGAAACAGACTCATAAACATAAAAAACAAATCTTGGTTACCCAAAGGGTGTGGGGGCAAGTTAGGGGTATGGGATTAAGAGATTTAAATAATATATATAAAATAGATAACCAAAAAACATAGTGCATGGCACAGGGAATTATAGGCAATATCTTATAATATATTTTAGTAGAGTATAATGTATGCTGCTGCTGCTGCTGCTGCAGCTAAGTCGCTCAGTTGTGTCCGACTCTGTGCGACCCCATAGACGTCAGCCCACCAGGCTCCCCCTTCCTTGGGATTCTCCAGGCAAGAAACTGGAGTGGGTTGCCATTTCCTTCTCCAATGCATGAACGTGAAAAGTGAAAGTGAAGTCACTTAGTCGTGTCCGACTCTCAGCGACCCCATCAACTGTAGCCTTCCAGGCTCCTCCATCCATGGGATTTTCCAGGCAAGAATACTGGAGTGGGGTGCCATTGCCTTCTCCGAGTATAATGTATAATAGGTTCCAAATAGGAAAAGGAGTATGTCAAGGCTGTATATTGCCACCCTGCTTATTTAACTTATATGCAGAGTACATCATGAGAAACGCTGGGTTGGATGAAGCACAAGCTCGCATCAAGATTGCCAGGAGAAATATCAATAACCTCAGATATGCAGATGACACCACCCTTATGGCTTAAAGTGAAGAGGAACTAAAGAAGCTCTTGATGAAAGTGAAATAGGAGAGTGAAAAGGTTGGCTTAAAGCTCAACATTCAGAAAACTAAGATCATGGCATCTGGTCCCATCACTTCATAGCAAATAGATGGGGAAACTGAAAAAAGTGGCAGACTTTATTTTTTGGGCTTCAAAATCACTGCAGATGATGACTGCAGCCATGAAATTAAATATGTTTGCTCCTTGGAAGAAATACTATGACTAACCTAGACAGCATATTAAAAAGCAGAGACATTACTTTGCCAACAAAGGTCCATCTAGTGAAAGGTATGGTTTTTCCAGTAGTCATGTATGGATGTGAGAGTTGGACTATAAAGAAAGCTGAGTGCTGAAGCATTGACGGTTTTGAACTGCAGTGTTGGAGAAGACCCTTGAGAGTCCCTTGGATGGCAAGGAGATCAGCCATCCTAAAGGAGATCCATCCTAAAGGAGATCAGTCCTGGGTGTTCATTGGAAGGACTGATGTTCAGGCTGAAACTGCAATACTTTGGCCACCTGATGCAAAGAGTTGACTCATTTGAAAAGACCCTGATGATGGGAAAGATTGAAGGCGGGAGGAGAAGGGGATTACAGTGGATGAGATGGGTGGATGGCATCAGCGACTCAAAGGACATGAGTTTGGGTAAACTCTGGGAGTTAGTGATGGACAGGAAGGCCTGGCATGCTTCAGTCCATGGAGTCGCAAAGAGTCGGACATGACTGAGCGACTGAACTGAACTGAATTGAATGTATAAAAATGCCTCCTACATGGCTCAGTGGTAAAGAATTCACCTGCCAATGCACGAGACATAAGTGTGATCCCTGGTCCAGGAAGATCCCACATTCCACCGAGCAATTCAGCTTGTGCATCACAACTATGCTCTAGAGTCTGGGAACCACAACTACTGATCCCAAGCACTGCAACTACTGAAACTCACATGTTATAGAGCCTGTGCTCTGCAACAAGAGAAGTCACCACAATGAGAAGCCTGCACACCACAACTAGAGAAAAAGCCCAGGTAGCAATGCACACCCAGCTTAGACAAAAATAGCTATACAAATAAATGAATCAAATTATAAAAGAAATCAAGTAAGGTAATCTATCACAACAATGGACCAAAAATATTAAATCATGTGGTCATATCAATACATGCAGAAAAAGCCTTTGACAGAAACCACACCCATTTATGATTAAAAAAAAAAACAACCTAAAACTACTCTTAGAAAGTCTATAATAAAGCAAAAAGCTAGAATGGATTAATGTATAGGTTCATAATAAATAAAGCAGACATCCGTGATAGTAATAATTTGTCTCTTATTCATAACTTAGCAAAATAAATTATTAGGTTTTAAGGATGATAATTGTTCACATTCTAATATTACCTCCAAACTTCAAAGCAATTGAGAAATAGGGAATCAAACTGATAGAAATTAAGGCACCTTTGTGATCTGGAGATGTGACCAACCTCTGGCCTCCTAATATCTTCCCCTTGCTCTCACCCCTATCCCAAAGTCTGGACTTTCAGAGAGCCATTTAAAGAAGAGCAAAGGTCTACAGAGACATCCCTCTTAGTCACAACTGTAGGCTTATACCCATTGAGCCCTTAGAGCAAAGACAGAAACAAATATGGAGTTTGATTCATTTACTGGGTGCTTAAACATGGAAATAGGAGCAAGCTCAGAGCTCAGACTCCTGAAGCCAAACAGCTCTAAGTGAGAGAAGCAAACACATCTCCATATATCACTCTTCAGGGAAACCACGCCTTCTATCTCCTAAAAGCAATGAGTACAAATATATAGGAACAGAGGCCAGAAGAGCTTCTTACATTCTCATCCTTCTGGACAGTGCAAATTTCTTTCTTCTGTGGAAATGTTAAGAGTATGGAAAATGAGGAAAGGAAGAGATAAGTGCACCTCAATCTACAGGCAAAGCAAATCTTAAAGGCCAATATTTTTTCTTTCTGAATGATAAAGTCAAATTGACTGCTTTCTTTTAATAGCAGTGGAGCAGTGCTGGCTCACTTCCCAAATAGCCTTTCAGATAAAGATACCTAGTGAATGGCAACATTGCTCTGTTTCCTTCCTCTTTTCACAGCAATAATTATAAAATTAATTTTGGACATTCAACCAATAGCTTATAATTATGATTAGAAGGACTTGGCAATGAAATCACTTAATTTAACAATAGTATTTTCACTACGAAGTCCACCCCCCAAATTAAAATCCTTTAAAAATATAAATTAAAATACTGGCTAAAATAAATCTGTAATGAAAGTTTATAATGTTCTCTTACACCTTCCCTGGATCCCTCTGTATAAATGTAAAAGTTTATCAATGCTAATTTAGGCACTGAATAAGCTATTTCTCATTGCTGATTCAAAATGAGAAGTTAGCTCTATAGATCCCAAACTGCTTACACTATACCGAAGGCATCCTTAAAGCTGACTTTTGGGACCTGTATCTGACACACTGAAGAGAAAATTAAGCTATTTGTAATACAAAAAATGATAGTTTAACATCAGAGGCATCCTCCTGACAAAAGTACTAATCATTCTTACATGAAAGCAATATGAAAGACTTTGAATGAGTATTGGCCTAAAAGCTTAACAGTGAACTCCTGACCTTTCTTAAGTTGGGACACACAGAGTTTAATAGCTCTGAGTGATGCTAGAGACTATCTAGTGGCAGTTTTCAACCTGGTGGGGACAGGGAGCACTCTCACTAAGAATCACAGAATGGAATGAGAAATGGTACTAAATGGAGCATGTTATAAACATAAATGTTATCATCAAAGAAGATCAGGGGGAAAATCCAAACCCCCCTTTTTCAGGCACAGAGAAGCTGCTACTTCAGGTTACATGGCAAACTAGGTAAAGTCTGAACTAGCCTAATTCTCCAGCAATTTAGGCCAATGATCTTTCCTCAGAATAATTTACATTAAATGCAAAGCCTCTTATTACTTTACATTTTGGTATTATCTTTGCTCAAACCTAATATCTTTGTTCAAACTATTAAAGGTATGCAATTTTTATATGAGACTAAGAATGAATTTTGATTTAAAAATTATTCTACAGCCTTTTATAATGCCCAAACATAGTCTTGGACTTGATGAGATAAAGTTCCTCCTGATTTGTGCCCATTCTAATGTGATGGTAATACCTATCTGTGTCTATCATTCCTGATTAATTTCTGTGGCACTTGTAGCTTCTTGCCCTTTAAAAAAAGAATTTTAATTTTATATGGATTCCCCATCAGTGCATTTCCCTTGAGAGGAAGACACTAGATTAAGTAACAAAGTTAAGGTTTACAGCAAGACCCCTGTCAAGAAGAAATTAGTCAGCCAGTCTATAGAAAAATCTTATATTTTAGCTTCTTGAAACTTTTCTTTTTACTTTTATCAACATATCAAATTTGTTTACGAAAAAGGCACCCAAGAAAGCATCAAAATTTTTCCATTTGAAGTAGAAGGATAGAGTTTATAATTTATTATTAAAAATAAAGATTATAGTTACTTTTAGTTAAATCAAGAAAACATATCAGGCCCAGGTTAGCTGAAAATTGCAGTTATATTTTGAAACAGAACTTTGCTGTTTGTATAAATGACAAGTAAGTTTAAAATGAGATGCCAAAAAGTCTTTCCTTCTTCCTTTCATAGATGAAGGAAGCCTTCATCTTTCTAAGCCTTCTTTCCCCACTCTTTCTAAAATCAATATTTGAGGTTTCTGGTTCAAGATTGTGGAGAAGAAGGATGTGTGCTCATCTCCTCCTGTTGAGAGCAGCAAAATTGCAGCTAGCTGTTGAACAACCACTGACAGAAGGACTCCGGAACCCACTAAAAAAGGATACTCCCATCCAAAGACAAAGAAGAAGCCACAGCAAGATGGTAGGAGAGGTGCAGTCAAGATCAAATCAAATCCCATTCCAGCTGGATGGGTGACCCACAGACTGGAGTATAAAAATACCAAAGAAGTTCTCACACTGTTGTGAATGTTCTGAACCCCACATCAAGGTTCCTAGCTTGGGGGTCAGATAAAGGGACTGGGAATCCCCAGGGAATCTGGCCTTGAGGGCTTGCGGGATTTGACCATAGGCCTTCCAGAGGACTGAGGGAAACAGAGACTCCAGTCTTGGAAAGTACAAACAAAATTTTGCGTGCACCGAGACCCAGAGGAGAGGAGCAGAGACCTTACAGGAGACTGAACCAAAACTACCTGCTACTGTTGGAGGTCCTCCTGTGGAGGCACGGGTTGACAGGAGCCCACCATAGGGACGAGAGCACTGGAAGGTCCCTCTTGGCATAAACTCTCTTGCAGTTTCCCATTAACCTTACCATAGACTCCAGGACTGGGTCTCTTCATGCCAAACAACTACCAGGGAGGGAGTGAAACCCCACCCATCAGCAGATAGTTGGATTAAAGCTTTACTGAGCAAGGCCCTGCCCACCAGAGAAAGACCCAGTTTTTCCCATGGCCAGTCCCTCCCATCAGGAAGGTTATACAAGCCTCTTAGCCTCATCCATCAGAGCATAGACAGAAGAAGCACAGTCTCATGGTGGCTAAAACAAAAACCATATTACAGAAAGTAAATCATGATGAAAAAGCAGAAATCTTTGTCCTAGATGAAGGGACAAGATATCATCCCAGAAAAACAACTAAATGAAGCGGAGATAGGTAACCTCCCAGAAAAATAATTCAGAATAATGATAGTGAAGATGACCCAGGATCTTAGGAAAAGAGTGGAGGCAAAGATTGAGAAGATGCAAAAAAAGTTTACTAAAGAACTAGAAGAACTACAGAACAAACAGAGATGAATAATAAATTAGAAGGAATCAATAGAAAAATAAACAAGGCAGAAGAACAGATAAATGATCTGGAGGACAAAATGGTAGAAATCACTGCCACAGGACAGAAAAAAGAATGAAAAGAAATGAAGACGGCCAAAGAGACCTCTGCGGACAACATTAAATGCACCAACACTCACATTTTAGCAGTCCCGGAAGGAGAAGAGAAAGAGAAAGAGAAAGGACCTGAGAAAATATTTGAAGAGATAACAGCTGAAAACTTCCTGAACATGGGAAAGGAAATAGTCAACCAAGTCCAGGAAGCACAGAGAGTCCCAGGAAGGAAAAACCCAAAGAAGAACACACTGAGACAATGATAATGAAACTGACAAAATTTAAAGACAGACATAAAATATTAAAAGCAACTAGGGAAAATGACAAATAACATAAAAAGGACTTCCAATCAGGCTGTCAGTTGATTTCTCAATAGAAACTCTACAAACCAGAAGGGAATGGCAAGATATATTTAAAGTAATGAAAGAGAAGAACTTACAACCCAAGAATACTCTGCCCAGAAAGACTCTCCTTCAGATTTGATGGAGAAATCAAAAACTTCCAATAAAAGTTAAGAGAATTCAGCACCACCAAACCAGCTTCACAACAAATGCTAAAGGAACTTCTCTAGGCAGGAAACACAAGAGAAGGAAAAGACCTACAGAAAATAAACTCAAGACAATTAAGAAACAGTAATAGTATCATACATATCAATAATTACCTTAAATGTAAGTGGATTAAATGAACCAACCAAAAGACATAGACTGGCTGGGTGGGTGAAAACATGCACATGTATGTACTTCCACTTACCACATCACTTTGCTTGATTCCCCCCAAATTGTATGTAATTATTTTATATTGTTAAGTTAATCATGTTCCCATTTGTTTGTAATTACCTATAATTTTTTGTAGAGCTATTGATTGTGAAAACTGATAAACATCTTTTACTATTGTGATTATGTAGCTATTACTCATTTAATATTATTGTATCATGATCAGTCAACAGAAAAATAATAGAACTCTATATCACCAAACCTAGGATCTAATAGAAAAATCTATAATCACTTTTAAAAATCCTGATTCATATCATTACCTTGAAATTTTTAAAAAATACAAATGCTCAGGTATTGCTTTTTTCCCCAGAGCTCCAGATATGTTTCTGATAAGCAGTCGTTTAAAAACAACTGGACTGTATGATGACCATTTACTTTAATCCAGTTTGTTTCACTTTTTCTATTTCATATTCAGTGCTCCCATTTCATTTAGTTTATATTCTCCAATTTTTCCATATCTTTTTTTTAATATTCTTTCTCAAGCCTTTCTCAAGTGTAGTAGAAAAACCTTTGTGTATATATATATATGCATATAAATATGTACAATACTATATTTTAGAAAACATGAATTTTTTTCCTAACTAAAAAAAAATATGACATTTTGATTCTACTTGTTTGACTATGAAAAGAATGCTAGATATCTAATTTAAAAATAGATATGCAACAAGCAATAATGTAATCTAATTTACTGTATAGCATAGGGAGCCATTGTCAATATAATAACTTAAGATGGAAAATAATGTCAAAAATGATATATATGTATTTGTATAACTGAATCACCTTGTTGTGTACCTGAAACACTGTAAGTCAATTTTTCTTCAATAAAATATATATATTAAAAATCAATAATTGACTGAGAGATCCAAGTTTAACTTTAATATTATAAGGATTTTTCTTGAAATACAATGAATTTCCCACTGTACACAAGTTTCCTTTTCTGTGTCTTTTTTTCTTTACTTTTTTGCAGCTTAAAGAATGATACTGAAAAATAGGTATGATTTAAATACTGAAATAAGCAAGTCACTCTAAGATTCTTAGAACCAAACTAGTATTACAGTTGTTGGTAAACACCCTCTTATTTTTTGTATAGCACTTAATCACTTATGAAATGCTTCCATATATATTGAAAGTGAAAGTCACTTAGTTGTGTCCAACTCTTTGCGATCCCATAGACTATACAGTCCATGGAATTCTCCAGGCCAGAATACTGGAGTGGGTAGCCTATCCCTTCTCCAGCGGATCTTCCCAACCCAGGAATAGAATCGGGGTCTCCTGCATTGCAGGCAGATTCTTTATCAACTGAGCTAGCAGGGAAGCCCTTACTATGTATATTAATTTATGCAATACCTTCAATAGCATCCATGTATAGGAACAACAAGTACTTTATAGAGCAAAACAAGACTTTGGGAAGATTCTCTGACTTGGGGACTTCCCCAGCAGTCCAGTAGTTAACACTTTGGCTTTCAATGCAAGGGCTGTAGGTTCTACCTCTGGTTGAGGAAATAAGATCCCATATGCTGCAGGATGTGACAAAAATTAACGTAAAAAGTAAATAAAACTTGAAAAAATCCTTTAAAAAAACAAAATCAGGTTCTCTGAATTGAGCAGAATCATAAAAGTAGTAAGTGGTAATTCCTTACTTTCAATTCTTAAACATCAGGTTTTATGTGCAACTTCCCAAAATGACCTTAGAATGTTAACATTTCTGCTAAATAAACCTCAGGCAAGACAAAAGGAGAAGTTTTTCAAAGATTATGAAATGCCCTTTAGATTTCTTTTTTGTGACCTATTCTCAGCAAACAAAATCTGGCCAGAAGAGAGTATTAGAAGCAATCGGTCACTCTGAGAACTCTTATCAAGATTAATCACTCAGGAGCTCTTAGTTGGACGACATGAAAGAAACACTCATACTTAAAACTTCACAATAGTCTCTTTTGTTATAATTAAGCTCTGATATTGAAGCTTCAGTGTTATCACATAAACCTTATAGCAGCTAACTTTAATCAACCCAAAATAAAATGTCAGGTGATGTTTATACAAAAAAGTTTATACTGAAGAATTAAAGCTGATAACTTCCACACTTGGAAGAGAAGATAATATCAATTAATATCACAGTTAAAACTACACACACACCACACACACACACACACACACACACACACACACACACACGAAATTTCATTCAAAATGCCAGGAAAATGGCAGTTAGTTTTTATAATTCACTCCAAACTATTTTTAAGACAAAACTAACTAACTTAACATAAACTGAGACTAGAGTATGCATTTGTAATTCATTTCACCATATGATAAAGAAGACTTGATACAATAGGCTCCAACTTGGAGGCTGGAAGTTTAATCCAGGAATACGTATCTGTTTCATAAACAGTTGTTTTAAAGAATATATACAGATCACTTAGTAAAGTGCCTGAAACTTAGCAATAACCATCTCAATACCATTACTAATTTACTCAAATGTATAATTTTTTAATGTAACACAAGGCCTCACTCAGTAAATTCTTGATCTTTAACTTGAGTTTTTACTCAACAGAAATACGGAAAACTATAAACCAGAGTTTCTTTGAATTCATCAGAATTGTCAAAAATAATATGGCTTTTGTGCATTTTGGGACCACTATACAGTAAAAGATAATGGTATTCTGAAAAATAAGGCTGTTTCTTGAAATAGAACTATTCATGAGGCTGCAATGAAACCCCACATTAATTTCTATTGTAATTTTTGGAAATCATGATAAAAACAGTTCTGATGCACTGCTAACGCAGAGACCAATAGAGCTAGATAGGGAAATGTTTTCGACTAAGGCTATTCTGAATATTGTTAGAAAATAGATATTTGGCTAGATCATTCTGGTTACAACGAGTCAAATTCTAACTTTCTCTAGGGCTTAGGAATATAAAACTAAAGAAACCCGCAATTACCTAGATAATTTTTTTCTAAATAATTGCATACATTTAAATTTGTATTTTACATGTATATAATTAGTGTCAAAACACTATTAAACTTTATTGACCAGAAAATCAAAACAATTTCCCTTAAATGTATATTTTGTAATTACCAACATATTAACTGCTCCAGAACTAATCAGTGATCATTAAAATGTTCTTACTTCCAAATAGAGAGGAAAAATTAGAGAACTTATTAAACTAGTTAGTAAATAAATATTTTTAAGAAACAATCTGGAGGATAAAAAGATCAGCATATACTAAACTTACGCTCAGTCTACTACACAGATGGTACACTAGCAAGAATTTTAAAAAGTAACCAAGTTTTTGGATGGCAAATCTAGAACCACTGCTGTTAGTTTCTGCTAACATCTCATCACAGAGCTAGTGGGTACTCATGAGATTTAGAAATTTTGTATATTTTAAACATAAGACAAATGCTTCTCTATTTCCAGAGCTGTCTTAGCAAGAGGCCTGCATGCTAAGTCACTTGAGTCGTGTCCAACTCTGTGTGACCTCTGGACTGTAGCCTGTCATGCTCCTCTGTCCATAGGATTCTCCAGGCAAGAATACTGGAGTGGGTTGCCATGCCCTTCTCCAGGGGATCATCCCAACCCAGGGGTCAAAGCTGCATCTCTTATAATCCCTTCATTGGCAGGTGGGTTCTTTACCACTAGCACCACTTGGAATAGCAAGAGGATCTATCTTCAAATTATTCAACTTGTCTTAGTTGTGGATTTATTGTGGGGATTGTTAATTTACAGTGGTTCAGTTTAACAACTAACATTTTAAAGAGAAATACTTATTTTAAACATCACATATTGCTGTTGCTATTTTACAAGCCATGGTATGTTTTATGTGATTATCTCTTTATATTTGTATGATTTATTTAAGAATTCTTAAAATTATAAACCTGGAAAGGATATGTATAACAATTTATGAAAGCTCAACATAGGTCAGTCCATCCAATACTTAGTGCTTCAGCCTACAGAACCTCATTCAATCCCTGTAATGATCCTGACAGAGGAGCATATTTTACAGAAACAGAATCACCAAAAGATTAGCTTACATGATCTGACCAGTCTGATAGCTACTGGCAGAGCAGATGATGTGTGTGTCTATAACCTTGAAGTTATCCTTTCACGTTTATTTAAAAAATTGGTCTCATAAAGATTTCCATTTTGAATCATGGTAGACTAGGCCCTCTATTTTGAAAATAACAAAAATGCTGGAAAAAATATAGAAAGAAAAAAGGGAGGAATAAAAGACATTAAATTACTGAGTTGGCAAGAAAGTTCAGGAAACTTCAAAGGTCAATAATGAAGTAAAATCAGGATTTGAAGAGACAAGAAATCAAAGCAGTTTTCACACTGAGGACATGTACTCAATTCTGGGTACACTGAGTTTCTGTTTTGATAAATATGTAAGCAGAGTGCTGGGAACAAGAGACAAAACTGTAGGACAAGCTCAAGATGGGAGTTCTAGTAAGACATAGCTACACAGACGGCATTTTCCCAGAGGGCTACACTGTGGTATAGAAGTAGACCAGAATATATAAGGTCCTTAGAAAAAGACAAGAAAGATTTCCATTCTCAGCCTTGACTCTGGGTGAAATCAAAGTTTCCTTTGTGAATTCTTAATCATGAGCCAGTCACATCTCCAAGATAATCCCCGAAACCTTAAACCAAGATATATGTTAAAATTGTCCTGGATTACTGGTAGCCTTGGACCTTTGGGAGAAGCAAATCTAGATGAACACACCTTCAAGAATACCTCACAGGAGTAATTTAGATAAGAGTTCCACTGAACAGTAACACAAATTCAAGAGCCTTAAAGCTCACAAGAAAAGGAGGTACAAAAAAAAAGAGCCAATATGTACAAGACTCCAAAAATGGAAAAATATCAGGCTTTTCATATAAAAATAAGTATGTTCAATATTTAAATGAGTAAGAGAAATGTTACTCAGCCATAAAAAAGAATGAAATATGCCATTTGCAGCGACAAGTATGAACCTAGAGATTATCATACTAAGAGAAGTCAGAGAAAGACAAATATTATATAGTATAACTTATATGTGGAATCTAAAAAAAAATAGTATAAATTAACTTATTTACAAAATAGAAACTGAGTCACAGACATAGAAAACAAACTTATTGTCGTTGACAAAGGGGAACTGGGGGAGGAATAAATTGGGGGTATGGGATTAACAGATGTATAATACCATATATAAAATAGGTAAACAACAAGGATTTACTATGATGATATATAACTAAAGAAAAAAGTCTATAAAATAACTAAGATAAATTGTTAGAGAAAGAGGGAGCTTGTAGAAATACTACTGAAAATGAAAAAGATGGTTAAGGGACTGGCTGTCCTCAGATATTAAAAATTATATTAAAACTATAAAACCTAAATATGTGTAATTAGTGCAAAATTAATAATAGACCAGGGGAAAAGAACAGATATCCCATGAGAAGAACTAGTTTTATAAACAACAGGGGTAAAGGAGGAACTTCTCAATAAATGTAGCTAAAACAACTGGCTATCTATGGAAGAAAATCTTATTTAAACCCTGTCTTAGATAAAAAATAAAACAATTTTAAATATAAACAACCTTAAATATAAAATAAACCAACCTAGAAGGCATATTAAAAAGCAGAGACATTACTTTACCAACAAAAGCCCATCTCATCAAGGCTATGGTTTTTTCAGTAGTCATGTATAGAGGTGAGAATTGGACTATAAAGAAAGCTGAGAGCTGAAGAACTGATGCTTTTGAACTGTGGTGTTGGAAAAGACTCTTGAGAGTCCCTTGGACTGCAAGCAGATCCAACCAGTCCATTCTAAAGGAGATCAGCCCTGGGTGTTCTTTGGAAGGACTGATGTTGAAGCTGAAATTCCAATACTTTGACCACCTGAAGAGCTGACTCATTTGAAAAGACCCTGATGCTGGGAGGGATTGAAGGTGGGAGAAGAAGGGGACAATAGAGGATGAGATGGTTGGATGGCATCACTGACTCAATGGACATGAATTTGGGCAAACTCTGGGAGTTGGTGATGGTTCATGGGGTCGTGAAGAGTCGGACATGACTGAGTGACTGAAATGAAGAAAGCAGAAGAAAGGAATCAAATGAAGAAGAGGAGGAGGAAGGAAGGAAGGGAGGGAGAGAAGGAAAGAAAGGAAAGGAGGGAGGGAGAGAGGGACAGTTGAAAAGAGGGAAAAAGGAAGAACTAAGTTCTGGGAGCAGGAGACAAAGCCAAGGACCAGCTCAATGGTCCTAGGGGAGTTCTAATAAGACAGCTCTGCATAAAGCAGGTATCTCAGGGGCTATACCCACAAGAATCTCAGTTTTTTTCACTATCAGTTTGGCCAATCAGCAGTGGCGGTAGCTATATCATTTTTGGTTAAAGAGAATTTATGCTACTAATCTATGAATAACCTCCATCCCTCATACCATGTTTTCTCTTTAAGTGATCTTGTTGTGCAATGATGAGGTGGCCAAGGAGAGAGGGTGGTGAATATGCTCAGGATGTGTGATTTTATTCATCTACTGTTGAGACTCTCCTCTTTAGGAGTTGTTCCATGGTGTGATACACTTATTCTCATGCCCATGATTTACCTTGTTCTAGTTGTTTCCAGTAACAGGAGCTAGTTCCATTTTGTAGTTTTTCCACACAACTATCATCAGCTTTATCACACCTTTTCTGACTTAGCACATCACCTGATTTCTTGCCTCACAGGTCTAAATCCCAGCTGCAGTGTCTTTCCATTGAGCTGTTGAGCACTTACACCAGCCATGCAAGGCCCCTCTTCCAGGTCTGAGTTCCTTGTTCAAGCCTTCAGATTATAACAGTCCCAATATCTTCCCTTCTACTATCAACTCTCAGTTCAGTTCAGTTTAGTTGCTCAGTCGTGTCTGATTCTTTGCAACTGAATGGGAAAGACTAGAGACCTCTTCAAGAAAATTAGAGATACCAAGGGAACATTTCATGCAAAGATGGGCTCAATAAAGGACAAAAATGGTATGGACCAACAGAAGAAGATTATAAGAGGTGGCAAGAATACACAGAACTGTACAAAAAAGATTTTCATGACCAAGATAATCACAATGGTGTGATTACTCACCTAGAGCCAGAATCCTGGAATGTGAAGTCAAGTGGGCCTTAGGAAGCATCACTACGAACAAAGCTAGAGGAGGTGATGGAATTCCAGTTCAGTTGTTTCAAATCCTGAAAGATGATGCTGTGAAAGTGCTGCACTCAATATGTCAGCAAATTTGGAAAACTCAGCAGTGGCCACAGGACTGGAAAAGGTCAGTTTTCATTCCAATCCCACAGAAAGGCAATGCCAAAGAATGCTCAAACTACCACACAATTACACTCATCTCACATACTAGTAAAGTAATGCTCAAAATTCTCCAAGCCAGGCTTCAGCAATACATGAACTGTGAACTTCCAGATGTTCAATCTGGTTTTAGAAAAGGCAGAGGAACCAGAGATCAAATTGCCAACATCTGCTGGATCATGGAAAAAGCAAGAGAGTTCTAGAAAAACATCTATTTCTGCATTATTGACTATGCCAAGCCTTTGACTGTGTGGATTACAATGAACTGTGGAAAATTCTGAAAGAGATGGGAATACCAGACCACATGACCTGCCTCTTGAAAAACCTGTGTGCAGGTCAGGAAGCAACAGTTAGAACTGGACATGGAACAACAGACTGGTTCCAAATAGGAAAAGGGGTCCGTCAAGGCTGTACATTGTCACCCTGCTTATTTAACTTATATGCAGAGAAATTTAACTTATATCATGAGAAATGCTGGACTGGAAGAAGCACAAGCTGGAAATGAAGACTGCAGGGAGAAATATCAATCACCTCAGATATGCAGATGACACCACCCTTATGGCAGAAAGTGAAGAGGAGCTAAAAAGCCTCTTGATGAAAGTGAAAGAGGAGAGTGAAAAAGTTGGCTTAAAGCTCAACATTCAGAAAACGAAGATCATGGCATCTGGTCCCATCACTTCATGGGAAATAGATGGGGAAACAGTGGAAACAGTGTCAGACTTTATTTTTTGGGGCTCCAAAATCACTGCAGATGGTGAGGGAGGCCTGGCGTGCTGCGATTCATGGGGTCGCAAAGAGTCAGACACAACTGAACGACTGAACTGAACTGAGGCCTTCCTGTCCATCACCAACTCCTGGAGTTCACTCAGACTCACATCCATCGAGTCGGTGATGCCATCCAGCCGTCTCATCCTCTGTCATCCCCTTCTCCTCCTGCCCTCAATCCCTCCCAGCATGAGAGTCTTTTCCAATGAGTCAACTCTTCTCATGAGGTGGCCAAAGTACTGGAGCTTCAGCTTCAGCATCATTCCTTCCAAAGAACACCCAGGGCTGATATCCTTCAGAATGGACTGGTTGGATCTCCTTGCAGTCCAAGGGACTCTCAGGAGTCTTCTCCAACACCACAGTTCAAAGGCATCATTTCCTCAGTGCTCAGCTTTCTTCACAGTCCAACTCTCACATCCATACATGACCACTGGAAAAACCATAGCCTTGACCTGATGGACATTTGTTGACAAAGTAGTCTCTGCTTTTCAATATGCTATGAGTGATAAATGCTTCCTGTAATTGTTACTTTTGTACTTCAGGTTCTTTTTGCTTTTTCAGTTCACTTATAGTAGGTTAACACTTCTTTATACTATATACCTTTTAAGTAATTGGTATGGTTTCTGTTCCTTACATAGACTCTGACAGATACAATGATCAAAGCCCCTTATGATAGAAATCAGGAGAGTTAACAGAGCCCTAAGGATAGAGCCAGTGTATTGCTGTCCTTACCATGTAAAGTTGTGCTTATATTCTATTTTAAAGCATCCTCCAAATCAATAATCCCATACTAAATAAAAGAGGCAGTGCATGCAGATCATGCTGAAGCATGAGGCATTCCACATTCAGTCTGGCAGCTTCAATTAGAGCTACTACCTGGTTTCGTTTATGGGAGTCCATTACCTACTGTCATGATCCATCTGCTTTTTGTAGTGTTCAGGTGAGGGAATGAAACAAGGGTCACCTCTGCTATAGCCTCATAATCTTCAGTAACATTACTAATCTCTGTGATTCATTCCAAGAACAGCATTGCTTCCGATTTCTTATCATGGCTGTTTTCAAGTATTGGGACAGGTGTTGGGACAATTTTAAGGACTTCCATAATGCTTCCTAGAGTAAGTCAGGATGCCAGTGTAAGGGTTCTGTCAAGTTTCTGAGTATAGCATATCTACTTCAATTATATTTTCCTGGACTAGAGAAATAATTACAGAATGGATGCTCAAACACACTGGATCCAGAAAATTAAATGTATCATGTGGCTTCCATAGTCTTCACCCTACTCAGACCATGACAACATTTCAGGTGCCCTGGTATGAATGTCCATACAGACTTCATATTTAACAGTCCTTTGAAAGTCTGGTATCCTCTTTCTTTAGAGAAAGAATATGCTGTTAAAAAGTGCTGTAGAGAGGGATTTACTCTTTGAAAAATAATCAGAGAGGTATTTTTGCACATGTGTTTTTGGCATGATTGCAGAGTCCTTTTAAAGCAAACACATTTTCGCCTTCAGCCAATGGGCTATGTAAATTAATATATATCTGGAAACAGACTGAAAACCCACCATTTTCATTGCAGTGTTAGGTGTCAGCCTTGTGCTCAACATTTTCAGGATTTTTTTTTTTTTAGTTTTTTATTTTTTAAATTTTAAAATCTTTAATTCTTACATGCGTTCCCAAACATGAACTCCCCTCCCACCTCCCTCCCCATAACATCTCTCTGGGTCATCCCCATGCACCAGCCCCAAGCATGCTGTATCCTGCGTCAGACATAGAGTCAGGAACAAGACAAGGGTGTCCACTTTCACCGCTACTATTCAACATAGTTCTGGAAGTTTTGGCCACAGCAATCAGAGCAGAAAAAGAAATAAAAGGAATCCAAATTGGAAAAGAAGAAGTAAAACTCTCACTGTTTGCAGATGACATGATCCTCTACATGGAAAACCCTAAAGACTCCACCAGAAAATTACTGGAGCTAATCAATGAATATAGTAAAGTTGCAGGATATAAAATCAACACACAGAAATCCCTTGCATCCCTATACACGAATAATGAGAAAGTAGAAAAAGAAATTAAGGAAACAATTCCATTCACCATTGCAACGAAAATAATAAAATACTTAGGAATATATCTACCTAAAGAAACTAAAGACCTATATATAGAAAACTATAAAACACTGATGAAAGAAATCAAAGAGGACACTAATAGATGGAGAAATATACCATGTTCATGGATCAGAAGAATCAATATAGTGAAAATGAGTATACTACCCAAAGCAATTTACAAATTCAATGCAATCCCTATCAAGCTACCAGCCACATTTTTCACAGAACTAGAACAAATAATTTCAAGATTTGTATGGAAATACAAAAAACCTTGAATTGCCAAAGCAATCTTGAGGAATAAGAATGGAACTGGAGGAATCAACTTGCCTGACTTCAGGCTCTACTACAAAGCCACAGTTATCAAGACAGTATGGTACTGGCACAAAGACATATAGATCAATGGAACAAAATAGAAAGCCCAGAGATAAATCCACACACATATGGACACCTTATCTTTGACAAAGGAGGCAAGAATATACAATGGAGTAAAGACAATCTCTTTAACAAGTGGTGCTGGGAAAACTGGTCAACCACTTGTAAAAGGATTATTATTATTATATTATAAAAAGCAAGCAATATTTTAGTCACTATCTATATGCCCCACTGCAAGGACACCACTATGATCTATTATTCATTACCATAGATTCCTGTGGCCAAAGGCACCCAGGGCTGTCACTCTGCCCTTGCTGTCCATTACAGTAAATACACATACTTTGCATCTGACAGTTAAGGGTTTCCACCTGGACTCTTCTGTTTCAGAATTTTATAATCCTCATAGATATTAGGGAGCCCAGGGCTGTGGCAGCAACACTAACACACCTAGCCTTCACAACCATGACTAGGCCTCTCAAAGTATTCTGGTACCCTCCATCCCAGTATATTCTTTATTGCCTAAACAAGGTAGTGTCCCTTGCTGAATCCCCAGGGTATATAGTCATGTGAATGTGATGGAGTCTCAGATATTACCTAGTAATACAGAGATACATTCTGAATTCTCTAAGTTTTCTGATTTCTTCCTTCACACCATGCCAAGGAAGTTCTGGCATATTAGCCCTGTTTAATAGTTCTCATTGTTGCTTACCAGATACCAGGAACCATGCCTACAAATTATCACCATCAGGTCCAAGTATCCTTGCCAGAACATCAAATTCCTAGTCAAAGGTGAATTTCTCCACAAGAATTTTCCCATCCAGCTTTACATTTTCACTCCCACCTCCACAAGTTTAACATCCACATAGACACAACTTTTCTGTTTTCTAGAAAATACAGCTGGTTTGCTCAGGTGTAAAGGATTTCTGCCATATAAAACCACTGTATCAAAAAGCAATCCATCCAGGGAGAATGGCCTAGGAATTTACCATTTCCTATCTCTCACTGGTTAAAGTTTACGGCATTTAAATTTACTGCCTCTCATTTTTCGATTGTGCTATTTTCTCCTCTGAGGAGCCACTGGAATGATAAGCCAGAGTTTCAGTGCGGATCCAGTGAGCCCACAGGATCCACTCCTTTATTCCTTACCCCTACTCCCTCCTACTAAATATTAATATTAGCTATAGAATAACTTTGGTTAGTTGACTAGATGGGGGCAGTAGTGAGGGATAGTAATGAGAACAAACATAATTTTGCTGGATAAATGTTTTATGTAGAAACACTGTAGTCTCCAGTTATTGTGAGGCCATTCTCCTCTAGAAAGAGAAAAGAGGCTGCTCCTTATGGCCAGTGATTCAGAGGCATGAAAGGATTACAATTTCTTAGTCTTATCCACTTACACTGCTAGTCTCAATGGCCTACTGTTTCCTTATCAGAGCCCTGACTTTGACACAGGACATAGGGCAGATCTTTACTTTGCTTCCTTTGCAGTTGTCTGTCACATTTATAATTAGATGCAAGCCTGGTTTTCATTTTATTTTGTTTCTTTTTAAACTAGCCTTCTTTAGAATTGCTATGGAAGTCCTCTGGCATTCTTAGCATACCTTAAATAAATAATTAAGACCCAAATATACCACTGTCCTTTAGCAAGGCCCCTCAGTGCCATCAAAAACAGCCACCTCATACCATAAATCTTACATTATTTTCTGCCTTCCCAATCAAGCACAGTAGTTGTATCATTTCCAATGATTTGCCTTTCTACCTCTTCTTAATTTACTACTATGGAAACTTTTGCAGTTGAGGCCATGCGTGCCAGAGATTATTGCAACTCCCACACCAGCAGCAATCTGGCCCCTATTGCCCCCTGTTAGGCAGGTAATCCATGCTGAGAGTCTGCCTTCTAGGACCTCTCTACAGGATTCTAAGGGAATCTTCATATCTGAGTTTCCTAGAAAATAGAATCTAAGAGGTAATTTGCCAGTTTAACCTTTCACTGAGATTAGGGATTATCATCCCAGGGAAGCAAGAGCAAGGGAAAGTGGAATGAACACTGAATGGGGAAAAACATTATGAAGTGGTACATAATGCAGCTGGCCACAGCCTTATGAAAAATGTAACTGATTGCTTAATCATGTAGGATGTCAGCTACATGGAACCACTAAATCTCTAAGTAGCCCATAGGGTGGGGACAAGCCAGCAATCTATCTGCCAACTCCTTCTCATTTCTTGTCTAACACCCTCTCATTGCTGCTCTAAGCAGCTACTAGGGAGGAACGCCAGAGCTTCATTGGATCCAGCGGGATGAACTTCTGAACTGGGGCTCTAGGCATGAAGGATATAATAGAACCTTCACCACAGTCTGGTCCTCACTCTGTCCAGGAATCAGGGCAATGGTTGAGTGCTAGAAGGCAATGGGGGTGGGCAGATCTGGAAGGCAATTAAACTGGCCAGTACTGTATTAAGGTTATTTATTATCTCATCTAAAATTATGTCCAAAAGTAGTTCAGGTTCTAGGACTGTTTAACTTAGCGTGTCAATATATTCATCAGGATCCCAGACAGACTGCATCTCTCCACTCTGCCTATATGTTCTTCTATCCACTCAAGCTTAGTTCTCTACACAGTGAGGAGGTAGCTGCCATCCAGCTAACGGAACAATGCCTCCTTGCCTGCATCAAGCGATAGAGAGAAAAACCCTTCCCTACTCTTCAAATGTTGGGAGATAAGAAAAAGATATCTTCCATTAATTGGGAAATACCTCTTGAACAATATAATTCAGAAGAATTCTATACATAAAAATTTGTAACAGTTGGTTAGACTAATTTCATAAAGCTAAGTAATACTACTATATTTTTTTAACCCTGCACTAGGGAGTCATCAGAAACAAGTGTATTGTGCAGAAAAACAGAATTCACAGCTTTTTGACCTTGTCATTCTCCAATAAAGCTGGCAAATCTGTGTGCTTCTAGGCCTCTCAAAGTGCAACATTACAAGCTATTTCATGCATCCCACTCACACTCTAAAATAATTCACTGACTTCCTTCCCACAGAAATAACTAGGACCTTCATTTGGAAACTAAATATCCAGTGTCTTAAAAAGAAAACTAACAAAAATTAGATATGAAAAATATGTTTAACATTAACCTTTATATTTAGGAAAACAAGTTTTAACTCTCTAATTTGAAGTAAATTCAAGAGAAGAGTATTTTTCAAGTAACATTAATAATGTGGAATTAAATTCTCAAGATCTCTGAGTATAACCCTAAACTGTCAACCAATCAGCTTCCTGAGCTTTGACAGATGACTTCACCATTTCCAAGTATGCTTTTTTGATCTATTAAATGGCTAACCTAGATGATTAGGAAAAATTCAGTTCTAACAAAACAAAATGTTGCCTAACTAAAAAATGTTAGATATCAAGTTGCTTATTGGCATCTGAAATCTGGAAATCTCAAAGCTCAACCCTGTTTAGATATTACACTGGATTTTTCAAGAGTCAACACTGATGTGAAGACAGAAAGAGTAAATCTGACATTCAAAAATAAGATCTTTGGTTGTATTTTATCTTTGTATGTATTGAGAGTGAGGGGTGAAATTAACTGAAATTTCAAACTTTGCCTCCAAGAAAGATGAAAGGTATTTTACTGGTAAAAATAAATTCCAAATGCTTAAAGCCTACTTTATGCACTAATAAAAAATCAAATGAAAAAAAGTAATTTAATTAAATTATGTGTGCCTTTTCCTATGCCATTGGAGCTTAACTAAGCAAACAGAAGCAGTGAAGTAAATCAATGTTGGTTTATTAAAGATCAGAATTCAATATCTCAATGGTTGAGGGGCTTATGCACCAAGAGGGCTCACTGTTTGGCTTTCTCTTGCTAAGAAAGTAAACATGCAGTACCAAGGAGGAACTTGTTCAGACAATGACACAGCTGCACTACTCAAGGTGGAACTTATCTTGTAACTCTCAGAAGATATTATGTAAAAATGGAATATATATACTTATACTACCATTTCACATTTCAACTTTCCTTCAAGATGCTTATTTTAATATTCTTAAAAATTATTATTCCTTAGAAATTTGTATTTGTTACCAGTGAAAACACTTCCATTTCCCAATTAAGAGGTGCAAGCTGAAATACCTTTACCTGTTCTCATATGGCTCCCCAAATATTTGGTGAAGAAATCAGAGATTAATTTCTCTTTGTATCCATCTTACAATGAAGTCATAAATAATAGCAAATTTGTAACATCACATTAATCTCCATGGTAACAGGTTTATATCAGAGGATTATGACTTCACGAGAGAATCAAACAGAAGTAGGAGTGGATTGCGAGGAAGAAAGCTCATTTTCAAACTCATATAATCTGTAGTAATTGTACTGGGAATACAAGTGAAGCCTGGCAAAGCAAATTGCTTTTCACAGAAATATTTTGTTTTTTCAAGTTTGTTCCACAATGAAAAATCTTTCTCTAGATCGCATGGAGAGTATGACATAAGGCAATTTTAATACATAGCCAGTGTAAGACAAGCAATCTGGGGTATGGAGATCTGAACTGGTACTGACAACATCAAGAAACACCATGCATCCAAAAGAGCACCAGGCATGGCTGAAGAAAAACAAAACACATAATTGCTACTGATGTGTTTACTATCCAAGTACATAACATTTATAAAAGAATCAGACTCTTCACCTTTCCTTTCCTAGTTTACTTTTTCTCAAACACAATCTATAAAATTATTTTTCCCTGTTCAGTGTCACTTCCATTTTGTAGAAGTTGTTATACTCTTTTGCCTAAATAACATCCCTGGGGATTATTCATATGCAAATTACTTAAAAGGATTTCTCCAACTGGTTTTTTTTTTTTTTTCCCTGTAATCTCCATTCCTTTATAAAAGGAAAAGCCTGCTCACAGAAAGCCTAGGGCTTTTACAGAACTCTGTATCTAAGCAATAGACTTAAGGTTTTTTCTGAGATTAAAAAATAATTAATAAGCCACAACTCCAAAGTATGTTGGAGAAGGCAATGACACCCCACTCCAGTACTCTTGCCTGGAAAATCCCATGATGGAGGAGCCTGGAAGGCTACAGTTCATGGGGTTGCGAAGTCGGACACGACTGAGCAACTTGACTTTCACTTTTCACTTTTCACTTTCATGCATTGAAGAAGGAAATGGCAACCCACTCCTGTATTCTTGCCTGGAGAATCCCAGGGATGGGGGAGACTGGTGGGCTGCTGTCTGTAGGATCGCATAGAGTCAGACACGACTGAAGCAATTTAGCAGCAGCAGCCAAACTATGTCAATGGATTACACATTGTTTTTTGTTATTGTTGTATTATGTATGTTTTGTATCATTTTGTTTGGTTTCCTTTTCTGTAAAGTGGGACAGCTTTAGGAAAACAGGGGCTTCCCTTGTGGCTCAGAGGTTAAAGCGTCTGCCTCCAATGCGGGAGACCTGGGTTTGATCCTTGGGTCAGGAACATCCCCTGGAGAAAGATATGGCAACCCACTCCAGTATTCTTGCCTGGAGAACCCCATGGACGGAGGATCCTGGTAGGCTACAGTCCACGGGTGGCAGAGAGTCGGACATGACTGAGCGACTTCACTTTCACTTCACTTTCACTTTAGGAAAACAACATGAAAAACAAACCAATGAACTAAACTATCCATAAATGGTACTCAGGGAAAGGAAGGGTTAAAATAGCAATGTAACCAGGCTAAAGACTGCAAACTCTCCCAAGCCTTCTAATATCTACACTGACACAAGGCCTGAATGAAGTGTTCTGAAATACAGCCTGTTGTCAAGACTTTTTTATGGGCCAGTATTTTCATGGACACTTTTTGTATAGTACTTCTGTGTATTCTTGCCACTTCTTCTTAATCTCCTCTGCTTCTGTTAAGGTCCTTGCCAGTTCTGTCCTTTATTGTACCCATCTTTGCATGAAATGCTCCTTTGTTTTCTCCAGTTTTCTTGAAGAGATCTCTGGTCTTTCCCATCGTAATGTTTTCCTCAATTTCTTTGCATTGTTGACTTAAGAAGACTTTCTTATCTCTCCTTGCTGTTTGGAACTCTGCATTCAGTTGAGTAAATCTTTCCCTTTTTCCTTTACCTTCTGCTTCTCTTTTTTTCCTCAGCTATTTGTAAGACCTCCTCAGACAATCACTTTGCCATTTTGCATTTCTTTTTGGGGGGATAGTTTTGGTCACCGCCTCCTGTACAATGTTATGAACTTCCATCCATCGTTCTTTAGGCACTCTGTCTATCACAGCTAATCCCTTGACTCTATTTGTCACCTCTACCATATAATGATAAGGCATTTGATTTAGGTCTTACTGGAATGTCCTAGTGGTTTTCCCTGCTTTTTCCATTTAAGCCTGAAATCTGCAATAAGGAGCTCATGATCTGAGCCAGTCAGCTCCAGGTCTTGTTTTTGCTGACTGTATAGAGCTTCTCCACCCTCAGCTGCAAAGAATGTAATCAATCTGATTTCAGTATTTACCATCTGGTGATGTCCTTGTATAGAATTACCCTTCTGTTTTTGGAAGAGGGTGTTTGCTATGATCAGTGCATTCTCTTTGCAAAACTCTGTTAGCCTTTGTCCTGCTTCATTTTGTACTCCAAGACCAAACTTGCCTGTTACTACAGGTATCTCTCGATTTCCTACTTCTGCATTCCAATCCCCTGTGATGAAAAGGAAATCTTTTTTAGATGTTAATACTAGAAGGTCTTGGAGGTCTTCATAAACTGTTCAACTTGAGCTTCTTTGGCATTAGAGGTTGTGGGATAGACTGGGCTTACTTTGACGCTGAATGATTTGCCTTGGGAAGGAACTGAGATCAATCTGTTGTTATTGATGCACCCAAGCACTCCATTTTGAACTATTTTATTGACTATGAGGGCTACTCCATTTCTTCTAAGGGATTCTTGCCCACAGTAATAGTAATTCAATGATCATCTGAATCAAATTCATCCATTCTTGTTCATTTGGTTTACTGATTGCTGCTGCTGCTGCTGTTGCTGCTGCTGTTGCTGCTGCTGCTAAATCACTTCAGTCGTGTCCAACTCTGTGCGACCCCATAGATGGCAGCCCACCAGGCTCCCCCGTCCCTGGGATTCTCCAGGCAGCAACACTGGAGTGGGTTGCCATTTCCTTCTCCAATGCATGAAAGTGAAAAGTGAAGGTGAAGTCGCTCAGTCATGTCCAACTCTCAGCGACCCCATGGACTGCAGCCTTCCAGGCTCCTCCATCCATGGGATTTTCCAGGCAAGAGTACTGGAGTGGGGTGCCATTGCTTTCTCCATTACTGATTGCTAAGATGTTGATATTCACTCTTTCCATCTCCTGTTTTCCAGGTCCAATTTACCTTGATTCATGGACCTAATACTCCAGGTTCCTATTCAATATTGTTCTTTACAGCCTCAGAATTTACTTTCACCACAAGACATATCCACAACCGAGTATTGTTTCCACTTTGCCCCAGCCTCTTCATTCTTTCTGGAGGTATTTTCTCCACTCTCCCCAGTGGTGTATTGGACACCTACCAACATGGGGGTTCATCTTACAGTGTCATACCTTTTTGCCTTTTCATTCTGTTTACGGGGTTCTCTAGGCAAGAAACTGGAGTGGTTTGCCATTCCCTTTTCCAGTGGGCCACATTTTATCAGTTCTCTCCACCGTGTCTGGTACATCTTGGGTGGCCCTGCACCTGCATGGCTCATAGTTTCATTGAGTTACATAAAGCTCAATGATCATTTTAGTTAGCTTTCTATGATTGTGGTTTTCTCATACTGGCTGCCATGGCATTGTGGTTCTTTCTTCTTCTGAATGCCCTCTGATGCATAAGGATAAGAGGGTTTCCTAATGGGATGGACTGGCTGTGGTGAAAACTGGCTCTTGCTTTGGTCGGCAGGACATGATGGTGTGGTTACTCACCTGGAGCCAGACATCCTGGAGTATGAAGTCAAGTGACTCATAAGAAGCATTACTATGAACAAAGCCAGTGGAGGTGATGGAATTCCAGATGAGTTATTTCAAATCCTAAAAGATGATTATGTGAAAATGATGCACTTGATATGTCAGCAAATTTGGAAAATTTAGCAGTAGTCCCAGGACTGTAAAAGGTCAGTTTTCATTCCAAGCCCAAAGAAAGGCAATGGTAAAGAATGTTCAAACTGCCATGCAATTGCGTTCATTTCACATGCTGCTGCTGCTGCTGCTGCTGAGTCGCTTCAGTCATGTCCAACTCTGTGCAACCCCATAGATGGCAGTCCACGAGGCTCCCCTGTCCTTGGGATTCTCCAGGCAAGAACACTGGAGTGGGCTGCCATTTCCTTCTCCAAAGCATGAAAGTGAGAAGTGAAAGTGAAGTCGCTCAGTCATGTCTGACTCTTCGCGACCCCATGCACTGCAGCCTACCAGGCTCCTCCATCCATGGGATTTTCCAGGCAAGAGTACTGGAGTGAGGTGCCATCACCTTCTCCGATTTCACATGCTAGCAAGATAATATTCAAAACCCTTCAGGCTAGGCTTCAATAATATGTGAACTGAAAACATTCAGATGTACTGGCTTTAGAAAGGTTTAGAGTTTAGAAAAGGCAGAGGAACCAGAGATCAAATTTCCAACATGCATTGGATCATAGAAAAAGCAAGGGAATTCCAGAAAAACATCTACTTCTGCCTCATTGACTACAATAAAGCCTTTAGCTGTGTGGAGCAAACAAACTATGAAAAATTCTTAAAGAGATGGGGATACCAGACCACCTTACCTGTCTCCTGAGAAACTTGTATGCAGATCAAGAAGCTAGAGTTAGAATTGGACATGGAACAACAGACTGATTCAAAATAGGGAAAGGAGTACATCAAGGCTGTATACTGGCACTCTGCTTGTTTAACTTATATGCAGAGTACATTATGTGAAATGCCAGGCTGGATGACTCACAGGCTGGAATCAAGATTGCCAGGAGAAAAATCGACAACCTCAGATATGCAGATGATATCACTCTAATGGCAGAAAGTGAAGAGGAACTAAAGAGCCTCTTGATAAGGGTGAAAGAGGAGAGTGAAAAAGCTGGCTTAAAACTTAACATTCAGGAAACTAAGATCATGGCATCTGGTCCCATCACTTCATGGTAAATAGATTGGGAAAAAGTGGAAACAGTGACATATTTTATTTCCTTGGTCTCTAAAATCACTGGGGATGGTGACTGCAGCCATGGAATTAAAAGACACTTGCTCCTTGGAAGAAAAACTATGGCAAACCTAGACAGTGCATTAAAAAACAGAGCCATCACTTTGCTGACAAAGGTCCAAGCTATATATAATAGCTAAACTGACAACAACAACAAATTTTCATGTACCATCCTACTAATCTCCCATCTGCCTGTGCTGAAGGCGAAAGATGACATATAACTTACAGTTAAGCAAAACTCAGTGTAAAAACTGCTTGTGAGCTGTCAAGAAGCAGACGTCATTACCCACAGCCAGTTCAATTAAATATAGCTATTTAAGTATAGTCCATTCCAGTCCATTTTAGTTCGCTGATTCTTAGAATGTCAACGTTCACTCTTGCCATCTCCTGTTTGACCACTTCCAATTTGCCTTGATTGATGGACCTAACATTCCATGTTCCTATGTGATATTGTCCTTTACAGCATTGAAACTTGCTTCTATCACCAGTCCTATCCACAACTGGGTATTGTTTTTGCTTTGGCTCCATCCCTTCATTCTTTCTGGAGTTATTTCTCCACTGATCTCCATATGAAATATCAATATGAGAAATATCAATAACCTCAGATATGCAGATGACACTACGCTTATGGCAGAAAGTGAAGAGGAACTAAAAAGCCTCTTGATGAAAGTGAAAGAGGAGAGTGAAAAAGTTGGCTTAAAGCTCAACATTCAGAAGACTAAGATCATGGCATCTGGTCCCATCACTTCATGGGAAATAGATGGGAAACAGTGGAAACAGTGTCAGACTTTATTTTGGGGGGCTCCAAAATCACTGCAGATGGTGATTGCAGCCATGAAATTAAAAGATGCTTACTCCTTGGAACGAAAGTATGACCAACCTAGATAGCGTATTGAAAAGCAGAGGCACTACTTTGCCAACAAAGGTCCATCTAGTCAAGGCTATGGTTTTTCCAGTAGTCATGTATGGATGCGAGAGTTGTACTGTGAAGAAAGCTGAGCACCGAAGAATGGATGCTTTTGAACTGTGGTGTTGGAGAAGATTCTTGAGAGTCCCTTGGACTGCAAGGAGATCCAACCAGTCCATCCTAAAGGAGATCAGTCCTGGGTGTTCATTGGAAGGAATGATGCTGAAGCTGAAGCTCCAATACTTTGGCCACCTCATGCGAAGAGTTGACTCATTGGAAAAGACCCTGATGCTGGGAGGGACTGGGGCAGGAGGAGAAGGGGATGACAGAGTATGAGATGGCTGGATGGCATCGCCAACTCGATGGACATGAGTTTGGGTGAACTCTGGGAGTTGGTGATGGACAGGGAGTCCTGGTGTGCTGCAGTTCATGGGGTTGCAAAGAGCCGGACACGACTGAGCGACTGAACTGAACTGATCTGAACTAAACTGAAGTGTAGTCCAAGCTATGGTTTTTCCAGCAGTCATGTATGGATGTGAGAACTGAACCATAAAGAAGGCTGAGCACTGAATTTGGCTGCTTTTAAACTGTGGTGCTAAAGAAGACTCTTGAGAATCCCTTGGGCAGCAAGGATATCAAACCAGTCAATACTAAAGGAAATCAGCCCTGAATATTCATTAGAAGGAGTGATGCTGAAGCTGAAGCTCCAATATTTTGGCCACCTGATGTGAAAACTCGATTCAATGGAAAAGACCCTGATGCTCGGAAAGACTGAGGGCAGGAAGGGGTCACAGAGGGTGAGATGGTGGATAGCATCACCAACACAATGGACATGAATTTGAGCAAACTCTGGGAGATGGTGAAGAACAGGGAAGCCTGGTTTGCTGCTGTCCATGGTGTCGCAGAGTTAGAGACGACTTAGTGACTGAACAACAACAAATTTTCATGGACTGTCCCATCAAAGTCCCATCTGCTTGTGCTATAGGCCACGGATGACATATAACTTATGATTAAGGATAATTCAGTGTAAAAACTACTTGTGAGATGTCAAGAAGGGGACCTCATTACCCACAACTGGTTCAATTAAATATTTGAGGCAAGAAAATGATCTGACCAAATCCTCAGAAAATATTATAGTAGGGTGAGCCTCTAACATGTTTGATGTCAAACAGAATACTAGGTTCCTGAAGCTCTTATAATTAAATGGACATTGACTACTAATGCCAGGGTGTATAATGTATTTTCTCTCCACCTTCTAGTTGATATTACACTTTCAAAAAAGATGTATGCCACAGAGTCTTTCCTTTTCCTCCTTCTCACCTGTCTGCAAGATGCACCCAAGTGGACAAATACAGAGTTGATTTGATTCATTTGGTAACAATTTCATGACATTCTCTTGCATCAAGATCAAAGTAGGCATAGGATTTTTGTGTCATTTTAATAAACATCAGAACAAGTGAGACTACAATTCTTTCCAAACTCTCCTAAGGCAACCTCTGAAGAGTCTGTTTTTAAAATAAATGTCCTTGCCTCTCCCATTAGCTACTAAGGGCTAGTTATAGGCAAAGGCTGAAAATATTAAGCTCTGATGGTCTAGCTCTTTTCCACTCACTTACACTGACTTTGCCTATCCTTACCAATGTGGATAAGAATTGCTTAGAGAAAAAATTATAATTTAAGACTCATAATAGAAATATATTCATAAATAAATAGCAACTTTGCTTCAGGCATAGTTTCAAGAAACTTGAGTAATATAAGTCAATATAAGCTGTTGCTGTTTAGTCTCTGAGTCTCTCTGTCCATGGGATTTCCCAGGCAAGAATACTGGAGTGGGTTGCCATTTCCTTCTCCAGGGGATCTTCCCAACCCAGGAATCAAACTTGTATCTCTTGTTTGTCAGGTAGATTCTTTACCACTGAGCCACCTGGGAAGCTCAAGTGAATATATAAACCATAATAAAGTCAGTCCCTTTTAGTCAACATTTTGCCTGATAAATTCCACTTACTTAAACACTACTATTAGTAATAGACAGAATCATAATAGAAAAATTAATTATAAAAACTAATTTTTGAGCTCATCTATCATGACCTGTTTCTTTTTAATATATTATTTTATGTAATCCTTACCTTAAAGAGTTGGTATTATGAGCTCTATTTCATAGATGAAGAAATTCATGCTCAATAGAGTAATTGTATCCTCAAGTTCACAAAATTAACAAGTAATAGAAAAGGGATATCTTTTACTTTTCAGTGACATCTGCTTATAGAATTTCTGCAACATGGTACAAACTAGAAGACAACTAAATCTGAAAAACACAGCAACCCTGCGAGGTGAGCTCTCAAAAGATTTGAAACTCTGAGGCTGAAATATATATAGATGTATATACATATGTACATATGACATATCACATGATGTGTTATATGTGAGTTTGTATGTATATGTAATATATAATAATATACACAAACACATACATAGAGCATGATATAAATATATATATATATATATGCCTTGGAGTTTCATATTGTTATATATCTAGATACCAATAGATAGATACACAGGTATATAGATCAGCCAATAAATACTTTCAACCTTAAAAGAAAAGAGTGGACTGCCTTTCCCCAGTCCATCTTCCCTGTTGCTTCTGGGACCATTCTGTGGCTTCTTTTCTTATTCCTTTCTGCCCTTATTGTTACTTAGTTGATGACAGAAGAAAGATGTAAAAAAGGGCCAGACTTAAGAGTCTACTGCTCTTCAAACTCTCACACTGAAAATCCTTGGAGAACCCTTGAAATATTTAGATACTTCAATGCCTCTTTTAAAAAAATCAGCATCTCAAATTTGACAGCAGCTTTGAGGTCAACGAAATGATTATAAATGCTTCTACTTACCAGAGCAAAAATTTATTTATTTAAAAAATGATCAAACCTCATTTGATAGCTTTTGAAATTATTTTAATCATTCAGATAATGTCTCCTAATGAATTTAAATTTAAAATGGTGACTTAAATGTTAACATTTTTGTCACAGCAAACATTAATTTGAGCTAGGCCAAATTTATGACACAGTATGTTTATGCGCTATATGTACCCTTTATGGTTCATAAAGATTCCTTGCATAATCAATGCATAAGGTATATTTATATTTATTCTATGGGACTTGCAACATTTTACCATTTGGAATTACTACTTAGATTTATAACAAGAGTATCCTCATTTATAACACTGTGCTGGTAACACTTCTGGTGATTAAATGTGGTGACCCTGCTCAGGAATATAATCCCAATTACTATGCTACTCTATGCTTATTAGCTAGCTTATTGGTAATAAAGAATAATTTTAAGACAAAGTGTTATTTGATTCATTTTCTCAAAAATTTTCCTGTTCGAATACCAGAAATGCTCTGGGTTGCAAAAAGCAATAACTTTAAATGAGGGTTAAACAAATCAGTTAAGATGAAGCCTGTATCTGCTTTGCTCATGAACAAAGCCCTTATTGTTAATAACAAAGTAAAACTGAAGCTGGTAGAGGGTCTGGGGCCAGTAGAAAGTAGGAGAAATGAATACTAATCTATTGGGAAAGCTCCAGCAAATGTTGGCCTCTCAGGAGCACTCTCAGTTTTCAGGCTGGTAGTGGGGTTTTTTTGTTTTTTCTTTTTTTTCATTTGTATCATATTGGCTCTCAGGACAGGGAAAATACTGGAATCAAAAAGAGCTGCTTTTTCCAAGATGTATGAAGCAGGGTAGGCAAATAAAGACTATGGAAGATCTGTTTTAAGGATCCTTTTCCATCTGGCTTTGTCCATCTGGATGTGCTCCTCAACACAGTACCAGCATATCTCTTGCCATCTGCAGTTTCATCAGAATAACATAATAATGATACCATTAATACTCTGCATAAGACATTGTTCTGATAAATAAATATATTTTCCCTCTTAATCTCCAGAAAAACCTTATGATTGGGTATGAATATATTCATTGTATGGATGACAAAACAGAAGTTGAGAGGCAATAATTAGCTTGCAAAGGTCCTGGCAGGCTGGTTGTTCATTACACCATCCTGCTTCCGCAGCATCCCCCAACCTTCGCATCTTGTAAGTTTCTCTTGCACATTCACTATAATCCACTGTTGACAAGGAAATGCTGGAGCACATGGAGGCTAGTTTTATAAAGCATGAGAACAATATACAAGACTGCTTGAAATGGTTAAATCACCACTTAAAAGCTAATAACATTTGTGCAAAGGGGGGGCCTCCTAGGTAAAATCAAGCTAGGAAGTTTGACTCTTTCAAAGTGAATCCTAGGAGATAATTAAAATCTCTCTACCACCTTATGTTAGAAGAATGAGTGAGAGCAAAACAGAGAGAGAGAGAGAGAGAGAGAGAGAGGGGAGACATGCATACAGGGTACCAAGGAATCTTCACATATTTTGAGTCCATACCTTAATGGTAAACCTCTGTTCTCAGCTTTGCCTAAGTCAATGCAGTAATTCAATGGAACAAGGATAGCAGAGATCATAAGTACAATGACCAAAAAAACTGGAAGCATACTGAAGTTTCAACAGTATAATTTATTATTCCAAATTGTTGTATATTCATACAAAAAACAATACACCTATGACCAGTAATAGTATTCAAGAAAAGTTCTGACTTGGACAAATGCTAAGAAAAAGAAAACAAGCTACAAAATAGTATGGTTCCAATTTTTAATCCATATACAAAAACACATGCACATACAGAGAAAGGGAAGCACCTACACCAATGTGTTAAAAGGGCTTTTTCTGGGGCAGGAGAATTGAATTTTTTGTTTGATTATCTGACTTTTCCTCGTTTTCTAGTGTTTCAACATAGAATATTTATTTTTTAAAGTTATTAAATAAAATATTCACCTAAAGAAATTAGATTATAATGATTCAGTGATTAATATCGAAACTTGAATAATGACAAATAGATTTGGATGTGGACCAATATAGGACATGAAGAAAAAAATAACACATAAAATAAGAAAAGGGTAAAGAAAGAAGGAAAAGATACAAAGAGAGCAAAGACTGAGATACCTCTCTTAACATGATCTAGCTTAGTATTTCACTAATTCCCTTACAGTAGGAATAAATAAATATCCAAACCACCCTGTATTTGTAGCTTCTTACCTGTATATATCTGCTGAAATCAAATATTTCATGATATAATTCACTTCTGTGTGTTCACTTATTCCCAAGTTACCATGTCTATTGTAACTGTTATGTTCCAAGTAAAAGAGCCCTTTTGGTATTGTTAACTTGATCAGATGACTCAGAGGACAATTACCATCAAGAGTTTAGCATATCAAGTGAGCACACCTGGTAAGGAACAGCCCCAGTGAAAGGACTGCACCTGAACAGTAAATTAAACTACACCTTCCACAGTTATATGCAAATAGCTGAAACTTGAACAAACCACTATTATTTATTTCTTAGCATGTGACAGGGATTGTGTTGCTGCTGCTGCTGCTAAGTCGCGTCAGTCGTGTCCAACTCTGTGTGACCCCATAGACGGCAACCCACCAGGCTCCACCGTCCCTGGGATTCTCCAGGCAGCAATACTGGAGTGGGTTGTCATTTCCTTCTCCAATGCATGAAAGTGAAAAGTGAAGGTGAAGTCGCTCAGTCATGTCCAACTCTCAGCGACCCCATGGACTGCAGCCTACCAGGCTCCTCCATCCATGGGATTTTCCAGGCAAGAGTACTGGAGTGGGGTGCCACTGCCTTCTCTGGGGATTGTGTTAGGTGCTAGTAAAAGTACTACAAGAGTTCATGAGGCCAGTTCAAGGACTTTTAAACATACACACAAAATACACCTTAACATTGTGGAATTTTGCTGTTGGTAATGTATGTGATGACACATTAAGCTTGTCCTCTGCCCTGGATTATAGTAACTTTGTAAAAGTATTTGTAATATTTAATTTCAACTTTTCAGTTTCTCCTTAGTTCCCAATAACAAAATGTTATCCAAAGATGCGATAGCTTCAAATAGTGCTAGTCTTTACCTGCTGCCTGAATTTCAATCAATACCTGAAGTTCAGTCAACACCATTCCTCTCCATTCGCTGACAACTGGAGGAGAAACTGCTTCACAGACTCAGACTGAGATGTAAAGAAACAGCCAGGGACCATTTTGAGCAGTGAGCTTTAGGTTCTGCAGATATAAAACTAAAGCAGAAGTGTCTAGAGTTAGCTAGGTCAGGGACTATGGACCTCCCTGGCCCCTCTCCCGCAGAGCATCCACTTTTGATTTCTGTTTGGAGGCACATATATTTATGCTATTGCTTTGTTCTACTTAAGCCCAGGAAGCAATTTACTTCTTTAACTTCTGCGTATCATTTTGTCTCTACAGTAGTATCCCGGCATTGCTTTAGCAGCATCAGACTCCTTGACCTAAATTACTGTAATCTCTTAATGACTATTCATTCTTAATGACTATTTCTGTCCCAATTGGAAGCCAATGAGTTTATATGGTCATAATGAAAAAAATATCTAATATTGATTTCACCAAAATTTGTGACAAAAAGGATAGGAGGAAGAGAAGAATCTGTGTTGGAAGCAACAGAGTTTAAAAGTTAAAAATTCATCTTTCATAACAGAAACACAAGCTATAATTTCTAAAACTGAAGAATCAAGAACCACAAGTATAACGGTGTTATTTAAAAATATGGTGGCAAATACTAGGAGGCACAACAAAAAGAATGGAAAGTCCCTTGGAAGCAGGACCTAAGGCAGAAAATAAAAGATCATGGGACGTGTCTGAAACTTTTCACTGTAAGTCTTAGAATATTATTCATTTTACAAACATACCACATATATGACATGCTTTGATTAAAATAGAAATTTAATTAAAAAATTATTAACTCATTCATGTATTCAAAGGCCATATAGTCAGAGTTACTTTTACATTTTCATATTACTCATGGGGTTCTGCAAGGAAGTCAAACCAGTCAATACTAAAGGAAATCAACCTTGAATATTCATTGGAAAGAGTGATGCTGAAACTGAAGCTCCAATGCTTTGGCCACTTGATGCAAAAATCCTACTCATTGGAAAAGAACCTGATGCTGGGAAATAGTGAAGGCAAAAGGAGAAGGGGGCAGCAGAGGATGAGATAGATAGCATCACCAACTCAGTAGACATGAATTTGAGCAACTCTGGGATATATGAAGGACAGAGGAGCCAGGAGTGCTGCAGTCAATGGGGTCGCAAAGAGTCAGACGCAACTCGGTGACTGAACAACAACTTTTACCTTCATTTATGATATTTTTGACATTCTTTTTGACATTCATTTTTGACATTCTTATCAAATAAAAACTTACTATAGATACAGCTATCTGGTTTCATCTTGTGCTAAAACTAACAGTATGAAATCTTGAAACTGTCATGCATACTCTAATATTATCCTTCATTAACCACATCTTTGATGCCAACTGCACACCCAATCAAGCATCTAAAGTTACCAAATGACTCCAGAGTTAGTGTCCTGGTTACAAAACACTAGCCAGCTGCAGGAAACATGGAAGGGAAAAAGTTATGCCTTGGCTACTGAGTATAATCCATGCTCAGTGTTAATGATACTATGTGAGTCCATAAATTATAATAGCTAACGCTAGAACATTAACACCACCCAAAAAACACACTCGTAAGCAAGCCAGCATGGCAAAATGAGGTCATGGAGAAGCTTAAAGCTATTTTAGGATATATCGTGAACACCAGTATAACTCCTCTGACACCACCTGCTCTCATTTGGAGGACTGTATTTTTAAGTCCCCCAACAGCAACTGGGCTCAAACCCAGTGCTGACTCTACAGTCCAATTCAGGATAAATGCTGTCCTGTTGTTAGGTGTTGACCTTTAAATGAGACATTTAAATCCCCCTGCCAACATTCCCCACCTTCTGCTTAATTGGCACAGTATAAAAGATGTGGCTGAGAGAGCATTCAACAGTGGTCATAGCTGCTTCCATATTATCATAGTAATAGAAGCATGTGATTTATTCCTTTGAAAAAATTGTTGGACAATATAATCCAACATAATAAATCATTCTTGCTGTGAGGATCATGGTGGCATCAAGAAAGCAACCTGCACTCACATTAGGAATTTACTTATTCTTTTCAAAGATCTATTCTGGCCCCACAATGAAATCAAGACTACTTAACTTATGTTACTGTCTGAGATTAATACCTGATTTCATATATGATTTTTGTCAGTAAACTCCATAAGAGAGAAATATATGTCCAAATTCCTTTCAAAGTCATAATTCCCAAGTGTGAAAAGGTTGATAAAACTTGGTTTTCAAAGTCATCAGAGTAACCCTTAATAATTAACTTGAAATTCACTTTAAATAATTTGCAATTCAAAATATAAATTACTGATATTACCCTTTGGAGTGGAAAGGAATTGGCTGTCAAAAGTCAAAAATTTAAGGCTTTTAACACAATGATTTCCAATCATTTCCTTCTTGGTGTATTTCATGAATGCTCCTACACAGTAGAAAAATGAATATGTGTTGGTTTGCAGAGTTTTAAAGTATTTATAATGTGTTTATCCTGGCCTCAGACAAAGCGGCCTTCTCAATCTGTTTTCTCCCAAACCTAATACAGTTTCCCTATCCCCCATAGTTCACAGTAAATGTTGAGGACAAGAAGTTTTGTATACAAAGAACAAATATATTAATCAATATGAATCTAAAGTCATCCTAACTACTGATGACATGAACAGTCTCTATGATTATTGAGAAATAACAGTTCTTTAAATTAAACCAATATTAATTGCACACTTCCATTTTTCAAGCAATATGATAAGCAACAGACATAACTGGATATGGTCCCTAACCCAAGGACTTTTCACTCTCTACCTTTACTATTCTTCCTTGTTTCTAAAACTATTATTTAGAGAAAAACAAACTAAGTAATACACTCAAAATGTAATCACGTATCCTAGCTTGCTTTTTGCAGCCCTGGACAGATTGACTGGTGAGTGATGGTGATCAATGCAACAAAAATGAAATTTGCAGGTTAGACCTAGATGTCTATCAACAGATGAATGGATAAAGGAGCTGTGGTATATATATACAATGGAACATTATTCAGCCATAAAAAAGGGCATATGTGAGTCAGTCCTAGTGAGGATGAACCTAGAGCCTATTGTATAGGGTGAAGTAAGTCAGAAAAACAAATATTGTATACTAATGCACATATATGGAATCTAGAAAGATTATACTAATGAACCAATTTGCAGACTAGCAATGGAGACACAGACATAAAGAATAGACTACGGAGATGGCTGGGGGTGGGGAGGAAGGAGAGGGTGGAATGTGTGGAGAGAGTAGCACAGAAACACACATTCAGTCAGTTCAATTACCATATGTAAAATAGATAGCCAATGGGAATTTCCCATATGACTCAGGGAACTCAAACCAGGGCTCAGTAACAACCTAGAGGGGTGACATGGGGAGGGAGATGGGAGGGATGTTCAAGTGGAGGAGACATAGGTAAATCTATGGCTGATTCATGCGGATGTTTGGTAGAAACCAACACAATACTGTAAAGCAATTATCCTTCTATGAAAAATAAATAAATTTTAAAAATGAAATTAGGTTAGCCTGAGTTTATAGTCACATATCTGGAAGACTGGGGAACACTTAACTATATTCTTCTTCATAAACAGGGCAAAAGTGAGAACCAAACATAATAAGACATTCAAAATATGAGGTAGAACCATTTACACATCAAAGGAATATTGATTAAATAATTTAAACAAAAGAATACACAGAAGAACTGCACAAAAAAGATCTTCAAGACCCAGATAATCATGATGATGTGATCATTAATCTAGAGCCAGACATCTTGGAATGTGAAGTCAAGTGGGCCTTAGAAAGCATCACTATGAACAAAGCTAGTGGAGGTGATGGAATTCCAGTTGAGTTGTTTCAAATCCTGAAAGATGATGCTGTGAAAGTGCTGCACTCAATATGTCAGCAAATTTGGAAAACTCAGCAGTGGCCACAGCACTGGAAAAGGTCAGTTTTCATTCCAATCCCACAGAAAGGCAATGCCAAAGAATGCTCAAACTACTGCACAATTGCACTCATCTCACATGCTAGTAAACTAATGCTCAAAATTCTCCAAGCCAGCCTTCAGCAATACGTGAAAGTGTAAACTCCCTGTTGTTCAAGCTGGTTTTAGAAAAGGCAGAGGAACCAGAGATCAAATTGCCAACATCCGCTGGATCATGGCAAAAGCAAGAGAGTTCCAGAAAAACATCTATTTCTGCTTTATTGACTATGCCAAAGCCTTTGACTGTGTGGATCACAAGAAACTGGGGAAAATTCTGAAAGAGATGAGAATACCAGACCACATGACCTGCCTCTTGAGAAATCTGTATGCAGGTCAGGAAGCACCAGTTAGAACTGGACATGGAACAACAGACTGCTTGCAAATAGGAAAAGGAGTACGTCAAGCCTGTATATTGTCATCCTGCTTATTTAACTTCTATGCAGAGTACATCATGAGAAACGCTGGGCTGGAAGAAACACAAGCTGGAATCAAGATTTCTGGGAGAAATATCAATCACCTCAGATATGCAGATGACACCACCCTCATGGCAGAAAGTGAAGAGGAGCTAAAAAGCCTCTTGATGAAAGTGAAAGTGGAGAGTGAAAAAGTTGGCTTAAAGCTCAACATTCAGAAAACGAAGATCATGGCATCCGGTCCCATCATTTCATGGGAAATAGATGGGGAAATAGTGGAAGCAGTATCAGACTTTATTTTGGGGGGCTCCAAAATCACTGCAGATAGTGACTACAGCCATGCAATTAAAAGACGCTTGCTCCTTGGAAGAAAAGTTATGACCAACCTAGATAGTATATTCAAAAACAGAGACATTACTTTGCCGACTAAGGTCCATCTAGTCAAGGCTATGGTTTTTCCTGTGGTCATGTATGGATGTGAGAGTTGGACTGTGAAGAAGGCTGAGCACCGAAAAATTGATGCTTTTTGTTTTTTTTGTAAAACTAAGTCTCTTACTTATATCATTTCCATTTTTTTTAATGTCTTCAAAATTTTATTTTATTTTTTAATTTTTTTTAATTTTTATTTTTACTTTATTTTACTTTACAATACTGTATTGGTTTTGCCATACATTGACATGAATCAACCACGGGTGTACATGCGTTCCCAAACGTGAAACCCCTCCCACCTCCCTCCTCATAACATCTCTCTGGGTCATCCCCATGCACCAGCCCCAAGCATGCTGTATCCTGCCTCGGACATAGACTGGCGATTCGATTCTTACATGATAGTATACATGTTTCAATGCCATTCTCCCAAATCATCCCACCCTCTCCCTCTCCCTCTGAGTCCAAAAGTCTGCTATACACATCTGCGTCTTTTTTGCTGTCTTGCATACAGGGTCATCATTGCCATCTTTCTAAATTCCATACATATGTGTTAGTATACTGTATTGGTGTTTTTCTTTCTGGCTTACTTCACTCTGTATAATCGGCTCCAGTTTCATCCATCTCATCAGAACTGATTCAAATGTATTCTTTTTAACAGCTGAGTAATACTCCATTGTGTATATGTACCACAGCTCTCTTATCCATTCATCTGCTGATGGACATCTAGGTTGTTTCCATGTCCTGGCTATTATAAACAGTGCTGCGATGAACATTGGGGTACATGTGTCTTTCGATTCTGGTTCCTCGGTGTGTATGCCCAGCAGCGGGATTGCTGGGTCATAAGGTAGTTCTATTTGCAATTTTTTAAGGAATGTCCACACTGTTCTCCATAGTGGCTGTACTAGTTTGCATTCCCACCAACAGTGTAGGAGGGTTCCCTTTTCTCCACACCCTCTCCAGCATTTATTGCTTGCAGATTTTTGGATCGCAGCCATTCTGACTGGTGTGAAGTGGTACCTCATTGTGGTTTTGATTTGCATTTCTCTAATAATGAGTGATGTTGAGCATCTTTTCATGTGTTTGTTAGCCATCCGTATGTCTTCTTTGGAGAAATGTCTATTTAGTTCTTTGGCCCATTTTTTGATTGGGTCGTTTATTTTTCTGGAATTGAGCTGTATGAGTTGCTTGTATATTTTTGAGATTAGTTGTTTGTCAGTTGCTTCATTTGCTATTATTTTCTCCCATTCAGAAGGCTGTCTTTTCACCTTGCTTATATTATCCTTTGTTGTGCAGAAGCTTTTAATTGTAATTAGATCCCATGTATTTTTGCTTTTATTTCCAGAATTCTGGGAGGTGGATCAAAGAGGATCCTGCCGTGATTTATGTCGGAGAGTGTTTTGCCTATGTTCTCCTCTAGGAGTTTTATAGTTTCTGGTCTTACATTTAGATCTTTAATCCATTTTGAGTTTATTTTTGTGTGCGGTGTTAGAAAGTGATCTAGTTTCATTCTTTTACAAGTGGTTGACCAGTTTTCCCAGTACCACTTGTTAAAGAGATTGTCTTTACTCCATTGTATATTCTTGCCACCTTTGTCAAAGATAAGGTGTCCATATGTGTGTGGATTTATCTCTGAGCTTTCTATTTTGTTCCATTGATCTATATTTCTGTCTTTGTGCCAGTACCATACTGTCTTGATGACTTTGTAGTAGAGCCTGAAGTCAGGCAAGTTGATTCCTCCAGTTCCATTCTTCTTTCTCAAGATTGCTTTGGCTATTCGAGGTTTTTTGTATTTCCATACAAATCTTGAAATTATTTGTTCTAGTTCTGTGAAAAATATCACTGGTAGCTTGATAGGGATTGCATGAACTGCGGTGTTAGAGAACACTCTTGAGAATCCCTTGGACTGCAAGGAGATCCAACTAGTCCATTCTGAAGGAGATCAACCCTGGGATTTCTTTGGAAGGAATGATGCTAAAGCTGAAACTCCAGTACTTTGGCCACCTCATGAGAAGAGTTGACTCATTGGAAAAGACTCTGATGCTGGAAGGCATTGGGGGCAGGAGGAGAAGGGGATGACCGAGGATGAGATGGCTGGATGGCATCACCGACTCAATGGACGTGAGTCTGAGTGAACTCTGGGAGGTGGTGATGAATAGGGAGGCCTTGCGTGCTGTGATTCATGGGGTCACAAAGAGTCGGTCACGACTGAGCGACTGAACTGAACTGAACTGAACTGAATGTCTCAAGAAATGTATATAAACTATAGAAGTTATACTGACAAACACCACTTTTGAAATGACTCCCTTGTATAAAATTCACTAGGTCATTTAGTGAATCTATGCTTGAACATTGCCAGTGAGAAAGAATCCCCTTCAGATATTATCCATTCCACTTATTGAGGCCATTTAGAGACACATTTTTAAAGACACCCCTCTCCACCACCACCCGAACCACTCCAATCAAAACAATCCCCTCCTCCACATGTGCCAATATTACTGAATTTTGAGTTTACATGTACCTAGAACTCTATATCTTCCAAGAATACTCAAGTCTACCTTTGTTATTCATAAAGCCTTATACATATAAATGGACCCAAATCTACAGATGTATCTGTACAAAGAGGTAGATTAGGACCATCACCTCCTTTCGTTGAAATAGTGTAAGAGATATGCATGCTTAGTCACTTCAGTCATGTCCAACTCTGGGTTGGGAAGATCCCCTGGAGAAGGAAATGGCAACCTACTCCAGTATTCTTGCCTGAAGAATCCCATCAACAGAAGAGCTTGGTGGTCTATAGTCCATGGGGCCACAAAGAGTTGGACACAACTGAGCAACTAACACTTTCTTCCACCCATAGTAAGAGAGCATATACCCTATCCTAGATACTTTTCTACATACTGCGGGTATAAAATTATTATTTTTAAAGGCCCTCTAGTATGCGTTGTTGGAATATTAAAAAAATCTATACTCCTTACCAAACATCAAGATATTATAGGTGGAGGGGCCTGATGGAGCTTCCCCAAGGCTGAGGGGCACACTGCAAGTACATTGCCAGAGATGGTGGAACAATTACCACTTGCAGAATGGCAAGTCAAAAACACCAATAGTCAAACACCAACAGGGCTTGGAGACAAAATGATGGAGTAGCACATGAGTTTACCTATTCTTATGGAAACATTAAAATCACAGCTAACTGCTAAACAATCATTGACAAAAAATGGTGGAACCTTCAAAGACAAAGAAGAAGTCACAATGAAATGGTAAGAGCAGTACAATCATGATAAAAATCAAATCCCATACACACTGCATAGGCTATGCACAAACTGGAAAATAATTATACCACAGACATTCTCCCACAGGAGTCAAAGTTCTGAACCCCACATCAGGCTCCCCAGCCTGAGGGGGTCTGGCAGTAGGAGGAAGAGCCCCTAGAGAATCTATCTTTGAAGGCCAGTGGAGTTTCATTGCAGAAATTCCACAGAACTGAGGGAAACATAAAATCTACTTCTGGAAGGTACACACAGGGTCTCTTGCACACCAGGAAGAGAAAAAAGAGGTAATCTCATAAAAGACTGGACTAGACTTATCTGCTAGTATTGGAGGGTCCCCTGCAGGGGTTGGGGGAGTGGCTATACACAGGGGGAAGGCAGACTCATATATATCCTGTCTACAAGAAACCCACTTCACATCTAAGGACACATACAGACTGAAAGTGAGAGGATGAAAAAAGTATTCCATGCAAATGGAAAGCAAAAGAAAGCTGGAGGAGCAATAATTATATCAGGCAAAATGACTTTAAAATAAAGACTGTTACAAGAGACAAAGGACACTAATTAATGATCAAAGGTCAATCCAAGAAAAAGATATAACAATTGTAAATATATATGAATCCAACATAGGAGAATCAAAATATAAGGTAAACAATAATCACCATAAAAGGAGAAATGGACAGTAACACAAAAGTAGTTGGGGATTTTAACACCCCACTTTCATCAGTGGAAAAATGATTTGGACAGTAAAGTAGAGAAAAATATTTGTCATACCAATACTCGCAAGGGATTAGTATTCAGAAGTAACTGATATACCCCATGAACTAATATGCAAAAGATAAAAATGCTTAAAAAATGGGCAAAGTACTTAAATAGTCAAGTCACAGAAATGGAAGCCTAAAATGGCTAATAAACATCCAAAAAAATACCTCAACTTCTAGTAAAAAGATAAGGGGATATTATGCAATTGCCAATGCATAACTATCAGAATGGCAGAAAACAGAAGATGCTACTGAGAATACAGCACAAGGATAAATTTTATACACTGCTGGTGAGAGTGTATATTTGTATTACTCTAGAGAGTATTCTGATAATTTCCAGAAAGTTGAATGTCCATACTTTCATGACCTAGCGATTCCAATTCTATTTAGCCTTAGGAAATTTTACATATATGCATATGAAATTAAATACATCTAAGTTCATATCAAGATTGTTAGCAAGACAAAACTTTGAAAACAACTTGCAGTTATCATATAGCTATGGCTATTATTATGAGTCTCCTCTTTGGATTACATGACATGGTTACACAGTTTTAACTTAATCCTTTGTAATTTGTGGTTTCTCTAGTGGCTCAGCCGCTAAAGAACCTGTCTGTAATGTGGAGATCCAGGTTTGATCCCTTGATCAGAAGATCCCCTGGAGAAGGAAATGGCAACCCACTCCAGCATTCTTGCCTGGAGAATTCCGTGGACAGAGGAGTCTGGTGGGCTACAGTTCATGGCGGTCACAAAGAGCCGCAACTGAGCAACTAACACATACACACACACACACACACACACACACACACACACACACACACACACACATACACACTTTGGAATTAAGTGTGACCATGTGATTTTCTATGGCAATAAAATCTGAACAGAAGGAACTTGAGTCAAGTCAGACTGGGTGGAACTTTTTAAGAGACTGTATGATTCACCTCAGTGATTTTCCTTACCATAGTCACATAACATTGCACATGGCGGAGGTTCTGTCAGGCTAGGTTCCACCTAGGCTGGGTAGTACAGGATGTGTAGTATAGGCAAAATTCAAGTAAATAAAAATTAAATGTTTTATCTCTGGCCACTATGATTTGGATGTAGCCTACATCCTGATGAATACACAATTTAAAAGTTCATCAATAAGTGAATTGATCACTAAATTGTGGTGTAGTCATACAATGGAATACTTTATAGCAGTGAATATGAATGAACCGGAGGAAAGAACAAACCACATAAAGGTAACGTTAGAAAACAGAAAGCTGTAGAATACATGTCCTATGAAAAAATAGTGCTTGCTCAGTTGTGTCCGACTCTTTGCGACCCCATGGACTGTGGCCCGCCAGGCTCCGCTGCCCATGGACTTTCCAGGAAAGAATGCTGGAGTTTGTTGCTATGTCCTCCTCCAGGGGATCTTCCTGGCCCAGGAATCAAACCTGAGTCTCCTGCATTGGCAAGTGGATTCTTTACCACTGAGCCACTTGGGAAGCTCATCAAATAATATTAGTAGTAATTTATTTCTTCAGGTGGGTGAGAAACACACTTGAGTAGGTTACTAATCTTTATGTTAATATCATACTTTTTATGAAATATAAAGGTTTTTACTTAAGTAAGAGAATTATATATTCTAAAAAGAAGCTGAGACTTTTTGTTAAAAATTTAGCTAGTCTCAAAAACTATAGATTTCCCTTTAGTCCTCTAATTATAGCACTGAATGACAATTTTGAAAACCAGAGTAAAAGATCCATGACAAAGGTGTTGGTTGTTCATTGTCTACCCACTATCAGTCTTACATCTTACTGGGAAAAAAAAAAATCCTTGGAGAAACACATGCTATTTACTTAGAAATATTTGTGGAGAGTAGTTGGCTGACAGGGCAAGAGAATTTAGTGAAAGGAAGTTGCTGCTTAGTTTGGAGAACAGTGTTCACATTGCAAAATTATTTCAGCTTCCTGCAACTCATGAAAACAAAATGTTGTCAATAACTTATTTCTCTCATTTTGTATTCTCTTCACAATTAGGACATTTTGACTTAGTGCTACTGGTCACACACTTGTATCACTTTTTAAAATGCAGAAAACAACTAATAAGCTTGCTAAGATCTATGATATATATGGAAAAATAACTGTATAGGTCACTAAAGAAAAGGGCGACTGACAATGTCAAAGTTGCCTACTGATGACTACTTTTGTGTGATCGTTTTAATAACACAGGAGTAGGACAAATCTTTTCTTTATGTGCATGTATGCCAAGCTGCTTCAGTCATGTCTGACTCTGTGACCCTATGGACTGTAACTTGTCAGGTTCCTCTGTTCATGGGATTGCCATGCCCTCCTCCAGAGGATCTTCCTAACCCAGGGATTGAACTGCATCTCTTGCAGCTCGTGCACTGCAGATGAATTCTTTACCACTGAGCCACTGGGGAAGTTCAAATCCTTTTAGTCACTTAAAAAAAAAAAAAAGCAACAATGCCCCTAGAAAAATATTATGTAGAGAACTGAGAATGCTATTAGGTAAGACTTGAAATTTAATAAGTACTTTGAAATTCATTTTTTGAACAACAACAAAAAATAATTTCACCCCTCCCTATTTAAAAAGCCTGAATTTAAGTCTCAGTTTTATTAATATATAAAGAAAGATGGCAAGAACTAATAATACCATGATCAGTTTGCAGATCCAGGAATAAGAAAAACTCTTGCTACTCTGAGAACAGTCCACAGATCAGCAGCATAGGCATCACCAAGGAACTTCCTGGAAATGCAGTATCATCCAAGAACAGAATCTGTATTTCATTGGCTGGCCAAAAACTTCTTTCAGTTTTAAAGTAAAAACTGAAGGAACTTTGTTTTCATTTCACCAAAAACTTTACTGAACAACATATTCAATAACATAGTCTTATTCCACTACCTCCCGCCATTTTTCAGGCAACTTCATAATTCCATCTTCCCAAGACTTATTATCTTTTTGAGGAGATGCCTTTTACAGGTGTCTTTTACAATCTTCCAGGGAATTGAAATTTCTTCCATTAAGATAATTTTGTAAAGACCGAAATAAATGGAAAATCCAAAAGTGTAATGTCTGGTGAATACAGCAGATGATTCAGAACTTCCCAGCCAAGCTGTAACACTTTTTGCCTGGTCATCAAAGAAGCAAGGGGTCTTGCATTATCCTGATGGAAGATTATGCATTTTCTGTTGACTAATTCTGGGTGCTTTTCATTGAGTGTTGCTTTCAGGTGGTCTAATTGGGAGCGGAACTTATTGGAATTAATCACTTGGTTTTCTGGAAGGAGCTTATAATAGAGGACACCCTTCTAATCCTACCATATACACAGCATCATCTTCTTGGATGAAGACTGGCCTTTAGTGTTGTTGGGGTGGTTCATTTAGCTTGCCCCACAATCTCTTGTTTCATATTATTGTACAGTATTCATTTTTCATCACCCATTACAATTTGTTTTAAAAATGGAACGTTTTGCTTATGCTTAAGTAGAGAATAGCATGTGAAAATACAGTCAAGAAGGTTTTTTTCACTTATGTTAAGCAGTTAACATAACCACGCTGGTGCAGATGATTTCTAATATTTGATTTGTATGTTTTGAGTATGTCAGCTATCTCCCATGCGGTATAATGTTGACTGTTCTCAATGTCTTGATTTGATTGCTATCACCTTCAACTTGTCTACCTGAACATGGAGCATTGTCCAGCGAAAAACCTCCAATATGAAACTTCACAAACCACTTTTGATACATTTGATCAGTCACAGCACCTTCTCCATATTCTAGACAAATCTTTTTCTGATGTTTTTTACTTTCCTTAAAATAATAAAGCATAATATACCAAAATGTTGCCTTTTTCCTTCTATCTTCAATATTAAACTGCCTACACAAAAATTCACCAATTTTGATAAGCTACTTTTAATACATGCTGAAATGACAGCTTTCAAAATACAATCTAACAAAATTGTTTAGAATGAAGTTGAAGATAACAAAGCACTACAACAACCATCTTATGTAAAAACCAAATGAATCTTTTGGCCAACCCAGGATTAACATCCCCCAAGTGAGCATGTGCTCACTAAAGTCTGAGAAACTCGGTCTAGGTGATTGACATTTACTTCATTATGCTGGACTTTCCACATATTGTCTGTAATGTAAAGTATGTCTCAAACCTGTATACTCATGATATTTAAAAGTAGGCATGATAAAGACATGTCTTTAAGAGTATTAAATATGAAATTTTGTCAATTCAAGTATTATTTTTCATGAAATGGGTTTTCTTTTAACAAATTATCAATATTCCTCCATCTGCAATAATCACTAAAGAATACGCCCTAAGAAAAAGCTAAAATGAATCTTCATATTTCTTCCAAAGCTGATTTCCTTTGGTTACATTTTCCTTCTTTATGCCTTCTTCTATTGAAAAAGGTAATTCAACAAGAATAATAATTTTAGATGCTAGGACAAAAATTTAGTATTATTATCATTTTTATAGTTTCCTATACATTTTCAAACTTTAGTTAACATTTATTTATATTTTAAAAAATAAAATTTATTATTTTCTTTTATTACAAAATTATATGCGATTATTGGGAAAAAAAGGAAGTTACATAAAAATATAAAATAGATACTCAGAACCACCCATATATCCACAACCTAGAGTTAACTACTACTAACGTTTTAAGATATGCTCTTTCATCAAATTTTCTATGGAGATAATACAGTCCAGTTCAGTCACTCAGTCATGTCTGATTCTTTGCGACCCCATGGACTGCAGCATGCCAGGCTTCCCTGTCCATCACCAACTCTCAGAGCCTACTCAAAATTATGTCCATTGAGTCAGCGATGCCATCCAACATCTCATCCTCTGTCGTCCCCTTCTCCTCCTGCCTTCAATCTTTCCCAGCATCAGGGTCTTTTCAAATGAGTCAGTTCTTCGCATCAGGTGGCCAAAGTATTGGAGTTTCAGCTTCAGCATCAGTCCCTCCAATGAAAATTCAGGATTGACTTTCTTTAGGATGGAATGGTTTGATTGCCTTGCTGTCCAAGGGACTCTCAAGTGTCTTCTGCAACACCACAGTTCAAAAGCATCAATTCTTCAGTGCTCAACTTTCTTTATAGTTTAACTCTCACATCCATACGTGACCACTGGAAAAACCATTGCCTTGACTAGACAGACCTCTGTTGACAAACTAATGTCTCTGCTTTTTAATATGCTGTCTAGTGAAGTTGCTAGTGCTAGTGAAGTTGCTCAGTCGTGTCCGACTCTTTGCGACCCCATGGACTGTAGCCTACCAGGCTCCTCTGTCCATGGGATTTTCCAGGCAAGAGTACTGGAGTGGACTGCCATTTCCTTCTCCAGGGGATCTTCCCAACCCAGGGCTCGAACCCAGATCTCCTGCTTTGTAGACAGATGCTTTACCGTCTGAGCCACCAGTACTTGCAATATGCTGTCTAGGTTGGTCAAAACTTTCCTTCCAAGGAGTAAGCGTCTTTTAATTTCATGGCTGCAATCACCATCTGCAGTGATTTTGGAGCCCAGAAAAATAAAGTCAGCCACTATTTCCACTGTTTCCCCGTCTATTTGCCGTGAAGTGATGGGACTGGATGCCATGATCTTCATTTTCTGAATGTTGAGCTTTAAGCCAACTTTTTCACTCTCCTCTTTCACTTTCATCACGAGGCTTTTTACTTCCTCTTCACTTTCTGTCATCTGCATATCTGAGGTGTTTGATATTTCTTCCAGCAGTCTTGATTCCAGCTTGTACTTCTTCCAGCCCAGCGTTTCTCATGATGTACTCTGAATACAAGTTAAATAAGCAGGGTGACAATATACAACCTTGATGTACTCCTTTCCCAATTTGGAACCAGTTTGTTCTTCCATGTCTAGATCTAACATTTGCTTCTTGACCTGCATACAGATTTCTCAGGAGGCAGGACAGGTGGTCTGGTATTCCCAAATCTTTAAGAATTTTCCACAGTTTGTTGTGATCTACACAGTCAAAGGCTTTGGCATAGTCAATAAAGCATAAATAGACGATTTTCTGGAACTCTCTCGCTTTTTTTATGATCCAGCATATGTTGGCAATTTGATATCTGGTTCTTCTGCCTTTTCTAAAACCACTGTGAACATGTGGAAATTCAGGATTTACATATTGCTGAAGCCTGGCTTGGAGAATTTTAGGCATCACTTTACTAGCATGTGAGATGAGTGCAGGCTCTTTATTTCTTCTTCAATTTCTGCCATTAGTGTGCCATCATCTGTGTATCTGAGGTTATTGATATCTCTCCCAGCAATATTGCTTTCAGCTTGTTCTTTATCCAGCCTGGCATTTCGCATGATGTACTCTTAAATAAGCAGGGCAACAACATACAGCCTTGACTTACTCCTTTCCCGATTTGGAACCAGTCTGTTGTTCCAAGTCCAATTCTAACTGTTGCTTCTTGACCTGCATACAGACTTCTTGGGAGGCTTGTCAGGTGGTCTGGTATTCCCACCTCTTTAAGAATTTTCCACAGTTTGCTGTTATCCACACAGTCCCTCGTAGCTCAGTCAGTAAAGAATCTGCCTGCAATGCAGGAGACCTGGGTTTGATTCCTGGGTTCGATTCCTGGGTCGGGAAATCCCCTGGAGAAGGAAATGGCAACCCACTCCAGTGTTCTTGCCTGGAGAATCCCAGGGACGGGGGAGCCTGGTGGGCTGCCATCTATGGGGTCGCATAGAGTCGGACACAACTGAAGTGACTTAGCAGTAGCAGATGTTTTTCTAGTATCCTCTTGCTTTTTCAATGATCCAGTGAATGCTGGCAATTTGATCTCTGGTTCCTCTGCCTTTTCTAAATAATACTTTCATTTAATAGTCTAAAATGAGTATTTCTCGTGTAATTAAAATATTTTCCTAGCATGATTTTTTAAAGTATATAATGTTTTACTGAAGTATAGTTGATTAACAATATTATATTAGTTTAAGGTATCAAAGATATATTGTATCAATTCAGTTCAGTTCAGTCTCTCAGTCTATCCAACTCTTGGTCACCCCATGGACTGCAGCACACCAGGCTTCTCCATCCATCACCAACACCCAGAGCTTGCTCAAACTCATGTCCTTCAAGTCAGTGGTGCCATCCAACCATCTCATCCTCTGTCATCCTCTTCTGAACAATGAGTCATTTCTTTGCATGCAGTGGCCAAAGTATTGGAGTTTCAGCCTCAGCATCAGTCCTTCCAATGAATATTCAGGACCGATTTCCTTTAGGAAATTTCCTTTAAGATTGACTGATTGGATCTCCTTGCAGTCCAAGGGACTCTCAAGAGATTTCTCCAACACCACAGTTCAAACATCAATTCTTAGAACTGCCCACTGCTGGGCATACACACCAAGGAAACCAGAACTGAAAGAGACATGTGTACCTCAATGTTCATTGCAGCACTGTTTATAATAGCCAGGACATGGAAGCAGCCTAGATGTCCATCAGTAGATGAACGGATAAGAAAGCTGTGGTACATATACACAATGGAATATTACTCAGCCATTAAAACGAATATATTTGAATCAATTCTAATGAAGTGGATGAAACTGGAGCCTATTATACAGAGTGAAGTAAGCCAGAAAGAAAAACAAATACAGTATACTAATGCATATATATATGGAATTTAGAAAGATGGTAACTATAACCCTGTATGAGAGACAGCAAAAGAGACACAGATTTATAGAACAGTCTTTTGGACTCTGTGGGGGTGAGGGTGGGATGATTTGGAAGAATGTCCCTGAAAATGTATATAATCATATGTGAAACAAATTGCCAGCCCAGGGTCAATGCATGAGATGGTGTGTTGGGATGACCCAGAGGGATGTGATGGGGAGGGAGGTGGGAGGGGGGTTCAGGATGGGGAACACATGTACACCTGTGGCAGATTCAGGTCAATGTATGGCAAAACCACTACAATATTGTGAAGTAATTAGCTTCCAATTAAAATAAATAAATTTATATTTTAAAAAAATCAATTCTTCATCACTTGGTCACTGTTTTCATTGTTTTCCATCTATTTGCCATGAAGTAATAATGGAAACAGTCATATATTTTATTTTCTTGGGCTCCAAAATCACTGTAGTGACTGCTGCCATGAAATTAAAAGATGCTTGGTCCTTGGAAGAAAAGCTATGACAAACCTAGATGGTGTATTAAAAAGCAGAGATATTACTTTGCCAACAAAAGTCCATCAGGTCAAAGCTATGGTCTTTCCAGTAGTCATGTATAGATGTGAGAGTTGGATGGTAAATAAAGCTGAGTGCTGAAGAATTGATGCTTTTGAACTGTGGTGTTGGAGAAGACTCTTGAGTGTTCCTTGGACTGCAAGGAGATCAAACCAGTCCATCCTAAAGGAAATCAGGCCTGAATATTCCTTGGAAGGATTGATGCTAAAGCTGAAGCTGCGATATTTTGGCCACCTGATACAAAGAACTGATTCATTGGAAAAGACCCTGATGCTAGGAAAGATTGAAGGCAGGAGGAGAAGGGGGTGACAGAGGATGAGATGGTTGGATGGCATCATTGACTCGATGGACATGAGTTTGAGCAAGCTCCGGAAGTTGGTGATGGACAGGGAAGCCTGGCATGCTTCAGTCCATGGGGTTGCAAAGCGTTCGACATGACTGAGCAACTGAACTGAATGGATGGGACTGGATGTCATGATCATAGTTTTTTGAATGTTGAGTTTTAAGTCAGTTTTTTCACTCTCCTCATTCACCTTCACCAAGAGGCTCCTTAGTTCCTCTTCACTTTCTGTCATAAGGGTGGTATCATCTGCATATCTGAGGTATTTGATATTTCTCCCAGCAATCATGATTTCAGCTTATGCTTCATCCAGCCTGGCATTTAGCATGATATACTCCACATATATGTTAAATAATCAGGGTGACAATATACACCCTTGACGTACTCCTTTCCCAATTTGAAACCAGTCCATTGTTCGATGTCTGGTTTTAACTGCTGCTTCTTGAACTGCATATAGATTTCTCAGGAGGCAGGTAAGGTGATCTGGTATTCCCTTCACTTTAAGAATTCTCCACAGTTTGTTGCAGTCTACACAGTCAGTGGCACTGGCTTAGTCAATAAAGCAGAAGCAGATGTTTTTCTGGAACTCTTGCTTTTTCAATGACCCAACGGATGCTGGAAATTTGATCTCTGGTTCCTCTGCCTCTTTTAAATCCAGCTTGAACATCCAGAATTTCTCAGTTCACATACTGTTGAAGCCTAGCTTGGAGGATTTTGAGCATTACTTTGCTAGCATGTGAGATGAGTGCAATTGTGCAGTGGATTGAATTCTTTGGCATTGCCTTACTTTGGGATTGGAATGCAATCTGACCTTTCCCAATCCTGTGATCACTGCTGAGTTTTCCAAATTTGTTGGCATATTGAGTGCAGCACTTTCACAGCATCATCTTTTAGGATTTGAAACAGCTCACCTCCACTAAGTTTGTTCCTAAGGCCCACTTGACTTCACATTCCTCGATGTCTGGCTCTAGGTTAGTGATCACACCTTCATGGTTATCTGGGTCATGAAGATCTTTGTTGTATAGTTCTGTGTATTCTTGCCGCCTTATCTTCTTATCTTCTGCTTCTGTTAGGTCCATACCATTTCTGTTACGTCCTTTCTTGTACTCATCTTTCCATGAAATATTCCCTTAGTATCTCTTAATTTTCTTAAAGAGATCTCGTCTTGCCCATTCTATTGTTTTCCTTTATTTCTTTGCGTTGATCACTGATGAAGGTTTTCTTACCTCTCCTTGCTATTCTTTTAAACTCTGCATTCAGATAGGTATATATTTCCTTTTTTCCTTTGCCTTTTGCTTCTCTTCTTTTTCTATTTGTAAGGCCTCCTCAAACAACCATTTTGCTGTTTGCATTTCTTTTTGGGGGGGATAGTCCTGATCACTGCCTCCTGTACAATGTCACGAACCTCTGCCCATTATTCTTCAGATCTAATACCTTGCATCTATTTGTGACTTTCACTGTATAATTGTATAATATATACACTGTATAATTTAGGTCATACCTGATGGTCTAGTAGTTTTCCCTACTTTATTCAATTTAAGCCTGAATTTTTCAATAAGAGAGCTTCCTTGATGGCTCAGTCAGTAAAGAAACTGCCCGCAATGCAGGAGACCCAGGTTTGATCCCTGGGTGGGGAAGATCCCCTGGAGAAGGAAATGGCAACCCAGTCAATAAGGAGCTCATGATCTGAGCCACAGTCAGCTCCAAGTCTTGTTTTTGCTGACTGTATAGAGCTTCTCCATTTTCAGCTGCAAAGAAAATAATCAATCTGATTCTGGTATTGATCATCTGGTGATGTCCACATGTAGAGTTGTCTCTTGTATTGCTGGCAGAGGGTGTTAGCTATGGCCAGTGTGTTCTCTTGGAAAAACTCTGTTAGCCTTTGTCCTGCTTCATTTTGTATTTCAAGACCAAACTTGTCTGTTACTCCAGGTATTTCTTGACTTCCTAATTTTGCATTCCAATCTCCTTCAAAGAGAGGGACATTTTTTGTTGTTGTTAGTTCTAGAAGGTCTTGAAACAAGATCATTCTGTCGTTTTTTAGACTGCACCCAAGTACTGCATTTTAGACTCTCTTGTTGGCTATGAGGGCTATCCATTTCTTCTAAGGGGTTCTTGCCCACAGTAGTGAATATAATGGTCATCTGAATTAAATTTGCCCATTCTCATTAGTTTAGTTCACTGATTCCTAAATGTCAATGTTCACTCTTGCCATCTTCTGCTTGACAACATCCAATTTATCTTGATTTATGGACCTAACACTCCATTCCATTCATGGACCCTGATTATAGTGAGTTTTTGTAAAGAAAACTCCAAATAGTTATAGAATCCAAATCACCAATCTTTTTATATCAAGACATTTTTAAAAGACTTGCTTTAAGCTTAGAAAACATTTCTACATCCTTGATTCAGATAATATTAATTTATATCCTCATTTTATATTAAATATATAACCACATAACATCTAAATCTATTTAATTCTATAGTACATATAAGATACAGTTTGTCTTTTGCTTTCCTTACTAATCAATCAAAATTTCCAGCACCACTTTTCACATAAATTCTGCTTAAGTGTTAGTCACTCAGTCATGTCCAACTCTTTGTGAATCCATGAACTGTAGACTTCCAGGCTCCTTTGTCCACCCAGTAGGTTGCCATTGCCTTCTCTAGGGTATCTTCCCAAGCCAGGGACTGAACCCTAGTCTCCTGCATTGCAGGCAGATTCTTTACTGTCTGAGCTACAGGGAAGCCCAAATTCTGCTTACTGTGCTGTTTTTAACACATGCTTAAGTCTATTTCTAGATTTTTACTTTATTTCATTGTTCTCTTTCCAACACACTATTGTAATTGTTGTAACTATTTCAACAATTTTAATATTCAGTAGTACAGATATCAAATATATTATTGTTTCTAGGTTAATGTTTCTTTCTTGGTTATTACAGTGGGATGTATTTCATAATTTCAAAATTATTTCATCAGATATAGCAAAAAATTCACTGTACTCTTTGTGTTATATAATTTATGATACATTTGGGGAACTCTGACATCTTTCAAGCCTTGATTATCTGAGAACAGGTTAGGTCTTTCCAATTCTTTAATTCTTTTAAGTCTCTCAGTAAATGTTTTATAGAATTTTTTTATGTAGATATTCCAGATTTTAAGTTTAAATTGCTATTTGGAACAGCATATTTCCTTTATACTTTATGAAGGGTTATTATTCATTTATAAGATCTATGTGAAGTTATATATAGCTATTTTGTGAGAAGTACTCTTATTGAACTCTGTTCATATTGTTAAACTTCAGAGCTTTAAAGTCAAATCTTTAGACTTTTCCAGGTGACTAATACTCCTATTTAAAAATAATAAAATCTCCAAGTATAATTTTAAATAATAATATAAAATTTAAAAATCCAGAAGAAACTGCTACAGTTTCTTTTTATTTTATTTCACTGGATAGAAATTCCAAGGCAAAACTAAACATTAATAATGATAATGCTAGATTCTACTGATATTATAAATAGGCATATAGTATTTATCACAGAGCTGTCAACACTCCGTCACTTGCAGTTCAACATGCCCTAGGCTAGCCTCAAATTGAGACATCTTAAAACAGAATCTACTCTGTTTCCTATCTTGATATGGTACCCACTAGTCCTCTTAGGGTTTACCAGCATCCTGGGATGTACCACAGAAGCAACTTCCCTAGAAATTGGACTCAATTGGAGTATGATCTAAAGATCAAAATGATATAAAATTACCTCAAACCATAAGTGAATAACGAACTATCAGGAAAGATCTCAAGGCACAGGCAAATGACTTTGATTCTCAGAATATCTAGCAAGATGAGGGCTCATGACATATGCCAGGTATAACTGAGCCAGGCGAAGCAAAGAGGTGCAGTTCTCTGGACTCTTTCAGAGTAACCCTCATGGCAGCTTTTTCTTCTAGTCCACTGGCATCTAGTTTTCCAAGGCCATGGATTTACCATAAGGCCATTCAATGTTGAGGCTTGGGAATCTGAAACTCTAGATCCAAGGCCTGTCTTCCTTAGCTTTCCCTCTGAGCTCTCATAACACAAAATCATAAATATCACACTTTTTTCTGCCCTGTCTTGCTGCAGTCCTTTCCTTGTAAATTGCCTAGACTGCTATGCATTCACCATTCAAAATGAAACTAAGCCTAATGTTTTCAGAATGAAGAGGAAATACACACAAAATTAATTTCTATTACTCTCCAACAGGTATTGGGTAAATCTATTTATAAATAATATATAAAAACAATAAAAACCCCATAAAATAAATCATATTATTTACCTCTGTTTTACAGATATGGAAATTAAGACTTACAGGGTAAAATGCACTGTCAAATATCACTCTACAGTTTCTTAATTTTTGACATTCAGTGCAAATATTTGCTTCAGATTTTAGAATAAGTCTTATCACACTGAATATATATCCTACTTTGCAAAACCTTTCTTCATCCCCTGAAGCTGAATTTCTTAAATGTCCTTTTAGCATCAGTTGAGATGATCACATAATTTTTTCACTTTGATCTCTTGATATGATAAATTGTTTTAATACATTTTCTACTTTAAAAATATTTTGCACATTTGTGACAAAGCCAACACATTCATGTTTTAATAAAATAGTGTACTTGAGTTGCTATTATTTATTTAGGGTTTTTTGAATTTCTAGTCTTAAGTGAGCTAGCTATTTCTGTAATTCATAAAATGAACTGGGGATCAATCCATCTTTTTCTAGACTTAATAAAATGTTCATAGCATATTATTTTAATACAGTCTGTATATGAGCTGTCATTAATTTTATTTAGGATTTTTAAATCTTTATTCTTATGTGAACTGGCTATATTTTGTGATTCAAAAAGTTAATAAGGGATAAATTAATATTTCTCTAAGTTCAATAGCATTTTAAATAACATAGGAATTGCTTTTTTCTTAAAGGCTTAAGGAAAATCACCCTTAAAATATTCTTAGCCTTGTATCCTCCACAGAGTTAGTGCTTTAATAATTGTCTCAATTTATTTCATAAGTATTCAGATTTTCTATTCCTGCTTGAATTATTTTTAGAAATTCACTTTTTTCTAGTAAACTGTTCATTTTATTAAATTTGTAATATTAATTAGAATAAAAATGTGTTTATGACATTCTTTCCATATCTGATCTTAGAACCATTGTTTCTACAAATTGCCCCATTACTGACCATCAGCTTTGTGCCTGACCCTGCTCAAAGCACTGAGTAATTACTAATGAACAAAACATAAATGGTTTCAGGCTCTTCAGGATTACATAGCCAAGTGGACAAGAACAATGGTAAACAAGTAAACAAACAAGTAATTACAAATGGTTAGGCTTCCCTTGTAGCTCAGTTGATAAAGAATCTGCCTGCAATGCAGGAGACCTGAGTTCGATTCCCGGGTTGAGAGGATCCCCTGAAGAAGGAAATGGCAACCCACTCCAGTATTCTTGCCTGGAGAATCCCATGGAATGTAGCCTGGGGTTGCAAGAGTCGTACATGACTTAGCAACTAAACCACCATAAATGCTATGAAGAAATAACAAAAACTGGGAGTAGAGCTACAGGATTAAGAGAGTAGTATGGGAACAGCTCACTATGAGGTGACACTTATCCAGACCTGGAAGATTAGGAAGAACCAGCTTTGAAGGAAAGGAAGACAGAAGTACACGGTGGCTGAAACAGGAGGGGTCCCTGAGAAGCTTCTGGAAAACCAAGCAAGTAATGTAGGTCATTCAGTGGCTTTGGCGCAATTTCTGTTAAGATTAGGTGCTGGCAATCCAATCAAAAGGGGAAATTGTAACCAATTTTGCGAGTTCTTTATGTAAAGTAGAGAACAATTTAATGCCCCATATCCAAGAATGGGGTACTCTGCAATAAGCATTTTATGGATCATATTGTTGTTGTTGAGTCTCTAAGTCATGGCTGGCTCTTCGAGACCCCATAAACTGCATCACGCCAGGCTTCCCTGTCCTTCACTACCTCCCAGAGTTTGCTCAAATTCATATCCATTGAGTTGGTGATTCTATCTAACCATCTATGTCTCTGTTGCCCCCTTCTCCTTTTGCCTTCAATCTTTCTCTTTCCCAGCATCAGGGTCTTTTCCAACAAGTCAGCTCTTTGCAGTAGGTGACCGAAGTATTGGAGCTTCAGCATCAGTCCTTTAAATGAATATTCAGAATTGATTTCTTTTAGAATTGACTGGTTTGATCTCCTTGCTGTCCAAGGGATTCTCAAGAGTCTTCTCCAGCATCACAATTCAAACGCATCAATTCTGTGGTGTTCAGTCTTCCTTATGGTTCAACTCTCACATCACTGTAGATCTGTACATCATTACTGGGGAAACCGTAGCTCTGACTATTTGGATCTTTATGGATCATTGTAATCAGTTTAAATAATTTAAATAATTTCTAGATTTTACTATTAGCAGAGTTTAGTTTATGTAAGAATTGAGCAGAAAGTACGGAAAGCTCCTATATAACCCCTTTCCTCCCACCCTCATTCACTCCCCCACTGTATCACCTCACACCATACCCCAATCAGTTTCTCCTATTATTAACATCTTAAATTAGTACAGTAAATTTCCACAATTGATAAAAGTTTTTGCAATTAAGAATAAATTATGATACATTGTTATCAACCTCCATACTTCACATCAGGGTGTCAGTGACACAGTGGTGACCATAGCTGCCTTCCACAGTTTACATTAGGGTTCAGTCTTTGTGCTTTACATTCTGTAGCTTTTAAAAATGTATAATGTCATGACTCTACCATTACAGTATCATAAAGGATAATTTCACCACTCTAAAAATCTCCTGTACCCCATCTATCCATACCTCCCACCCTCTCTCCCTCTAAGGCCCTGGCAACCACTGATATTTACTGCTTCCATAGTTTTCCTTTTCCAGAATGTCATTCCATATGTAGCCTTTTCAGACTGGATTCTTTAACTTAGCAATATGCATTGAAGGTTCTTCCATGTCTTTCCATGGTTTGATAGTTTATTCTTTTTATCACTTCTGTTATCCGAATATACCACAACTTGTTTATCCATTCATGTCTTGAAGGACATCTTAGTTGCTCCCAAGTTTTGGCAATTATTAATAAAGCTAGTATGAATGTTATTGCACAGATTTTTGTGCAGGCTAGGTATTATTTTATTTGCACTGTCATTTATCAAAGAATTTTGATGTGTTTATTTTGGACTTCCCTGAGTTCCAGTGGTTAAGAATCTGCCTTGCAATGCAGGTGATATGGGTTTGATCCCTGGTAGGGGAACTAAGATCCCATACACTGGGGAGCAACTAAGTCTTTGCACCACAACCACTGAGTCAGTGTGCCACAACTAGAGAGTTCATGCACCACAATGGAAGATTTGCCTGAGAAAATTAAGATCTTGTATGCTGAAACTAAGATCAATGCAGCTAAATAAACAAATATTTTAAAAAAAAACAGAATATGTCTATATTAAAAAGATGACTCTCTGTCACTGCTGTGCAGAAAATAGTGGTAGAGGAGACACATGTGGAATTGAAGCTAGTAAAAAGGCTGCTAGAATAATGTAGGTGAGAAAGATTTACAGCTTGGACCAGAGTGGGGCTGAGGAGTGAAGAGAATGCATTGGGTTATACAATATGGAAGGGGAATAAATAGGACTCTCTTAAATGACCTGGATAACCATGATGGTGTGATCACTCACCTAGAACCAGATATCCTGGAGTGTGAAGCTAAGTGGGTTTTAGGAAGTATTATTACAAGCAAAGCTAGTGGAGGTAATGGAATTCCACCTGAGCTATATTGAATACTAAAAGATGATGCTATGAAAGTGCTGCACTCAATATGTCAACAAATTTGTAAAACTCAGCAGTGGCCACAGGACTGAAAAAGGTCAGTTTTCATTCCAGTCCCAAAGAATGTTCAAACTATGGTACAATTATACTCATTTCATACGCTAGCAAGGAAATGCTCAAAATCCTTTAAGCCAGGCATCAGTAGTACATGAACTGAGAACTTCCAGATGTACAAGCTGGATTTAGAAAAGGCAGAGGAATCAGAGATCAAATTACCGACATCAAATGAATCATAGAAAAAGCAAAGGAATTCCAAAAATAAGTCTACATCTGCCTCATTGACTACAATAAAGCCTTTGATCACAACAAACTGTGGAAAATTCTTCAAGAGATGGCTTTCCTGATGGCTCAGGTGGTAAAGAATCAGGCTATAAAGCAGGAGTGCATGCATGAAAGAGACTCAGGTTTAATCCCTGGGCCAGGAAGATCCCTCGGAGAAGGGAATTGCAACCCACTCCATTATTCTTGAGGAAATTCCATGGACAAGGAGCCTGGCAGGCACAGTCATGGGGTTACAAACAGTCAGACATGATTGAGCAACTAACATTTACCTGCCTCCTGAGAAACCTGTATGCAGGACAAGAAGCAACAGTTAGAATGGACATGGAACGATGGACTGGTTCAAAGTAGGGGAAGGGATATGTCAAGGCTGTACATTGTCACCCTACTTATTTAACTTTTTTTAAATTTATTTAACTTTTATACAGAGTACATCATGTGAAATCTGGGCAGGATGACTCACAAACTGGAATCAAGATTGCTGGGAGAAATATCAACAAACTCAGATATTCAGATGATACCACTCTAATGGCAGAAATCAAAGAAGAACTAAACAGCCTTCTGATGAGGGTGAAAGAGAAGAGTGAAAAATATGCCTTAAAACTCAACATTCAAAAAACTAAAGTCATGGCATCTGGTTCCATCAGTTTATGACAAATAGATGAGGAAAAAGTGGAAACAGTGACAGATTTTACTTTCTTGGGCTCCAAAATCCCTTCAGACAGTGACCTACAGCCATAAAATTAAAAGATGTTTGCTCTTTGGAAGAAAAGCTATGACAAACCTAGACACTGTATTAAATAGCAGAGGCGTTACTTTGCTGAAAAATGTCCATAGAGTCAAAGCTATGGTTTTGGCAGTTGTCATGTTCAGATATGAGAGGTGGGCCACAAAGAAGGGTGAGTGCCGAAGAATTAATGCTTTTGAATTGTGGTGCTGGAGGAGACTCTTGAGAGTTCCCTGGATTGCAAGGAGATCAAACAGTCTATCCTAAAGGAAATCCATCTGGACTATTCATTGGAAAGACTGATGCTGAAGGGGAAGCTTCAATACTTCGGCCACCTGAAGCAAAGAACGGACTTACTGGAAAAGACTTTGATCCTGGGAAAGACTGAAGGCGGGAGGAGAAGGGGATGACAGAGGATAAGATTGTTGAATGGCATCACCAACTCAATGGACATGATTTTGAGCCAACTCCATTAGATAGTGAAGGACAGGGAAGCCTGATGTGCTGCATTTCATGTGGGGGCAAAGAGTCAAGCAGGATTTAGGGACTGAACAACAACAATCAAAGCCTCAGGAGAAGAGGGCTAAGGATCCACCATGGACAGCTCCAATATTTGGAATTCACAGAGGAAAAGCAAATTTCAAAAGAAACAAAGGGAGGACTGGAGACCTACAAGGAAATTTAGTGTAATGGAGCATTATAAAATCCAAATGAAAACTGGTCTGAGGAAGTTATCAATTGCAAGCTGTGTGTATTTGTTTTTTCCCCCTCATTTATATTCATCCTGCTTGCTAGTTAGGAGCCATCAATAATTTTTCTTTTTTATTTATTTTTATTTATTTATTTATTTATTTAAATTTTTATTTTTACTTTATTTTATTTTACAATACTGTATTGGTTTTGCCATACATTGACATGAATCCACCATGGGTGTACATGCGATCCCAAACATGAACCCCCTCCCACCTCCCTCCCCACAACATCCCTCTGGGTCATCCCCGTGGTTTATTTTTCTTTTACAGATGTTAATTCTTAAATTTATTTTACTAATTGTTTCTGCTACAGTTTTGTTTCCCTTTATTTCATGCATTAAATTCTAAAATTCATGATCATTATTTGTTAAGTAATTTAGATAAATAATTTACTTCCAGATTATAATTTTTGAATTATCAGGAACATTATATAAACTATTCATTATTATTATTTTCTAAAGAGTATATAACTTCATGTTATTCTTGACCATAACATATTTAAGAACCTCTCTTAACTTTTTGTTTGTTTGCATTCTTTACTATTAATGTTATTACTTCTTATATTGCACTTTGGCCAGGTAATTCAGTCTTGTAAAATTTATAATTTGGGAAATTTCTGGAGACCATGCTGTAGAACACATGATCAACTTTGTAGAAATGTTTAGGTCAATGCAAAAGAAAATATATTTTATTTGTCTAAGTTGTTGAGTTCGATATGTTTTATTAAATCAATATTATTGTTTTATTATTCATCTTGTATATTCTTAGTTGGATTTTTCCTACATCATCTATCAAGAACTAAAGGCAATATGGTAATATTTGTGGTATCATCATAATTATGTCAGCATCTATTTGTATTTCTAACACTTTTTATTCACATTTTAAGGTATATATTATTCATTAAATAAAGTTCATGACATCCATACTTCATTGCAGACTATAACAGTTTTTCAATGTAAATAAATAAGATTTATTGGTTATTTACCTTGCATTTATACTAATTTAATGAAACAATGCCTTGAAATCCACACTAATATTAATTTTTTTTAATGCCAAATACTTTATTCTTTTGCATTTGCCTATTAACTTTACATGGCCATTAGTGTTAATTATTCCCTATAATTTTATTCTAGGTAAAGATTTTATGCAAAGTATAGAACTGATTTTCAATTCCAGTTATTTCTTACTAGTGATGTTTTACCTCATTTCATCTATTTTCTCAAATAATCAATGACTTTTGTCTTGTTTTACTCTTTCTGTTCTTTTTTTGACATCTAAGAATCTTTTCTCTTTAACTTAAAAGTTATCTTTTTACAAGCTAAAGTTTTTTCTAAGCATAGTTGAACATTATTTTCTAATTATCAGTACCCATTGAATTCCTTATGTGAAAAAATAAAATTATTTTTAACTTCTTTCCAACAATTTTCTGTTTTAATTTTTATAATTGATCCTCTAGACCATTTTTTCCACACTTTATATCTTCTCTTTCAGTAAATCATATTATCATTTGTGGCAAATGATATCTATTTATGGCAAATTATTTTTTTAATGGTAAATTTATTTTATTTAGTGGTAAATTTGGTTTTAAATTTACTTCTGACCTTCCTCAAAGTGTGATCTCCCTATATTTAAGTTCTTTGTTTTCTGTTCATCTCTCATCTCATCTTACTACTAAATTTGGGTAACTTTCCCCCCAGGAAACATAAATGTCTGAACTACTCTCAGTAATTTTTTGTTTCCTCCATGGAGTTAAAGTTTCTTGGGAAAAGGGTTATTCTTTTCCAAGAAACTTTAACTCCATGGTCTCCTGTCCTGTTGTAGAGGAAAAGTCTGAAACACATCTGATAGTTCTTTTCATTATTATTTCTAGTTAGATGCTTCCACCAGGAGGTCTTTATACTTAAATTTAACCATTTCTTCAGACTATGCCTAGAGGCTTCTCTTATTGAATGTATTTTTCTGATTTACAACGAGCCCCTTTGTTTTAGTACAAGCTTTTATTGGTCAGAATCATTTTTCTCTTTTATAGGCATTATGTTTTCTGTTATACCCATTCTGATCTCCATAAGTATAACCACCTCCACAGATACTTTGCCTTTTGACACAGTTCTTCTGTATTCTAATTAAGTTTTTCAAATTCGTTCTCCAAACTGCTCAATTTACTTTCTGATAATATTAATTCTAGTCTTATACTTTATTTTCTTACCTTTTAGTAAGAAAGGTAATTAGATCCCTATCCTATATAATTCTCCCTACCTCTTCTTCCCAATTCTTCATGCCAATATGTCATTCTCTCTCATCTTTCACATTTAATATTATGGGTCTTTTATTTTATTGCAAGTATAAAACACATGTTTACTTCTCTAGACAATATTTTAAAATTGTGTTCTTTTCCTTTGCATCAGGATGTTATGTTTTACTCCTCCCAGGATGAAAAATCTTTCTGTAAATACTTATTCCTAGTTTCCAGATACAGTTTATTTTCTCTGATCAATCTATTGGATGTTTGGGTGAAGAGAGGAAGAGATAAGAGCAATATTTTACTGAAATTTTTAGAATTAGAATAAAAGATAATAAAAACTGAAATAACTGAATCTACAAAGGGTATACAAATTTATGCTAAAGTAGATTGTATTTCTATATTTTCATTGAGTGAAAAGGTACAGAGTTGATATTCAATGAGAAACTTAGAATATATTATGTAAAATCAATAAAAATTTGTTAAATTTAATAGCCTTTGCTTTTCCAAGATTTGAGGATACTGACACTGTCTCACATATCAAACAGCCTATTAAATTCACAACATCATTAGGGCATTGAGAGATAGCTCTGTTAAAACTCTTTCACAGATGGATAAAGGGAGGCTCAGCTCTGACCAGTTGCTTAAGATAACATAAGTCAATAGAGAAGCTGGGTTTAGAATCACAAAGCCTATCTAATTCATGCAGTTAAAAGCAAAAATCAATGAAGGAGTTTAGTGATTTGAAAATTAAAACACCATCGTGCTATCTTTAAGAGCTGGAAGCAAACTATTGATTCATAAATCTCCTTTTTATGTACTCCTATCAAATAATGAGATTGTTATTTTTCTTAGCAACAACATGTTCAGAAATGGGAAATGCTGAGCTGCATTATTCAAAAAATTCAATTGAAAATCACATATTAATTTTGTGAATTTGTTCAAAATAATAATGATTTTGAGTATCACACAACACGGAAAATATAACTGTCTCTAAAGTGTGACATGTACAAGGAATTCCCCTTAGAGTTCACTAAGGAACAAAGCAGTATGTAGTAATAGCAAGTCTAGCAATAAATGGAGTAATTAGAATGTGCTTGGTAACAGCTGACACATAATTACAGCAATCACATCAAAACTGAACGAAAATACAGGAAAGAGAATAGAGATCTGATCTTCATATTAAGAAGAAATAAAACAATAAGTTAAATCTCATGCAAGAGGAAACTCCTTATTCCAAATGCACACAGGCACTCAGACCAGCCCATTCACAGATGTTTGTGGCTGGTTAACTGCTTGACTGTCCTGGATGTGAAACCTTTTGCTCCTTGGCTCTGCACAGACACAAGTTTTGGGGGAAAGGCTTGACCGGTTGGCTTCGTTTGTTAACAGAATTTTCTAGCTCTGAGGCACATGGTTTGCCCATGCCAATTTAATATAAATTACTTCCACAGGTGATCAGCTGTTCCTCATCTCCTTTGAAATCAGAGAAAGAAAAAAGAACTTAAATGTGAGCATGTGGGATCTAAAGGGATTAAGAATCACTCTGACAGGGAGCTATCTGATCACAGGAATGTGTTACTAATTAGACTGGGACACTGGAGAAATATTAACTGAATTGGATTGAACTCCATGAGGGTAGCTGTATATTCAGAAATGTTCTTGGCTTAACACTGCTGGCCAAAGCAAAAAAAAAAAAAAAAGTGATTCTAACAATATTTTGCTCAAAAAAGGTAGGTGTTCTACCTATAGGCACTACACAAATAATAAGCAATTATACTGGGAGAGATAGGGGAAAAAAGACCCAGAGCTTTAAACACTGCAATGATGAGAAGTGATCCCTGTATTTTAACATCTTGCTACTCAAAGTGTGATCTGTAGACCAGTAGGATCAGCATTCACTAGAAGTTGGTCAGAATTACAGGCCCTATATCTGTTGAGTCAGAATCTTCATTTTAACAAGATCCAGAGATATGTATGATGCCTGAGTTTGAGATGCGCTGATTTAACAGATTCATAAACCACCAGAGGGGAAGAAATCTTGGTTAAGGTCTTATCTAATCTCCTTTTCCAAATGTGAACACTCACCAAAGTTGCATGGCTAAAAGGCAATTAAATGTTGGATAACTAATTAATGTCAGAGTTAAATCTCAATCCTAGATAGTGCCCTGTCCATGATCCGTATTACTATCCTCCAAATTTCCAAATACCCAAGAAAAATGAAAAAAATCTGCTCAATTAGCCTGTTTCCTAACTTCTCCCCATTCGATCCTATACTAGTATTATAGTCCTGAACTCGTTTTTATTTTTTTTTTTTAATTCTCATAAACAAATCGCCTGTCAAGGAATAAACCTGTTAACAGGGCAGACTTATGGAATGCCAAGGTTACGTATTTAAAAGATCTTCTCTCTTCCAGTCATTACTGATGCAATCAAACATACAGTAAGAGATTGCTGGAAATGATTAAATGTGTTTTATTTTAGATTGACAACTCCAGTGGGGAGGTTGAGAGAAAGGCAGGAAAACCAGGGCAGGTGGGAGGGAAGAGCAGGAGTCGAGCGGGGGCACTGCGGTGGCATGCCTGTCTGACATCACTGGCTTAACATTTGTATTTCAGTCCATCGCCTGACTAATAACACTATGTAGTGAAATAAAGCACCCATTCTGGAGGTAATTGTTATGTGGTGGAATATAAACAAGCCCCATTCTGCAGTATATTTACCACAGTGCATATTTACGAGTTGGGTTTAATTAAAAGTCGGGAACACTAGAGCTATTTTTTAACTAGATGCCTATTATCTAGTGTCAAATGCTTGGTTTTAATCACGCATTTTATATCATCGTGACCTAGATCACTGCCTGTGACATATGAGATAGTGTGTTGTCTTTCCTGAGAAGATGTAGCAGGGCTTGATGGATGTTTTCTCATTCCTAACCTCATTACTACCAGCTTCCCATCCATCTAATAAAACGCTATGATAGAGAGTGGGAAGGTGCTATAAATCATAATATTCCAGCCGCTTCCAGCAGATTCATTAGAAATGCTGACTATATATCTCACAAACAGAAAGTCAACACACAAAGTAGGTTGCTGCTTCTCCCCAGGATCAAGACATCCGGTTCCTTACCTCTCCCTCTTCCAGTAGAAAAAAGGTTCCTTTTAAATGCCCCCCAACCAAAAAAAAAAAAAAAAAAAGGCATTTAATGAACCACTGCATAGCTTTCTGTTCTCACATGATTTATCTAATACAGAGTTGATAAATACTAGTTTTAGTCTTGTTAGGCACAGTTTGATCTTTATTTTCCTGGTTGGTTGGAAGAGCTGTTGACTACTAAGTGTTCAGTTCAGTTCAGTTCAGTTCAGTTGCTCAGTCATGTCCGACTTTTTGCAACCCCATGAATCGCAGCATGCCAGGCCTCCCTGTCCATCACCAACTCCCAGAGTTCACTCAGACTCACGTCCATCGAGTCGGTGATGCCACCCAGCCATCTCATCCTCTGTTCGTCCCCTTCTCCTCCTGCCCCCAACCCCTCCCAGCATCAAAGTCTTTTCCAATGAGTCAACTCTTCGCATGAGGTGGCCAAAGTATTGGAGTTTCAGCTTTAGCATCATTCCTTCTAAAGAAATCCCAGAAAGAAAACTAAATCAGTTGATAGATTGGATCTCAGAGCTTGGGTCATTATTGTTTTTGTCCTGAGAAAGAAAAGGACCCTGTGTCTACTTAAGGTTGAGGTAGAATTATTGAAGAGGTAAATGAGCACTCTAATATTACCACTTCTTACAGCTCTTCCCTCTTTTTCAATCATTCATATGTTCATTTATTCAGCAAACAGGTCATGAGGCCCTACCATAGGCTAAGCCCTGTGTTAGATGCTAGTTTACAATCATGAATCAGACACGGCCTTCCCTCAAGAAGCTTGCACATTAAATGAAAAAATAAAGCATAATGGCAACACATTAGAGGAAGTCCTGATCCAGCCTGGGCAGGGTGGTGGTGGTGAAGGAAGGCTTCCAAGAGGATATGAAACCTAAGGTCACGAGAGGAGAGGACAGGGAAACTGTTCTAGGAAAACAGAACTGAGCACTGCAAAGATTCAGACCTATAAGAAGGGTATGATCCAAGTTCTGCACAGCTGAGACCAAGAGGGGCAGGGAGTGAGGGAGAGGAAGAAGTTTAGATGCAGGAGAGGCCAGACCATGAAAAGTCCGGTATGCTTTATAAAGAAATTTAAGCTATTCTGAGAGCAATGGGAAACTATTAAACACTTTTAAGCAGAACAGTGACATGGTGGGTTCTCCATTTTATAACGATCACTCTCACAATAGTGGGGAAAAAGAGGTAGGAGAGACGGGATGATGATTAAGTCAGGGAGACTACCAGAGGGCAAAGGCAGTAACAGCATGAGATGTGAGGCTGGAGAAGCCTGGAAGTGGTTGAGAACTATTTATGAGTAGAGATGACAGGACTAGTGATTGATTTGATTGCCCTAACCTACCTGCTCACCAAGTCTATTAGTTCTTTTTTCAAACTAAGCATTATATAGCTACTCCTATTTGTTCCCACAGATACTGAAGACTCTTTCCACAATGATAAGCCCTGTGCTATATCGCGACTGACATCTATATCTGGGCTAATCTCTCTGGTCACCAACCCATGTTCTACAACCTAATAAATCCTTAGAGGCCTCTTCTCTATTCTGCAATCTCCAGTACCTGTCATGCACTTGATCACTGCTATCTACAGCACTAGTCCTCAAACTTAAGTGAATATCTCAATCACTGAGATGCTAGGGTGTGGAGCCTGGGGCAAATGAGGAAGCCCAGCCCTTATCAGGATAAAACTTCTGATTTAGATATGATACGGTATCCATAAATAAGTCTTATAAACAAACATCCAAGATAAAGTTCAGAGCTATATCCTGGAATTCATGGATCTCTGTAATTTCTCCACTGTATACTGATAGAGTGGATATCAGTAAATAAACTGTCCTGATAATCCTGTCTGGGCGGGGTGTTGGTAGTTGAGGAATGCTTTCAAAAGGAAGTATGCTGTCCTGATACCCACTATAACTTACTTCCCTTCCCACATCACTTCTCTGTTGTCCTGTGGCTTGGTTTCTTAATGTAAAAATGACTGATAAAATCATTCCCACATCCATACCTTCAGACATATTGTTCTGTCTTTACCTTCAGCTTATCTATATTCTATCAATTTATGCAAGCTCAGTTTCCATATCTGTTAAGGAGGGTATGGAACAGATTAAATGACATCTAAGTTACATTTTAACCTCACTATTCTTTTAAGCATTCCCAAACATGAACGTCATCCTACTGCATCCTTCAGACATAGACTGGCGATTCAATTCACATGATAGTATACATGTTAGAATGTCATTCTCCCAAATCATCCTACACATCTGTGTCTCTTTCCTGTCTTGCATACAGGGTGTACTTCACTCTGTATAATCGGCTCCAGTTTCATCCATCTCATCAGAACTGATTCAAATGAATTCTTTTTAACCCCCAGGCAAATAAACTATTTTATAAATAGACTCATATCAGGTCCTAGCTTGATTCTTTATTACCAGTATGATATAGGGCAAGTTGTTTCATAAATTCAGCTTCCTTATCTGTAAAATAAAAGTTTCTGTCTTGTAGAATTGTTGCAAAGATTTAAAAAGATAATCTACTTAAGGCAATTAGTAGAGTGTTTAGAATTTGCTAAAGGCATTTTACAAAACTTAATAAAAAACAAGGTGACAGCTTACAGTTCAGTCTGAAGCACCTTGAAGACAGAGATGGAAACTTTTTTTATATTGTTGACCACTTCCCTCACTCCAGAAGCTGACACAGGATAGCATCACATAGGAGATATTTGTCGACTGATATTTATGGTACTCTAAAAGAAAAATAAGCAGGCATGGCAGACATGAATCTTAGTACACAAACTCAGGTATTTCAGAATGATCATGTACGCACATTTTCTTTAAATCATTTTCAATGATTCCTCCTCCTTTATTGAAGGAAATTCAGTGTCAGTCATCGTTATCTATTCCAGGAGGAAAAATCCTAGGGTCTTTTAAAAGACAAGAACATCAGGGAATTTTCACACTGTTCCACACTGGTCACTACTGAAATGCCCAGTGACCCAGCTTGTATGGTTCCTGTAGGTCACCAGCAACTTAGTTTCTTCTCCGCCTTGCGTTGAATAGTAGGCAACTGGACTAGCTACAGTTCATGCTTGAACTCAGGGTACAGTTCCCAGTGTTTCACTTGGCCATCACTTCTGGGATTCTTTCATCTTCCCAGGACTTTGCCAGGAGTCAGACATGAGCCCCACTCCAAAAGGATCAGATCATTCTCTTTTCCTGTGTCAGTCAAAGGGATTACCCCCCTGTACTCTATGCTATGAAAGACAGCTCCCTCTCTTACTTTCTTGGCCACCTAATAATGACTTTAATAGGGTGCCTACATAATGACTTTAATAAGTTTAGGATTTGCTTTCAGTCCTACTGAAAAAAAAAATTCTCTGAGGCAGGGAATTATTAAGGACCTGACTGCCTGTGTGAAATGAGAAAAGGAAAATAAATGAAACAATAATGAGCACAAATTAATATTTTAATAAACTATCATTCCCAACAGGAGTAATCAATTTGCCTGAACACTGAAGGATCAAAGCACAAAATAAAGGGATGCTGGAATGATGACAGCATATTCCTTCCGTGAGTCGGACAAGACCTTTCTCTCTATAGTTTTGGCACTGGGTAAAAGAATAGGCCTTTGGTCAAGACTAGGATTCACTCTACCACCTTTCCAAATTGTAGGAAACTTTTTGACTGTTACAATGAGAGCATTATCCATGCCGGCAAAGCACATCTTGCCTCTTGAAAGAACAAAGGCTCAGAGAGGCCATAAAAATTGCTCATAAGTCTTTGTAGACATCAAAGGACTCTTACCAACAACATGCAGATGACTTAGTGAAAGTAAATCAGGAACATATGGATTAAGATTTTCTTGAAATACACATGGATTTAGAAACAAGGTGAGGAGGGAACTGCTTAAGGCCAAATGCATTTTGGATAATCTAAACATGTGTGTGGCTATTACCAGTAACATTTCCACCCCACCCCAACCCCAACACACACATACAAACATTCACTCACTGCATAACCTAGGAACCGAGAAATGGTTAAGACCACACACCATGGGAGATTTGTAGCTTTTTACCCAAGGTTAGATTAATTCAACGATGATTTTCTTAATGTTTTCAGAAAAGAGGAAAAGAGAAGGAAAGTAGATTGACTGGTGATTCAAGATAAATAACAGACTTTTGATTCTGATTTCTGATTTCAAGAATAACCACATATCTACTTAGTTGGCCTTGGTCTTCTCAGCTATAAAATGTAGGAAGTGGATTGATTGATTTCGTTAATGCTCAAAAATGTCTTTACTCTCTGACCATTTTGTTCATCTACTCCTCCTCCTCACTCTTCCTTTTCTAATTTGGGCATGTGAACATTTTTACAGCAATAATAACAAGATCTAAACGTTTAGCACTAAAATATCCTATTATCCAAGCCTGGCCACAGGAAAAATTCAGAGCAAGTGAGAAAGGGTCTTAAGTATCTACCATTCACATTTTCTATCCCTCTTCTTCCCATGGAATACCATCACTGAGCACCTCTGCCCTCACTCACCCCAAACGCTTAAAGTAGCCCAATAGAGAACTCACACTAAGGGCTGAGCTATAGCATGTGTTGATCTCTTTCATAAATAGGAAGTCATGTGGACTTTAAAAAACACTGGTTTATGACAATCGGGAAGCATCAAGAATTAAGTTTAAAATTACAAGACTAGAAACTGGAAGGAGCAATGTAAAGCATTTTATTACATATTTAAATCCTGATTATTAAAGTGAGGAAAGGTTACTACCAGTACCATCAGCAACAGATAGACTGAATAGCTACTGAGGAATTCTTTATAAAGAAAATGTTCTCATTCATAGCATGCCTGATACCCTGAATCGGAAACAACTCTTTCTGGGAAGGCCTACTGTCTTCTGATAGAAAATATTTAAGTATTAAATAGTTCTGATAGAAGATATTTAGGTACTAAAACTATTATTCAGCAATTTTCTGTCTCTAGTGTAACTGCTGCAGTATGGTTGTAGTTATTTCACAATTGCTCATTTTCCAAGTGTATGCAAAGTAGATAGTGACTGGGATCTGTATTTGAGACAGAGATCTAAATTTTCAAACTTAGTTTTGAGTTAATAACCTAAGTGAACCCAGACACAGTGCTGACATCAAAACTCTTCTCTCTATCAAGATGTACAACGTATAGAGATTCTTTCCTGAGAAAACTGCTTGTAACATATGAATCCCAATTACTGTATGATAAAATTTTGTGATACAGTAAGTCACCTACATATAAAACTTTAAGATGTGAACTTTCAAAGATGCAAATGAATTGCATCCAACAAGGAACAAGAACCTCTGTCATTAACGTCAGGCGTGAGTGAAATAGCAGTTTGCCCTCCATCTCCTATTGCTGAGGATCTTCAGCTCTACCATCTTCCACATACTCTCCTTCTTTCAGTCAGTAACTCTTCTTGCCTGTTCACTTGATGCCAGCCCCTGTATGCTGGCTGTTGTACTGTACCACTGTACTTTTGAAGGTACTGAACTACATGATGAAAAATGTTTTCTCTATCTTTTGTGTTTGTTTTTATGTATTATTTATGTGAAAAGTATAAACCTATTATAGTATAGTACTACCTAGACAACTGCATTAGTTGGGTATCTAGGCTAACTTTATTGGACTTATGAATGTGATCATGAAATGGAACTCTTTTGTACATAGGGGACTTACTGTGTAAATATTCTGATCTTGAAATAATCTTTCCTATCACCTTGTCCAGCTGGACCATGTTAATTTCTCCTCCTATGTGCTCCCATAGTACTTTTTATTTTCTGATCATAACACTGAAGATTGTTAAGATCTGAGAGAGGAAGAATGGTGACTACCCTGTTCTCAATTGTATTTTCAGAGCCTAGACAGTGCATGGCATACATATTAAATATTTCCTCAATACACACATAAATAAGTTAACTTTATTTCATGACTCTGTTACTAAAATTAGTACTGGATAACTTTTGCTGACTCTCCAAACAATCTAGCCATCTCTGGCCCCTAGTTTACAAACATTATAGTTGGACCCTCTGTGGCTTCAAAGGGCATTTTATAATGCTTTTATTTGCTGCTATCCGTATTTTAATTTGAGCACTGCATTAATTCCATTTCACAGATGACAAGCCTATGGCAAAACCTATACATCTAGCCCCCCAAAATGAAAGTAGTTCATGAACAAAGGTGAAAGGGATCACCCAGAAAATCCTGACTTTCAGTTCCGTTTGTACTTCCTCTTAAGAAGGAAATCTCAAGCTGTTTTTGTGGAACTCAAGGACTTTGTGAATGTGTTTTGCAGATATGTAGACATATATGTCAAACGCACAAGCAAAAGTAAAACCTGACAATGAAAATCCACATGAGAGTGAAAATCACAGCATTGAGGTGATACAATTTATTCAAGCCTCGAATTTATTCCCGCCTGCTGTGTTGGCATTCCTAGGCATGCTATGCTGGGGACACAGAGCTAAATAATAACATTAATATCCTTTTATGAAAAATGCAATCTAGTCAAAAATTTAAAATGTACACGAAGAATTAAAGTCCCCTTTAATGTATTTCTTTACAAATTATTGACCAAGGAGAAAGATACTGCAGAACTCTTTTTGCTCATTTTTGAGAAGGTTCATGGAGGAAAATATAGATTTGTAGCTTTGTATGAATACTGCATAAACACAATAGGATAAGAAAATTTAAGCATTTATGTCCATTTCACCATAGCACCCATCTGAAAATGATGTGACACCTGTAATGATAGTCAAAAGGAATGCCCAAAATAGAGCAAACAAACAACAACAAGGAAAAACAGGAGCTAATGTCCCTATTAAAGAGGCTGCTAAAATAATCAGGATGTTTAGATATACATTGTATAGGTGAGCCATATGCTGAAACAATGCTGGGGTACTTCAGAGTTGGGCAACCATACAAATTAACATGTGCTCTTTATATTTCCTAGTTTGGGAATTATTTATAATTATAGTGGCAGAGAGTAGTTTGCCTTTTATATTAAACTTTATTGGCTATTCTGAACCAAAACAAGAATATTTATTGTACAAATATTTCAAATGAGAATATATTTGTTTGTTTATAAAATAAACCTCATTAACTAAATACATGTTTAACATGATATAATTCTACTACCTGATAGTTTTAATAAGTGAAACAAGTTCAGTTTGGCTTGTTAGGGTTACAGTATCACAGTACTACAGATATACTGTGAGCAATGTAATAAACTAAATCTTTGAACTTGATATGCTAAGCAAAATAAACAGTTAAATTTTACTGGTTGAAAAGTTGTAAATTTCTGACAAAGGCAGGCTCTGAAGTATCTAAAATAAAGTAAATTTGAATTTTAAACATCTTATTGGCATAAAGAATATCATAAAACTATTTTCCCCATAGAAGAGTGAAAATTTAGGTACATGAGTATGAATTTTCTCTTAATTGAACACTTACCAATGATAGCGTGTAAGTAGTATTTATACACTGGCATTAACTCAACTTTGGTGCTAACTGCTTCTACCACATCCTTTTTAAGGTTCTGGTTCAGTTCAGTTGAAAATAGTTCTGAAATTTCAAAGCAAACCATTTACTACTAAAGTTACTACTTGTAAGTACTGAATTTTATGACTGCAATACTGTGGAGCCAAACAAAATACAGAAATAAATTGGGTGATGATGTTGATAAAAAACTAGGATTGTCATCCAAACCCCCAATTTTAAAGTTTAAGTGTTAATCCAAAGAGCCAGGTTGTTCTCACTGATTTATTTATAGCAAGTCAGTGTTATAAACTGTAAGCATAAAGTAATGTTATACATATAAGAAAGGACTTTTAAGTTTTGTTTGCAACTCCACATAAGGTTTCAGTCCTTAAAGGGTTAATATTGCTAAAAATGACACTGACCTGATCCAAACTCCTCCCTAACAAAAGGTTTTAAAAGTATGGAAAGACTAAGATACTATAAAGGATAACTCAGTCTTTCTGAGATTCTTTCTGAGCTTCAACAAGCAAAAGCAATGACAAATTTCCATAAAAGAAGCTCTTCTATCATCACTGTTTGTCTCAGAAGCAGACCCCAGGAAGAGGATCTGAATACTAGTGACATTTAGGGAGATGCAGAAATGATACATAGGGAAAAGAAAAGTGAGAAAGGAAGAGAAGGCAATTAATTAAGAGTGTATTATTAGGACAGTTTCACTGAGCACAACCAAAGCATAATTCCACACGGAACCTCTGGGACACAAGGTAGAAACCATCTATCTCATCTGTAGGGCAGGAAAGCTCTATATCGCAACTGCTAATCAGTCACTGGAAGAAGTCTGCTCCAATAGGTGTGAATTCTGGGCACTTCCAACATAAGGAGTGGGAAGTCCAGCCCAGTACAGAGGGAGGAAGGCCTGTGAACTCATGAAGAGCTCTAAGAGTAGCTGCTCCAGGTACACAGTGTTTCCCAAACTAACTGATGACCTAATTCTTTACTTTGGCCACCTGATGTGAAGAACTGACTCATTTGATAGTATGGGGAGGGAGTAGGGAGGGGGGTTCAGGATGGGGAACACGTGTATACCTGTGGCGGATTCATGTTGATGTATGGCAAAACCAATACAATATTGTAAAGTAATTAACCTCTAATTAAAACAAATATAAAATAAATAAATCAATACATTAAAAAATAAAAGAAAAGACCCTGATTCTGGGAAAGATTGAAGGTGGGAGGAGAAGGGGACAGCAGAGGATGAGATGGTTGGATGGCATCACCGACTCAATGGACATAAATTTGAGTAAACTTTGGTAGTTGGTGATGGAAAGAGAGGACTGGCATGCTGCAGTCCATGGAGTCACAAAGAGTTGGACATGACTGAGCGACTGAACCAAACTGAATTCTTTTTTTTTTTTCATTCTTAAATAATTTACACTAGAGCTTTATTGTTTTGGAAATAGTAAAATCATACAGTGCCCTAATGAACATTATAATATAAAAAGTACTTCCATATACCTTATCTATTTTGAGTCTTAAAAACCAGGTATTATTATCTCCATTGTATAAGTAAGAAAAACTGAGGTCTAGATAGGTTTATGGATACTGGTAGACGCAAAAAGCAAACTCAGACTTCCTATCTTAAGATCCTAAATATATCAAGCTACTTCTTATAGGAAATACATTTTCAACTAATAACATATAAGTTTATCAAAGTAATAAATAAATAAATACCAGGGCTCCTCTGGTAGCTCAGACAGTAAAGCGTCTGCCTACAATGTAGGAGACCCGGCTTCAATCCCTGGGTTGGGAAGATCCCCTGGAGAAGGAAATGGCAACCCACTCCAGTATTCTTGCTTGGAGAATCCCATGGACTGAGGAGCCTGGCAGGTTACAGTCCACAGGGTTGCAAAGAGTTGAATATGACTGAGTGACTTCACTTTCTTTATTAAAGTAACCCTCCACCATACCATATATACAGTTCTATGAAACTCAGTAGATGAAAAATTTTTAGACAACTTTGAATTCCGTAGCTACTATAGATATAGTGAAGCTTGCTGTCACTTTAATGTACTGTGCTGTCTATAGTATTACTGATAGGTACCTGAGATAGCCCTATAAATTTTAAGCTTTTATGTGCCTTCTATATTTCACAGTATAAGATCACAATTTATAATGATATGATATATTGTCATAGAAACTGTCAGCTAGCAAAGTCCAAATATATTTTAAAGATTTGCAGTTACTAACTGTACTGAAGGAAAAACAAAGTCTTCAAAAGCATATAGATCTATGATTTGGGAATTTTTAAGCTAATATTTATTGAGTGTTTACTATGTTCCCCACACCACTGTAAGTAATTTATAGATATTAATGCATGAGTTCTCAGAACAGCTCTCTGGGGTGAGTCTGTCATCCTCTACACAATTTGACAAGTGAAAAATCTAAGCGCAAAGTTAAATAACTTGCCCAACTTATATAGTTATAAGGGGTAATGCTAAGATTTGACCCATGTAATCTGGCTTCATGGGCTACATTCATAGACCTTATGCCTACTGGACTTAACCACAGAGTTGTTCCATGTATTGGCCCATTAAAAATTATCAAGTTTTTAATTTTTATTTAATCAGTGTAAAGAGAAAGTACTTCCTAAACAATCATTGTCAGATAAAAGATCATTTAAACTTGCCTGTATTATGAATAATTACTTCCAATAGACTTGACCCAAACTATCTTAGGCAGAACTTTAATTTTCTAAGATCTCCCTGACATTTTATTCTCAAGGGCTTTTAAAATTTTTATTTTCTGAAATAAAATCTTCATGTGCATAATTAGAGGCTGCATATTGGAAATGAAGGAGAGGGAGGAAGAGTGAATGAGAGAGAGAGAGAGAGAGAGAGAGAGAGAGAGAGAGAGAGAGACAAGGAGAGAGCGCAAGAGAATATAGATATATACATTCTCAGCCTGAAACAGAAAATATTATTGTTAGAAAGTCATTTTCTTGCTAAACTAAAGCAGTGCACATTATTCTGATTTATTTAACAGATGTTCTCCTGAAAGAGTTATATGTTGATTTTGACATATTTGTGAAACTACATATTAACCGACAACACTTCTGGTTTTTTTGTTTGTTAGTTTTCTTATTGATGAAACCTTCAAACATGCTTTATCTCCTTTCTAGGTGTTTGATCAAGTAGCCAATAAACCAAAAACCTGGATATGCAGTAGTAAACCTTCTTTGTAAATCAAGCATCCTTGAAAAATAATACTAACATTTTTAGTTGGGCAAAACCAAGGAACAACCAGATATTTCTTTTCTTGATGGGAATCCTACAGCGTTATGTGAAATGAAAATATCTTCTGCTGTATTAATAAATAAGAAATGCCCCAGCCATCAGTGATTTCTGGCCTTCAAATGTGAAAGAGGGCTCCCAAAATTGCAATCCAGGGAATGCTGCCATCCCCCAGGGTGACTGCTGAGGAGCCAGGGGAGTGCAAGAAGCAAGGTGAACAGGGAAACCAGACTGGCCCAGATAGCTGAGCTGCATATGAAGAAATGAAGTCAGCGAGCCCCGAGGCTTGCATCTTCCCAGGCAAAGAATGCTAAATTCCTTAACTTGATACCTGATCTTTGATGTTCAGACTGCCTGCTCCCCATGTTGCAAACTCCTACATAGTCTGATTGATTACCCCTCCTGTCTCCTTGGAGCAGTTTTCTCAGAGCTACTGAGCTGCTGTCTCCCGAGATCTGAGTCCTAAGCATTCCCACCAAATAAAAGAACTCTCTACTTTCAGGTTGTGACTGCATTTTTCAGTCAACACTTAAAACATTGCATGTAAGGAGAAGGAGGCTGGCAATGGAGATGTTTGTGGGGGGAAATGATGTCTTTCAAGACTATGGAAGTGAAGTCACTCAGTTGTGTCTGACTGTTTGTCACCCCATGGACATAGCCTACCAGGCTCCTCCGTCCATGGGATTTTCCAGGCAAGAATACTGGAGTGGGCTGCCATTTCCTTCTCCAAGAATATGGAAGGAAATCCTAAATGAAAGACTTCAGACACCAATGCACAAATGGTCTATGACTCTAAGACCTCTCAATTAAAACTATTCACATCTTGGCAAAGAAGCACAAAAGCAGTAGAAAGGTCAATAAGAGAAACAAAGTGGATGCCAGGGTGGTGAGGTCAGCACCTGTACAGTGGCATCACAGCAATAAATAACTTCAACATTAGAATCAGTAATCACACCAGCATCCTACCAAACCACTACCTCCCATCTTACAATTTGCCCATGGGTAAAAGGAATTACTCACCATAGTCATGAAAAGCCAAACAGAGACAGTTTGGGGTATTATCCTCTTCTCAGAAGTGAGAATAAAAGAGATAGTTCAATGTTCACTAATGTTGATTTTCACTCTGAATCTCTTAATGAAAAAAAAAAAAAAAACCACATTCAAGCTGTCAGTCACCTAAATGTGTACATAATACAAAGTGATTACAAATATGAAAAAGTTTTTAATTGTGTGTGTGTGTGTGGCTTAACATTAATTTCTAACTTAAACATATACTCTGTATATGTGCATTTGAATATCTGTTTTCTTACCATGTGGTCACAGGCATGTAATCTTTGAGTTTTAAGAACAATTCAAACCTTCAACTGACATAAAGAAAAACTGAGTCATTCTGTGTAAGAAATTTTTAATCCCTTGCCATTCAAAGGAAAGCAACTCATACTCACAAATATTAATGCAAATGCATGTAGCCACAAGGATGTGTATGAGAAGCTATACATTAGCTGACATTATATTTTTAAAATCACTTTAGGGGCTTCTCGGTAGCTCAGCTGGTAAAGAATTCACCTGCAATGCAGGAGACCCTGGTCCTGGATTGGGAAGATCCCTTGGAGAAGGGATAGGCTACCCACTCTAGTATTCTTGAGCTTCCCTGGTGGCTCAGATGGTTAAGAATTCACGTGCAATGTAGGAGACCTGGGTTCAATCCCTGGGCTGGAAGGATCCCCCTACTCCAGTATTCTGGCCTGGAGAATTCCATGGACAGAGGAGCCTGGAAGACTACAGCCCATGGCGTTACAAAGAGTTGGACACAACTGAGCGACTTTCACTTCACTTGACTTCATAGTGCTTTAAATTTCAGTTAGCCTAAAGTCTAATTGACCAAATGTTGAGGCTGGCAAGTATCCGACCCATTTGGTTGAGGTCTCTATGTTCAATTTTAGTCATGAAAGGAAAATTAGACAACTACTCCCATTTTATGATATTGGTAGACAGATCTTATATATAAGTAAATAAAACATGGCTGGTGAACTCAAGCAGCTTCCGCTCCGCTTGTGGGGATGAAGACAATATATGATGAATCATCTTGGAAATGATTCAGCATCAAATAGAGGGGGGCAAAACTTGACCTGCACCTTGAAGTATAAGTACAGTTATTCAAAATCAGGGCACAGAATGAGCTGGTGAGAATGGGCGCACAGTAGTTGGAGATAAAGAGAGGATGGGGAGGAGTTCTGTGTAATGGGAAAGGAGAGTTTATATTAAAGAATCATGGAAATATATTTGAATAAGTAGAACAAGACCAAACCAAAAGCTTCTGCTATTAATAAAAATAGGTGCAATTAATAATGATAATAACTAATAATTTCTCTTATTAAAAAGTTTCTATTCCCCAACAATTAGAAAAATCTGCTGTATTTTATTTTATTTTATTTTGCTGTATTTTAAATCAGTTCAGTTCAGTCACTCAGTCGTGTCCGACTCTTTGCAACCCCATGAATTGCAGCACACCAGGCCTCCCTGTCCATCACCAACTCCTGGACTTCACTCAGACTCACATCCATCGAGTCAGTGATGCCATCCAACGATCTCATCCTCTGTCATCCCCTTCTCCTCCTGCCCCCAATCCCTCCCAGCATCAGAGTCTTTTCCAATGAGTCAGCTCTTCGCATGAGGTGGCCAGAGTACTGGAGTTTCAGCTTTAGCATCATTCCTTCCAAAGAATACCCAGGGCTGATCTCCTTCAGAATGGACTGGTTGGATCTCTTTGCAGTCCAAGGGACTCTTAAGAGTCTTCTCCAACATCACAGTTCAAAAGCACCAATTCTTTGGCCCTCAGCCTTCTTCACAGTCCAACTCTCACATCCATACATGATCACAGGAAAAACTATAGCCTTGACTAGACGGACCTTTGTTGGCAAAGTAATGTCTCTGCTTTTGAATATGCTATCTAGGTTGGTCGTAACTTTCCTCCCAAGGAGTAAGCGTCTTAATTTCATGGCTGCAATCACCATCTGCAGTGATTTTGGAGCCCCCCAAAAATGAAGTCAGACACCGTTTCCACTGTTTCCCCATCTATTTCCCATGAAGTGGTGAGACCAGATGCCATGATCTTAATTTTCTGAATGTTGAGCTTTAAGCCAACTTTTTCACTCTCGTCTCTCACTTTCATCAAGAGGCTTTTAGTTCCTCTTCACTTTCTGCCATAAGGGTGGTGTCATCTGCATATCTGCATATTTTAAATCACCAGTGACCAGAATGAGCCCTAAGGGTTTTTTTTATTATTTTTTTTCATATTCTATTCCTTTCTTCTTATTAAATATACTCTTTAGTTCTTTCATTAAGGATCTGTGAATAAATAGCTTTAACACACTTCTGGGTTTTTTTTTAATCTTTTGGGTTTTTTAATCATGTTTTTGGTGTTAGTATTTTTGTGTTTTTGTCTAGAGAACCATATAAAATTTCTTTATATTCTCTTATTCTTGAGTGATACTTTATTAACTATAGTCAAAACTGTGGAAATTTCTAGTTTCCAGTCTTTCCAGCAAGTTGGAACTTGTCTCTCCCAACCACATAACAAGGAAAAAGCTGCAAAAGCTAAAAGGCAACAATTCCTTCTAGATTCACAAGAGAAATGAGGCCCCAGGGCAAACCACTGCCCCCGAGAATGAAGAGACACACAGGCTGATAAAGAGAATCATAATTTACCAAATCAAAAATCTTTGCGGGAAGTAGCACCAAAGCAGAAAAACCTAAGCAGTGACTAATGAATTGTGAGAGGATCAAGGCAGAGAAGTTCACGAGTTTAAAACTCATGGGGGTCCAGTCTTGGAGTGGGGGATCCACACCTGCATGTGTGAATCTCCACAAGCTCTACCAGCTTCCTCTGACAGCAAAGATTGGTGAACAATTTCTCACTTCTTGTAGGAGGAGGATGAAAACACTCACTTGGAAAAGCGCCCAGAGCATTCTCTTTGTAACAAGCCTTGCCCTCAAGAGAAACTATTTTACCAGAGCCTAACCAGTCCATTCTGAAGGAGATCAGCCCTGGGATTTCTTTGGAAGGAATGATGCTAAAGCTGAAACTCCAGTACTTTGGCCAACTCATGTGAAGAGTTGACTCATTGGAAAAGACTCTAATGCTGGGAGGGATTGGGGGCAGGAGGAGAAGGGGACGACAGAGGATGAGATGGCTGGATGGCATCACTGACTCGATGGACGTGAGTCTGAGTGAACTCCAGGAGTTGATGATGGACAGGGAGGCCTGGCGTGCTGCGATTCATGGGGTCGCAAAGAGTCGGACACGACTGAGCGACTGAACTGAACTGCCTAGGAATTTATTCAAAGAGTAACCAACCTGAGGGAAGAGAAATATCCACCCCAATTGCCTTAACCTTCCTGTCCCACCTAAGGAGGAAAAAATCAAACAAAACTGAGATGCATCTGTGAAGATCACAGCCCAGGGGCACAGGCTCACCACAACACTGAAATCTAATCAAGTGTTAAGTTAGTCACTCAGTCGTGTAGCCCACCAGGCTTCTCCAACTATGGAAATTTCCAGCAACAATACTGGAGTGGGTAGCCATTCCCTTCTCCTGATCCAGGAATCAAACCCTGGTCTCCTGCATTGCCGGTGGATTCTTTACTGTCTGCGCCACCAGGGAAGCCTACCAGGACAATAGAATGCAATGTTTCCCAATTCTCTTTACCTTATCCATATCTGTGTGGGCTCCAGTGAAACAGTGAAAAGAACTATGCACTCAAGTGAAAGAACCATACATCCCAGACAATTTTAAAGAAGTCTCTAGATAAATCCAAAGACAACAGGTGAGACAAAAACAAGGACACCGGAGGAAATTTTAGCCTCTGAAACCTACAGCTAGAGTAAACAGTAAACAAAATCTAACCCCTAGTCAGATAAATATAAAACCTCAGTAAAGGGTTATTTACCTCAGTGCTTTTATCCACTATAACATGTTCTATTTTGAACAGCAACAACAAAAACTGCAAAGCATACTAAAAGATAAAAAATACAATTTGATGAAATGTCAGAACTGGACTCAGAAATGTTAGCATTATCAGAAAAGTAATTTAAAATAGCTATCCTAAACCATCATTTGAATGTATCATTCCATTGTTTTCTGCCCTTTATTGTAGTTTATATATATATATATTTTCACTCTAATCACTGTTTCTTCTGTAGGTAATCTCCTTTTTAATCTTATTAGTACCTAATAAGATTCTTTCCTTGTTTCTGGATATTTTTCTATGATATTTCCAGGTATGGGTTTATTTTCATTTCTAGAACTTATGTTTTTTTTTTTAATAATGTTGATATCTTTCCTTTAATAATGTTGATATCTTTCTTTGGTTATAGAAAACTGTAACCAAAGCTCTTTGAATGTTTCTCCCCTGATTTAGACAAATGTTAGACCTTTCTATTCCATCCTATCCTGCATATGTGTAAAGCTCTTTCATGTTTTCCATATCATCATCTGAAGTGCAATCTGCTTATTTGCTGATTTTTGGCTGGGCTGCCTTTACTGCTGCATGGGCTTTTCTCTCGTTGCAACAAGTGGGGGCCAGTCTTTGTTGCAGTGTGCAGGCTTCCCATTGCGATGACTTCTCTTGTTGTGTGGCATGGGCTCTAGGGTGCTTGGGCTTCAGAAGTTGTGGGTCCTTGGCTCTAGAGCATAGGCTCAATAGTTGTGGCATGCGGGATTAGTTGCTCTGCAACATGTGAGATTTTCCCAGACCAGGGATCAAACTCTTGTCTCCGGCATTGGCAGGCAGATTCTTTACCACTGACCCACCAGGGAAGCACCCTCTCAATTTCTTTAAATTGTTTTTCCAACCTATTTTTTTTTCCTAGCTATGTTCAATCCACTGTTTGATATAATTCATCCAGTTTTATTTTAATTTGAATGATTATATTTCATATTCTTGAAAGTTATAGCTTTATATTTTGCAAAATTACTTTTATATACTTTTGCAAACATACTACTGTTCTTTTCTTATAGTTGAGTTACCAAAAATTTAAAATACTTTATAGTATCTAATTAAGAGTGTTCATCCCAAATATTCTGAAGGACAAAGCTTGATACATCTTGTATTTGCTGATTCTCAATCACAGTTATAATCTATGTGTTTCCTGATTTTTTTGAGTTCATCTTTAGCTTGAGCTTTTCTGTGTGAATTCTGCATAGATGATTTGTAAAATGTCTCTCCAAGGTGACTCTTTGTTTGCCTATGCCAGGGTGCTCTACACCTAATAGCCTGGGACCAATCTCTATGTTCATTTTTCAGCGGGGGTTTTCTTACCACACTTATAGCATTAAATCAGACTCCAAGTGAAACTTTTTAAAAACAGAGATCCTAAACAAAGGCAAGTTTCTTTGTTGTTTCTCTGTGTCATTGAGTAGAATCCTAAAACCTCAGTAGTTACCTATTGCTGGTGGTGCTTTAGTCGCTAAGTCATGTCCAACTCTTGTGATCCCATGGACTGTAGCCCACCAGGCTCCTCTCTCCATAGGATTCTCCAGGCAAGAATACTGGAGTGGGTTGGCTTTTCCTTCTCCAGGGGCTGTTCCCAATCTATTACCAAGTACAAATTATCTTTCTCTCATCTTCCTCCAGTCTAGGACTGTTGTGGCATTGGTTCATATACCTAATGCTTTTTTTTTCCCCCCTGGTACTTGCTGATTTTCTTGTCTTGCTTTCTAGTTCCACCATGGATTTTTTAGAAATTCATCTATTCTTCCTAGTGTCTAAGAGTTCGCATTGACAGTATTGTTCTATTGGCTTAGACCATATCTTTCTAAAACTAAAGGGCCAAAGAGGGCCAAAATATTTTTTAATTCATATCTCAGAATGAACTTTAATGAACTCTAATGCTTTACCATGTGAAGTGAAGTGAAGTGAAGTCGCTCAGTCGTGTCTGACTCTTTGCGACCCCCGTGGACTGTAGCCTGCCAGGCTCCTCTGTCCATGGGATTCTCCAGGCAAGAATGCTGGAGTGGGTTACCATTTCCTTGGAAAATATAGAGAAGACAGACTTATGCCTGTTTTTCTGTCTATTTGTAAATACACATACAGACACAGGAAGCATACACACTCCCTACTTTCTGTCCTTGATAGGTTATATCTGTACTGAGGATGGCAGTGGGGATCAAGCAGGATGAGTCAGAAATGTCAGGTTAAAAAGGAAGTGTTTTACTCTATTCTAAGAATCTAAAACCCAGGAACTGAGACCAAACTCACTTAGTCACTTATCCACATACAAGCAAGTAGGTCCAGACAAAATGCCAAAAGTGAAAATGGGCTTCTTGGGCCAGAGGTTAGAATAAGGGAATGGAGCTGGCATGGATAGGCAGTTGCTAAAAAACTAAAAATAGCCACTCATAGTGGAAGGAGTGAAACAAGCCAGAATTCATTAGGAAATAAAAGCCCTAAACATTAATCCTAAATATTAATGGGTGTCCTTAACTTTAAAATGGAAATAACAGTGAAACTTATCTTCCTAAGCTGTAATGAGGGGTGATACGAAAAATATTAGTAATCGGCACCAGCCTATGCACCAGCCAATTAGTTGTTTTTCAGTCACCCAGTCGTGTCCAACTCTTTGTGATCCCATGGACTGCAGTATGCCAGGTCTCCCTGTCCCTCACCATCTCCCGAAGTTTGCCCAAGTTCATGTCCATTGCATAGGTGATGCAATCCAGCCATCTCATCCTCTGATGCCCTCTTCCCCTTCTGTCCTCAATCTTTCACAGTGTTAGGGACTTTTCCATTGAGTAGGCTGTTCACATCAGATGACCAAAATACTAGAGCTTTAGCTTCAGTATCAGTCCCTACAATGAGTATTCAGGATTGATTTCCCTTAAGATTGACTGGTTTGATCTCCTTGTTGTCCAAGGGATTTTTAGGAGTTTTTTCCAGCACCATAGTTTAAAAGCGTCAATTCTTTGGTGCTCTGCTTTCTTTATGGTCCAGCTCTCACAACCATACGTGACCACTGGGAAGACCATAGCCTTGACTACACAGACCTTGGTTGGCAGAGAAATGTCTCTGCTTTTCAACACACAGTCTAGATTTGTCATAGCTTTCCTTCCAAGAAGCAATCTTCTGATTTCATGGCTGCAGTCACAATCCACAGTGAGTTTAGAGCCCAAGAAGAAGAAATCTGTCCCTACTTCCACATTTTCCCCTTCTATTTGCAATGAAGTAATGCGGCCAGACGCCATGGTCTTAAATTTTTTAATATTTAGTTCTAAGCCAGCTCTTTCAGTCTCCTCCTTCATCCTCACCAAAAGGCTCTTCAGTTCCTCTTTGCTTTTTGCCATTGGAGTGGTATCATCCACATATCTATTTCTCCTGCCTATCTTGATTCCAGCTTATAACTCATCTAGCCTGGCATTTCTCAAGATTTGCTCAGCATATAGGTTAAACAAACAGGGTGACAGCAGACAGCTCTGTCATACTCCTTTCTCAATCTTGATCCAATCAGTCACTCCATACAGGGTTCTATTGCTTCTTGACCTGCATACAGGTTTCTCAGGAGACAGGTAAGATGGTGTGGTGTTTCCATCTCTTTAAGAGCTTTCCACAGTTTGTTATGATCCACACAATCAAGGCTTTAGTGTAGTTGATGAAACAGAGGCAGATGTTTTTCCGGAATTCCCTTGTTTTCTCTATGATCCAGTGAATGCTGACAATTTAATCTCTGATTCCTCTGCCTTTTCTAAACTCAGCTTGGAAACAGTTGTGAAAAGAATCAGTCTAGTCATACTATTGTCTATAGGTAAATGTCCTAGTTGTGATATATGTTAAATGAGATGGTGCAAGCAATGGATTGCCCATTGTGTCTGACACAGACCAAGCATTCAATAAGTATGAACTGTTACCATTGAAAATGAGTGAAAGTGAAAGTCACTCAGTCATGTCCTACTCTTTGCAACCCCATGGACTGCCCATGGAATTCTGTAGGCCAGAATACTGGAATGGGTAGCCTTTCCCTTCTCCAGGGGATCTTCCCAACCCAGGGATCAAACCCAGTTCCCCTGCATTGCAGGCGGATTCTTTACCACCTAAGCCACAAGGGAAGCCCAATTGCCATTAGATGAGATCAAATAAAAGCAAGATGTAAATAAATATGGAAAGATGAGGTCCATACGAGAGCCTCCAAACATATGGTTAATGTTCTTATCTTACTTTTATCAACTGGTAGATTCATGGAACAATGGAGTTATATTGGCCCAGAGAACAAAAGTCAGGTCAACAATGCCCAGAAATGATGTGAGCTCTTTCCATTTCACACAGAAATTAAGACAAACAGCCAGAAGAATTCAGGTTTCCTAATTCTCATTCTAGTATATCAAAATACCTCTATAATAATTATTTACATTTATATGGATTTCTGACAGTTTCCAAACTATTTTGACGTACATTATCATTTTCAGTGATAATCAATGAATGAACAAAAGGATGCTTTAGCTTCCAGCAGGGGTGAGGGTGGGACAGAACAGCAATATAACTGGATTTTAAATCCACTTTAGGGTGACCAAAATTTAAAGAATGTTGTTTTAAATGCCACAGCTCAAGAATTGGGCAAGTTCAATACATATCAATGCAAATATGTTAGATGAAGTGTGGATAGTCTCCATGGTAATTTCCATATGATGGATGGATGGATAGATTAAATTTTTGTTTTGAGCTTCTGAAAAAAAATACTACATAAAGCAAAAACTTCTTGAAATTATATCTCACAAAAGAATCTTCCTGGTAATACTGAAGACACAACAGAAATGTATCTCAAAAAAGAGCTTTCTATAACTGTGGATTCATCAGTTAAAACTTTTGACTTAGGGGAAAGAACAAGATGGTGGAGGGATAGGTGTACATGGAGTACATCTCTCTCTATGGATACATCAGGAATACACCTTCGGACACAGAAGTACATGCAGAATACCAGCTGAGAGCAGACAGGAGTACCTGACCAGCAGAAAAGAAAATATAGAACCATGCAAAGCTCAGTAAGACAACGGAATTAGAGGGAAAAACAGGAATGTTAGTAGGACTGGACCTGCCCTCAGTGGGTGGGGGAACTGAAGCAGGGGTCCGATCTCCACAGCAGGGCAACTGTCTGAGTCAGAGGAGAAACATTTAAGGCTGAGAGTGAAACAGCTGATCTGTGGCAGCCTAAATGGAATGAGAATCAGACAGTCCTTGCCTCAGCCATACAGGGACAGCCATGCAGGGACTCAAAAAGCGTTCCAGACAGGGACACAGATCCCCTGGAAGGCACAGCAGGCAGGGCTGGAGTTTGGGGATTGTGGAGGAATCCCCAGGTGAGGGCTGCTGTTGACTGCAGAGAGACAGATCGGGGGAATGTGAGGAAGGAGATTGTGGTGGGAAGATACCTGTGGAGGAAAGGTGGGCAGCCACAGAAGAGGGGCAATGCTGCTGAGTCACATGCAAGGGGTGGAGACATCATCATAGCCTCTCTCCTCCCACACATGTCAGCATTCACAGCTGAATAGAGAGGCTGGCCCATCAAATGCCTGATGCACTGAACTACAGAGTAGGACCCCACCCCGGGTGCTCCTTTAAGGGACTGATGCGCCAAATTACAGAGTAGGACCCCAGCCATGGGGGCCCCTCTATGTGCCTGATGCACCCAACAACAGAGAAGGGCCCCTGGCAAGGGAGCCCTCTACGTGCCTGAATGAGCAGAGCTACAGAGAAATACTGACCAAAGAGGCCTTCTGATTGCCAGCTAAAAAGCTCAGAAAGAGACTCTGCTAGGGCCATAACTCCTACTCCTGCGGTGGAGGCAGTCTGTGTCCCTGCACAATTGGCTCCGCCAGAGTCCCTGCAAGCCAAGCAGCTGTACCACCTTCACACTCAACTCTCACTGGGGCAGAGCTACCACAGGAAAAAAAGTCATGCGCCTGTGCACACAAGGTTGATTCAGTCATGTCCGACTCTTTGCAACCTTGTAGACTGTGGCTTACCAGGCTTCTCTGTCAGGGAGGAGGATTCTCCAGGCAAGAACACTGGAGCGTATTGGCCAATACTGGTTGCCATACCCTTCTAGAGCACTATATCTCCTGTTGCCCTAGCCATCAACTCCCCTGAGTACCTGGTGCTGCCAGAACCGGTGCAACCCACCAGCTGCACCACCTCCACATCTGGCCCTCATAGGAGCAAACCCAAGCTCTCCAGGACAGCCTCAGGAGCTAAACCCCAGTGGGTGACCCACATGTAGAGGTGGAAATGAAACCACAATTGAAACCCAGGGGCAGTGTGGCTAAGGAAGAAGACCCCGAACCTTTCCACCAGATGTACAAGCTGCAGATTAAATCCACACAAATCAACTAGGCAGACTCTGTGTCTATGGAATATATAAAAGATCATTGAGAGCTCCTACAAAAGAAAATGCACTAGCTCTGATAGCTGCAGACATTGGAGGCAAGAACACACAGGAGTAGGACCAGATTAGAATCTGAACCACCCCCACAGTGGGTCCAGAGGTTAGCATAGCATTAGAGGGCATCTTAGGGAGGTGAGGTGGACTGTGACTCCCAGTGAGGGAAAGGATTCTGACAGCAGTGACTCAAGAGAGACATTTATTATCCTTATGTTTTGACTTGTTCTTTAGATTTCTTTGAATTTTTTTTTCCTTTTCTTCCCCCTCTGTTGTAGCTGTAGATTTTATTGGCACAATGAAATCTAATTAAGCTTTTGAGCTTTTCTTTTTCTTTTTTTTCTTAGTCACGTTATTTATTGTTGTTATAAACCTCTGCTTCTACGTTGGGGTTTTGCAGTTCTGTGGAGTTTTCCTTTATTTTTTTCTTTTCAGTTTTAATTTTTAAACCTATTATAAATTTTTCTACATTTATTCCTTTGTTTGCTTTTCCTACTGTTCTTTTCCCCTTGCAGTTAATCCTTAATGTACATAAATCTTTATCTACCTCTATTTAACTTTGCATATCTACTCTTTCTTTCTTTCCTTTCCTCTCAAAATATTTTTAGTTTTATTTTCATTGCTTTGTTCCCCAATTGGCACCTTGCTTTAGTTTTGTTTTCCAGTTTGTGCTTTAGTTAGTTTTGTTCTTAACTGGCAAATATAATTTTTGATTTCCTTTGTTCAACAGGCCAATCTATTGTACTTTATTTTTGCTGGACTGTTTGCACTTTGCTCATGGGTATATACATATATGTGTATATTCCATAATTTGAATTATTATTTGCCTGATTTTGTAACTACCATTTGTCTGGAGTTCATCTTTGGTTTTTCATTTTTGGATATTTGTTTTAATCTCCCTTAGCGCCATAACAAACCACTTGTGGAATCTTTGTTCTTGACCAGAAATCAAGCCCTGAACCTTTGAAGTGGGACCGCTGACTCCAAGACCCTAGACTACCAGAGAACTAATGCTAGGGAATATCAAATAGTGAGAACTCACACAAAGGAAACCACTGGAATACAAGACCCAGTATCACCCAACCACCAGTAGCACCCTGTATAGGACACCTCATCTAAACAAGCTAAACAAAAATAGAAACCCAGTCATCAGCAGATAGGATCCTGACTACATCCAGCCTTGCCCATCACTGGAAAAACAAACAAGCAAAGAAACAAAAACTCAGCACAAATCTCACCCCATACGAAGCTTACACAAACCACTGGACCAACCTTAGGAGGGCAGAAACCAAAAGGAAAAAAGAATTCAACCTTGAAAACTGGGAAAAGGAGACCTTAAACACGATAAGTAAAAAAAAAAAAAAAAAAAATAGTGAAAATACAGAGAAATACTGCACAAATGAAGGAACAAACCAGAAACACAGAAGTCCAAATAAATGAAGAGGAAATAGGCAAATTACCTGAAAAAGAATTCAGAACAGTGATAGTAAAGATGATCTTGAAAATAAAATGGAGAAAACCCAAGAAACAGTTAACAAAGGCCTAGAAGAATTAAAGCATAAACATTCAGAGACAAACAACACAACTACTGAAATTAAAAATACTCTAGAAGGAATCCATAGCAGTATATCTGTGGTACTGGCACAAAAAAAGAAATATAGACCAATGGAACAAGATAGAAAGCCCAGAAATAAACCCATGCAACTATGGGTACCTTATTTTTGACAAAGGAGGCAAGAATACACAATGGGGCAAAATAGCCTCTTCAATAAATGGTGCTGGGAAAACTGGATAATTACATGTAAAAGAATGAAATTAGAACACTTCATAACACCATACACAAAGATAACCTTAAAATGGATTAAAGACCTAAATGTAAGACCAAAAACTATAAAACTCTTAGAACAAAACATAGGCAGAAAACACTCGATGATGTAAATCAAAGCAAGATCCTTTATGACACACCTCCTAGACTAATGGAAATAAAAACAAAAGTAAAGAAATGGGACCTGGTTAAACTTAAAAACTTTTGCACAGCAAAGGAAACTATAGCAAGGTGAAAAGACAACCCTCAGAATGGAAGAAAATGATAGCAAATGAAACAACTGACAGAAGATTAATTTCCAAAATATACAATCAGCTCATACAACTCAATGCCAGAAAAACAAACAAGCCAATCAAAAAGTGGGAAAAAACCCTGAACAGACATTTCTCCAAAAAAGACATACAGATGGCTAACAAACACATGAAAAGATGTTCAGTATCTCTCATTATTAGAGAAATGCAAATCATAACTACAATGAGATATCACCTCACACTGGTAAGAATGGCCATCATCAAAAAGTCTACAAACAATAAATGCTGGCGAGTGTGTGGAGAAAAGGGAACAATCTTACACTGTTGGTGGGAATGTAAATTGATACAACCCCTATGGAAGACAGTATGGAGAGTCCTTAAAAAGCTAGGAATAAAACCACCATGCTGCTACTGCTGCTAAGTCACTTCCGTCGTGTCTGACTCTGTGTGACCCCATAGATGGCACCCTACCAGGCTCCCCCGTCCTTGAGATTCTCCAGGCAAGTACACTGGAGTGGGTTGCCATTTCCTTCTCCAATGCATGAAAGTGAAAAGTGAAAGTGAAGTCACTCAGTTGTGTCCGACCCTCAGGGACTCCATGGACTGCAGCCTTCCAGGCTCCTCCGTCCGTGGGATTTTCCAGGCAGGAGTACTGGAGTGGGGTGCCATCGCCTTCTCTGTATGACCAAGCAATCCCACTCCTAGGCATATACCCTGAGGAAACCAAAATTGAAAAAGACACATGTATCCCATTGTTCACTGCAGCACTATTTACAATATCTAGAATGTGGAAGCAACCTAGATGTCCATCGACAGATGAATGGGTAAAGAATTTGTGATACACATACACAATGGAATGTTATTCAGCCATAAAAAGGAAGTCATTTGAGTTCTGATGAGTTGGATGAACCTAGAATCTATAATACAGAGTGAAGTGAGTCAGAAAGAGAAAGATATATATCTTATCCTAACACACATATATGGAATCTAAAAAAAAAAAAAAATGGTAGTGAGGAATTTATTTGCAGGGCAGAATGGAGAAACAGATGTAGAGAATAGACTGGCGGAATGGGGAGAGGGCAGGAGAGGGTGGGATGTGTGGAAGGAGTAACACAGAGACTTATCTTGCCATGTGTGAGGTAGACAGCCAAGAATTTGCTGTGTGGCTCGGGGGGCTCAGGCTGGGGCTCTGTGTCAAACTGGAGGGGTGGATGGGGAGGCAGATGGGGGCGATGTTCAAAAGGGAGAGGATATAAGTATACCTATGGCTGATTCATGTTGAGGCTTGACAGAAAACAACAAAATTCTGTAAAGCAATTATCCTCCAATAAATAAATAAATAAATAAATAAACTTTGACTTAGTTTTCCCCTTTTATAACATGGAAAATATAAATCAGAAAATATAATAGTTAAAAGCCTAGACTCTGGAATCTGGAATCGGCTCCATCCTATCTTAGATGTGGGCCCATGGGCCAGTTGCTTAACCTTGATATGACTCTCTTCCATTTATTAAATGGGTTTATAACAGAACCTACTTCATAACGTTGCTGTAAGGATTAAACGAATTGGTGCATGTAAAGGCCCTACAAAGGTGCTTAGCACAGAGCATATCCTCAATAGATGTTAGTTTTTTACTGTATTCTTTTCTGTCTCCTTTCACTTCTCCATGTGACTTTCAAAATAATTTTTAAATTTTTGATTTATCTTAATATTGTGGATGTAGCAAGGGATTTTTAGATTGGGTCCTATACTTAGGAATGTGCTCATCAGCAAGTAACAATACAAAATATCACCTGTGGGACAATAACAACAACAACAACAACAAACAGAGGATTCTTTCCTTCAAATACGAAACCCGGAATTAAGGGACCACTGGCATAAATTCATGGCTAGCTGAGGTCTGAGTCTGAATCTGTGTGTCTCTTGATTTGTCCTTAGAGCTGCTTTAGCTTCAGAATTTCAAGGCAGGTAGAGGGTGGAAAAAAGAAGGGTGGCTCCAGTAACATTTGCTCTTTCATTAGGAAAACAAAAATCCCAGAAATCTCCAACAGTTCTCCACTTGTGTCTCATTGGCCAGAACTCTGCCACTTCCACTCATAGCTGCAAGGAAAGCTGAGGAAGTTATTCTTTAGCTGGGCATTCTGCCATCCTGTTCAAAACTGGAATCCTGTTGGCAATGAAGAGGAGGAATAGATAATGTTTGCCACAGGTGCATGGGGGATCTTGCAGCATCTGATAAAAAGAATTCATTAGGTAATGCTCCCTTGAACACTTGAGACTAAAATGAGCTATGTAATGTCTAGATAGTTTCAGCTTCCAGTCAAAGCACATATTTTGCCTTCTCTTTCTTTCTGAATTTATTCTCTCTGTATTTAGTACTCTCATTCTGCCTATAATCAAAATTTAGGAAATGCCTATATGTGGGTTAATGCAGCCACTTTGCCATGGAAGGCAATTACTGCTAGGTTGCTGTGGTACCTCTGCAGGTGTATGTAAAGGTCTCAGGAACAAAAATCTAAACTACTCACTTGCAGTCCCCCACTGCTTTGCTCCAGAATCCAACCTACTCTGTCTGCAATGTATATAATCAAAAGAGTGCAGGTGCTGAGCCTGATGCTTCCCTCCAGATTACAGCAATTCTCATGCAGGAGAGGAGTATGGTGGATGTGATGGAAGAGACCACTCCCTGATTATGGAAATTTGTCGTTGGTGTTGGAGGCTATTTTTTGTATTATTTACACTATTCTGTCTGGCGGTAATATTTCTGTCTACCAGTGACAATTACATTGCTCTTGACTGGCGCAGATCAGCAGTTTGTGATAGCTCTGAAAAGCCAGTGTGCAGCACGTGTCACTGGCAGACATATTAATGCTGGCGACAAGGAGTGCATGTGATGTAACACGATTAGATGGCGCTAAGATAAAGGACCATCTTGAAGCCCATGAATAACTACGAAGCAGAAAGGTGACAACTATCAATTATTTATTGTCCTTGTCCAGTATATTATTAACAGCTCCAGGAAAGCACACAGTCTTTCTTTCCTGCTTTCTCTCTCTCATGTTAATACTTGGCTCCTCAGCTTATTGGAGGTTATATCTTAAGGGAGACATTTTGCTCTCGCCTATCATTAGAAAATCCAGAGGAAAAAGGGAAATGACCTCAAGATAAACTACATTCAGCTTTTCTGGCTATCAGAAAAGATGCATCACTCTCTGCTCTCCACTGGTGATTCCTCTTACCACCTTCACATGCAAAGCCTCCTCTTTACACTTCTTCCCTCAGGTCCAGTGGACTGCTGATTAAATCTCATGTATTCTACCTGTAAGTTAGGCCATCATTTCATAGGGAATTGGTTATAGGCTTTTATACTCATTTCACTGCTGAGTCAGAAAGAGACTACTTCAAGAGGGAGGGGATGTATGTATACCTCTGGTTGATTCACATTGACGTTTGGCAGAAACCAACACAATTCTGTAAAGCACTTATCCTTCAATTAAACAATAAAATTAAAATTTAAAAAAGACTACTTTATATCTTAGTCTATATGAAGTATAGAAAAATTATGAAAATATGCTAGTTAGGATTCTTTTAGTAACAAGTAATAGGGCAGTCTGTCTCAAAATTATTTTAAACAAAAAGCACAATTATCTCACCTACACAGACACTCACTTATAAAAGTATGCAGAATCTTTTCACCTCTCTGTTCTGCAATTCATGGTGTTGGTTCTCCTCGAGGTTCTAAGATCAAATGAGACTCTCTTCTTTCTCCTTTCTGTTCAGCGAGCAAGAGAGAGAAAGCCTCCCCTAAATCAGGGAGAAAGGGGGGCTGCCTCCAGTCTGACTTAGCTCACTGGGGTCATATGCTTACCACCAACCATCCCCAAGGGATTATTGTATGCTCATTGGCTTAAGCTTGATCTCTAGGACCAATCATGGCAAAAGGTGTTGAGAATGTATTGAATGATTTATCCAAATCCACCTCTGCAGCTGGAGATAACTTGGTGACCCTTTAATGACATGCACTATCAGGGAGTGGATAGTTTACCACATTTTGAGTTATATGTAAAAGGAAAGGATTTAATCAACTAAGAGCACACAGCAGGTGAGACAAATGTTTATGAAACACTTTAGAGTTCTTCCCATTGAGTAGACATATAAAAAGATAATTTTATTTACGTAAAACATGTCTGATTCTAAGAAGTTATTCATTCTATTGATTTTATTGAAGTAGAGTCTTGGTCCCAAATTTCTATAGCCACATAATTACTGCATATCTTTTCTATGTTTTACATTTAATGTTAAAGCCTCTACCACACTGGTATTATGTGGATCTTTTATATAAAAACAAAGCTAAGAAAATCTTGAGAGGTTATCTGAATCCTGTCCTCAGGTAAAATATTATCTTCATTCTTATATTTGCCAGTTTATTCATTCACCAAATTTATAAGATGACTATACACTGCATTAGGACCCATTTTAAAATAGAATTCAATAAGGAATTAATTATTATATTTATTTTTCACTAATAAGCACCTACTATTTACCGTATACTGAGGAAATCATCATGGCCTTTGAAGAGATTACAGTCCTGGGAAGAAGATCTATTAGTAAGACAGATGCCATGGAAAAACACAGAAGATTTACACCAGCCTGGCTACAGGAAGGTATGTGCCCAGGATCTTCCTGAATGAGATAACTAAACCAAGTCTCAAAGAACTAGCCATGTATAGAAGCAGGAAGAATGGAATATAGAAAGCAGAAATTACTGGCCCTTCACGTTATTAAAATGAGATAGAGAAGCAGACATTGAGGCTATGCTGGAAGAGAGAGGCTGAAGTCTCTGGTTAAACGTTATTGTGGTGTAGCCAGTGGCAAGAAGCCACTGAAGGAGAAGCTTCTTGGCCTGTCTGGCACTTCAGGGAACCCATTATGACAACTGTGTAGAAGAATGTAAGGAAGAATTTTATGAAGACTTTTTAAAGGGCACCCACTCTGAGGAAATCAAAATGTCATATTTACTGAACAGCCACAAAATGTGAGACTGTGCTACTTTCACACAATAATCTTTTTAACCCTTATAACAATTTTGAGAGGTAGTTTTTGATAGGTTTTTAAAAGGAGGAAACGGCTCTAGTGAAGTCGTGAAGGAGGAGCACGACTTTCCCAGGATTACAGAGCTAGTAAGTGTGACGACTAAGTTGAATACTCTGTAGCAATTAAGAAAGCTGAATCCAATTTGGAAGAATAAAGGTAAAATCAAGATATAAAATGGGTTTTCCAAGATTCTTAGTTCAGTTTAATATTTTTCTGTACAACATGTGCCTTTAAGCATAATATTGATAGTATGAAAAATAAAGATTAGACATAGAAGTCACAAAGTATTTTCATATTTGCATCCTCATTATGAGTAACCTAGTCCATTCATATTCTAGTTATTCATACTCATATTTTACTATATTTATTAAATACTAATATAATAATAACAAGGACAATATAAAGCACATAGCATGTGCCATGATGCCTGCTAAGATCATGTTTGCATTTACCTCCTGTTGATATCAGCGATATTAGATAGGTATTGTCTTAATCCTCTATTTATAGATAAACATATTCAAGGTGGAGAGGTTGAGTAACTTGTTTGCCAAATATCATACTGACATCAGTCTCACAGGTGAAATAAAACCTTATGAAAGTGATTTCAAAACTCAGGGTCTTAATGATTTCACCTTACAGCTTCCTGATTCCAGGTATTTTTTTTAGACTCTACTGAATCCATACTATACTAAGTTTGCTGTCAGTTATAAAGGATGCATAACTCCCAACTTCTCTTGCCTGAAATATTTGATTATCACATGGCGATAATTTCTTAAATAGCACTAAACAGAGTATAATGCAGTATTAAACAATATATGTAGGTTTCCATAGCTTTAGGTGTTCAAAGGAGAAAATCAAAGTGGAGTGATGTGGCCAGGACAAGTTTTGAAGGATGTGAGCCTTGAACTGATTCTTTGAAGAATGGTTAAGACTTCTCTAGATAAGTAAATAGAAGAGGGGGAAAGGCATTATGTGACAAGAGAAATGCATTAAAGAAGACAAAGTTTTTACTATGCAAGGATAATTCCCTGACCAAAAAAAAAAAAAAAAAGTAGGAAACATTCAGCAGACAATGAAGAAGTAAATATAGGTGTCCAGTCTGGTGATGATCTTTTTGATAAAACATCTAAAGCATGATTCATAAAAGAAAAAAATTGATAAACTGGATTTCTAAAAGTTAAAAACTTCTGTTCCACGTAAGACATTGTTAACAGAATAAAAAGACAAGCCACAGATTTAGAAAATATTTGCAAACCACATATCTGATGAGGGACTGTGTTCAAAACATACAAAGAACTCTTAAAACTTAACAGTAAGAAAACAAGGAATTAAAAAAAAAAAGAAAACAAGGAATTATTCTCCAAAATTTATAAACAGCTTATGCAGCTCAATATAAAAAAAAACACAAACAATCCAATCAAAAAATGAACAGAAGACCCAGGTTATTTACTTATTTATTTTTAGTTTGTATTACTTTCTCTTTGTTTTTTATGTATCTGTTATCGACTTTCGGTTTATGGTTACTATAATGTTCTTGTGTGTGTGTGTGTGTGTGTGTGTGTGTGTGTGTGTGGGAGTGTATGTATGGACTTGGGCTTCCCTGGTGACTGTGTGTGTGTGTGTGTGTGTCTGTGTGTGTGTGTATGTGGGAGTGTATGTATGGACTTGGGCTTCCCTGGTGGCTCAACAGTAAAGAATCCTCCTGCTTGTGTGTGTGTCTGTGTGTGTGTGTGTGTGTGCGTCTGTGTGTGTGTGTATGTGGGAGTGTATGTATGGACTTGGGCTTCCCTGGTGGCTCAACAGTAAAGAATCCGCCTGCAGTGCAGGAGATGTGGGTTCAACCCCTGGGTTGGGACGATCCCCTGGAGGAGGAAGTGGAAACCCAATCCAGCCTGGAGAATTCCATGGACAGAGAAGCCTGATAGGCTACAGTCCATAGGTTCACAAAGAGCCAGACACTACTGAGCACACACACATACACACACACACACACACACACACACACACACACATAGCTATTTGATTTAAGCTGATGGTCACTTAAGTTTGAACACATTCTAAAAGTTCTACATTTTTTACTCCCTGCTTCATGCTTCTGATTTCATATTTTACATGTTTTCTCTGTGTGCATCCCTTATCTTTTCATTGTAGCTATAGTTGATTTTATGTCTTTTATTTTCTAACCTTCCTAGCAGCTTTTTAAGAGATTGAGTCTGCCTTTACCAAGTGTCTATGATGTCTTTTTCTTTCATATTTTTTTTTCTTTCTAGTTATGGCCCTTTTTAAAATTTAAAGAACATCCTTTAACACTTCTTATAAGGCTGATTTAGTGGTAATAAGCTTTTAGTTTTTGCTTATCTAAGAAACTCTTTCTCTCTCCTTTAATTCTGAATGACAGCCCTGCTAGGCAGAGTATTTTTGTAGGTTTTTTCCTTTCAGTACTTTAAATTCATTAAGGTACTCGTTTCTTGCCTAGAAAATTTCTCCTGAAAAATCAGCTGATAACCTTTGGAGTTCCCCTGTATGTGACTCAGTTTTTTTCCCCTTGCTGCCTTTACATTTTTCCCTTTTAACTTTTTAGTTGGGATATGACTTGCTATGGATCTCTTTAGATTCATCCTGTTTCAAACTCTACTTTCTGGATCAGAATATCTGTTTTCTTCTCTAGGATAGGCAAGTTTTCAGCTACTATTTCATTAAGGAAGGTTTTTGCCACTTTCTCTCTCTTTTCTCCTTCTGGGACCCCAACAATATGATGCTATTAATAGTATGCTTGATGTTGTCCCAGAGGTCCCTAAACTATCCTCATTTTTTAAAAATTTATTTTCCCTTTTTGCTGTTCTGATTAAGTGTTTTCCACTATTCTCTCTTCCAGGTCACATATGCTTTCTTCTGTATCATCTAATCTGTTTTTGATTCCTTGCAGTGCATTTTCCTTTCAGATATTATATCCTTCATCTATGATTAGTTCTCCTTTACAATTTCTAAGTCTTTGTCAAAATTCTCACTGTGTTTCTCCATTTTTCTGACAAGTTTGGTGAGAATCTTTATGACATTAACTCTTTAACAGATAAATCAGTTCTCTCCATTTCTTTAGGGTTTTTCTAGGGGTTTATCTTTTCTTTAACTTGAAACAAATTCCTCTGTCTTTTCATTTTGTTTGACTTTCTCTAATTGTTTCTATGAATTACTTAAAACAGCTACCTACCCAAGTCTTGAAGATGTGGCCTTGTGTAGGAGCATCCTTAAGAGAGTTGCACATTTCCAGTGTCTTTGGCAGGAGACTTGGAGCTGGAAGAGATGTAGGCCAGGGCTTTTCCTGGGCTGCATCAGGGGCTTCATCTTGGCAAGAGGCCTGGAACCAGAGTTGGACATTGACCAGGGCTTTTCTTAGGGTACACTGGAGGCTGCTGCTTTGGCAGGGGGCTGGAGTTCGAGCTGAGCATGGACTTTTACCAGGGAACAGCAGAGCCAGTGTGGTTGCTCGGGCAATCTTGGCAGGCCAGGTAGATCACCAGATTTTTTCAATTCACTGTTTCTGCACTGGGACTCAGGGTGAATGAGTTTGTGCCCAACTCCATTAAGAACTGATTCTCAGTTAACTACTGTCCTCAGGTTCTCCTGGAAGTAAGTTTCACCAGTTTTCAAAGCCAGTTATGGGTGCTCATCTTTCTGGTTCCAGATCCCAGGGTTAAGATTCTCCATCTAGATCCTGAACCCTTCACTATTAGAGGAGACTTGTAACATCGCATCTGTTTGTGAATCTCTGCACTGGAAGCATGAGCTGTGACTATATCACATCTTTGCCCATCCTACCTGCCCCAGTGTGCTTTTTTCTTTTCTTTCTTTATTGTAGAATAGTTTTCTACTAATCTTCAGTTTGTTCTCAGAGAGAATTGTTCTACATGAAGTTGTATCAATAGTTTACATGTGTCCAAGAGATGAGCTCAGGATCTTTCTGTTCTGCTGTCCTAATGCAGAGCTCCTGGTGGTTCAGATGGTAAAGCGTCTGCCTCCAATGCGGGAGACCCGGGTTCAATCCCTGGATCAGGAAGATCCCCTGGGGAAGGAAATGGCAACCCACTCCAGCACTCTTGCCTGGAAAATTTCCAAGGGCTGAGGAGCCTGGTGGGCTACAGTTCATGGGGTCACAAAGAGTCGGACACAATTGAGCGACTTTATTTCACTTCACTTCAATGAAGAGCTCAAGAACACTTTAAAAAGTACTCTGTTAAAATCCTGTGGCTTTAGAGATAGAAAAATGATCAATTATCTCATTTAGTGTTGGTGAACATTTTCAGTAGAGGTTGAGAGAGTAAATATTTAAGGCTCTGTGGACCATACTGTCTTTGCAGCAGTTATTCAACCTGCCACTATAGCACGAAAGAGCCATAGACAATATATAAATGAATGAGCATGGCTCTGTTTCAATAAAATTTTATTTACAAAAACAGATGGCAGGCCAGGATTGTCCCACAGCTCATGGTTTGCCCACACCTGATCTGGTTTAATACTCATTTTCTAAAGATGAAGGGCTCCATGGATCTTTGTATTAGTCAGCAAAGTTCAGTCACTCAGTTGTGTCTGATCCTTTGCAATCCCATGGACTGCAGCACTCCAGGGCTCCCTGTCCATCACCAACTCCTGGAGTTTGCTCAAACTCATGTCCATCGAGTTGGTGATGCCATCCAACCATCTCATCCTCTGTCATCCTCTTCTCCTCTTGCCTTCAATCTTTTGTAGTATCAGGGTCTTTTCCAATGAGTCAGTTCTTTGCATCAGGTGGCCAAAGTATTAGAGTTTCAGCTTCAGCATCAGTCCTTCCAATGAATATCCAGGACCGATTTCCTTTAGGATTGACTGGTTTGATCTCCCTGCAGTCCAAGGGACTCTCAAGAGTCTTCTCCAACACCACAGTTCAAAAGCATCAATTCTTCAGCACTCAGCCTTTTTTATGGTCCAACTCTCTCATCCAAACATGACTACTGGAAAAACCATAGCTTTGACTGTATAGACCTTTGTTGGCAAAGTGATGTCTCTGCTTTTTAATATGCTATCTAGGTTTGTCATAGCTTTTCTTCCAAGGAGCAAACATCTTTTAATTTTATGTCTGCAGTCACCATCTGCAGTGATTCTGGATTCCAAGAAAATAGTCTGTCACTGTTTCCATTGTGTTTCCATCTATTTGCCATGAAATGATAGGACCAGATGGCATGATCTTAGTTTTTGGCATATGGCTGCTTGTATTAGTAATTGTAGTCAATTGTACTTCTTTCTACATGATTCTAGACTCCAGAGAATCATTCTCTCCATCTGTTCCTTGCCTGGTCCTCTTCTACAATAACTGCTGAGCCATGTGACTTGTTTGGCCAGTGGATATTAACAAATATGAAGCAAGCAGAAGCTAGAAAAAGGCTTGAACATGGGGGTTTATGTTCTCTGCTTGCTTTTCTATTACTACACGGAAAAACATGGGATAGCCTTCTGGAGGATGCAAGAGCAAGCAGAGAGTAACCTATGCTTCCTGAGACATATGATTGGGGAACATCATGAGCCCAAACATAAGACTGAGCTTAGCCAAACATACAGCAGAGCCAAATATATGGTGGTCAGAGCCAAGCCCTCTCAACTGAACCCAGCCTTGATTGCCAACCAACAGATTCATGAACAAAGAAACGGTTGTTATTTAAAACTGTTATATTTGGGGCTGAACTTGTCAACAGGCATAGGTAAAAGATATGGTAGTATAGGGGTGCCAAAACCCCAAATATTCACTTTATACCAAAGCAAGAAATGAATGTGCTATGTATTTAACTTGTGAATTTGTGACTTTCTTAATAGTGAGTTTAGAAGATTCTAAATTTCTAGGCTGTCCTAACAACCAATTGGACTATTTTGGTATTTCTCTGAATATTAAGAGTTGCTATGAGAAATTTGCTGTATAGCTCAGGAAACTCAAACAGGGGCTCTGTATGAACCTAAAGAGATAGGATGGGGAGGGCAATGGGAGGGAGGTTCAAAAGGGTGGGGATATATGTATACCTATGGCTGATTCATGTTGAGGTCTGACAGAAAACAACAAAATTCTGTAAAGCAAATATCCTTTTAAAAAAAAAAAAGAATTGTTATGAGAAATAGATCGGATTCACTGAATAATTCCTAACAAAATTCCATTTTATTTAATTAAAAAAGCTCCTTGATGATGATTTATAGAAAAACTAATAGAAATAATGAGTTTGTAAACAGACTGTTTGACTGAGGTTCCTACAAACTACTTTCTCTTGGTTTACAAATACCAAATCCAAGTGGAGCTTTATTAAAGAAGCTAATTGTCATGCTAAGTAGTTAATACATGAATTATAAGTTAATAAGTATATCATGTCCCAAATTTATGAAAGTCTTGATTCTAGCTTGTCTATGTCATTCTCAAGACTGTGTTATACTCTAATAAGGCCTATATTGCCAATATGTCTTTCTTAATAGAAAACAAAAAACCCAAGTTCATAACTATTGATAACACTATTTTATAAACTTTTAATAATAAGTCTTGGAATATACACGGCCATAAAAACCATGAAGCACATGTGCTTTGTGTAAGAAGTTTCATAAAAAGAGATTCAGAGGGCAAATTAAATGTTTCTCAGCTTGTAAACACAAATAAAGGTTCTTACATGGAAAACTGATTTTCCACAGTTGACTGACAGGGTCTATAACACTGCTAAAATGCTACCAGTTAGCATTGGTAAAATACACCCATTAATGGACTATAGGTTTTGAAGTAGTGAAGCCTCTGCATTTGGGTTTCTGATGTTTTCATAAGTATGCTGCTGCTGCTGCTGCTGCTAAGTCGCTTCAGTCGTGTCCGACTCTGTGCGACCCCATAGACGGCAACCCACCAGGCTCCCCCATCCCTGGGATTCTCCAGGCAAGAACACTGGAGTGGGTTGCCATTTCTTCTCCAATGCATGAAAGTGAAAAGTTAAAGTGAAATTGCTCTGGTAAGGTGTAAATGGGCTTCCCTGGTGACTCAGAGGGTAAAGAATCCATGTGCAATGTGGGACACCTGGGTTCAATCCCTGGGTTGGGAAGATACCTTGGAGGAGGGCATGGCAACCCACTCCAGTATTCTTGCCTGAAGAATCCCCACGAACAGAGGAGCCTGATGGGCTACAGTCCATGGGGTCACAAAGATTTGGACACGACCAAGGGACTAAGCACAACAGCAAAAGTTGTGAATTATACTGCAATATGGTTTGTGCAAACCAGAGAATGTCATCATAGCTCCTATGTTCTCTCTGTAGAATATTTGGCTCATGCATAATCCAAATGTGATGGTTAATGTTGTTGTTGTTGTTTAGTCACTAAGTCATGTTCAACTCTTTTGTGCCCCCATGAACTATAGCCTGCCAGACTCCTCTGTCCATGGGATTTCCCAGACAAGAATACTGGAATGTGTTGCCATTTCTTTCTCCAGCGGATCTTACTGATCTAGGGATCGAACCTGCATCTCCTGCATTGGCAGGTGGATTCTTTAACATTGAGCTACCAGGGAAGCCAAAATATGATGGTCACTATTTATCAATTTTAACATATTGAATAAACTCTTGTAGAGTTTATTTATAAAGAGGAGGAGGGTCTCTAAAACCTGGGGAAAGAAACAGAGAAGTTCAAAGATACACTTTGGGAAGTGTCATAAAAATTTTGGGAGAAGTTGATAGATGAAGGGCAGAAATATTAAGAAATTATAGGTGGTAATGGGAACATGGAGAGGTGGCACAACTGCCCCTGGAGACCAGAACTAATGTCATTTCTGGAATGGAGACATCAGACCTGTTATGGGAATAGGGACTCTCCATTCAACATCCCAGAGCATGTCTGAGAGGACTACGTTCAGATTTCCTGGGCTTCTTGTCCCTAAAACCTAGACTCTTTAACCACTCATAATTCTATTTTACAGAGATAGTTAAAGTAAAGAAGATAGGTCTAAAGTAAAGAAGCAAAACATGCTTTTTCAACCAGTAGGACTCCAGCTCTTACCTTGCTAATTGTGATGCCTCAGACAAAATAAAACCTATATGGATAATACCCTAAAGATTTACTGTAAGGATTAAATTAAATAATTTATGCGAAGAATGCCAGCAGGATTCTAGTATTTAGGAGACCCTCAACAAATACACATTTTTTTGTTTGTTTGTTTTTCTTGACCTGCCTCTGGCATAAAGCAGCCACAGTCTACGACTCCAAGTTAATTAATCTTGTGCTTCACCTTCCTTTTCTCTAAAATAGATGGAATCATTTAGTCAATTTTTAAGATTGGTTCCATCTGTAAATACATGAATTATGAAAGGATATCACAAGCGTTCATAACAACCCTCTGGTTTACATAAATATGTGTCCAAAGTATAAACATACTTATGATTGTAATTCTAATATAATGTGTTCAGTTCAGTTCGGTTCAGTTCAGTCACTCAGTTGTGTCCAACTCTTTGCAACCCCATGAATCGCAGCACACCAGGCCTCCCTGTCCATCACCATCTCCCGGAGTTCACTCAAACTCACGTCCATCAAGTCGGTGATGCCATCCAGCCATCTCATCATCTGTCATCCCCTTCTCTTCCTGCCCCCAATCCCTCCCAGCATCAGGGTCTTTTCCAGTGAGTCAACTCTTCGCATGAGGTGGCCAAAGTACTGGAGTTTCAGCTTTAGCATCATTTCTTCCAAAGAACACCCAGGGCTGATCTCCTTTAAATGGACTGGTTGGATCTCCTTGCAGTCCAAGAGACTCTCAAGAGTCTTCTCCAACACCACAGTTCAAAAGCATGAAGCGATGGGACCAGATGCCATGATCTTTATTTTCTGAATGTGTTAAGTGGTGTTTAAACTTTAGCAATCATTCATTGGACAGGAACTTGCAACCACTTTTGGAGCTGATGAGATCCAATAAACACATTCTTGTAGAACTTCCACATAGCATTTTGAGTATTTAATAGGCCTTTCTCCCCCACCTCTACCCAAAGTGCTTTGCCAGTTAATTCTCTATGGGAAAGGCAGATTAAGTGTTATTAGCCTCCTGACCATTTCAGCTGGGAGCAACTGTGCTGAGCACTTGCCCCAGTTCCTGAAGAAGGTAGTATCAGAGCCAGGTTTAACACACAGGGGTTCCCCAGTCCCTAAGCCTTGATCATTCCACACTTCTCTGCCAAAGCATAAGGTTGTTTCTGGTGCCAAGTTACTCACAACATTGCTTTAATTTTTATTATTTAAAGATCTCAGGCATGTGAGGAATGATTAAACATGAGTTCTAAGAGATATAAAAATATGGAAAAGACTCGGGACTTCAGTGAAAAGTAAATGTTGCCATTATTCAAGTTTCTATTCTAGATAAAAATATATAGCTAAAATTGAGAGTAATAATGCAGGAGAACTGAAATACTACTATTGAATAACAAAAGAAGTGTATAAACTGGGGAGCAGTGCCACAGGAAGACATACATTTCTTACTGTTTGTGAATACCGATGTCTTCATCATGGACAAATTCTCTTACCAGGTATTGAGCTTATGGTTTAATTTTTATCTGTTCTTCTGATACTTCATGGACTTCAGACTGTATTTTCAAAAAGCTAGTTAGCATCTGTTTGCAGAGGATTGATTTTGGCCAATCTCACATTCATTTGCAGTCACAAGTATAAACTAGAGCCCTCCCCTAAGGTCTATGCTTGTACAGAGGCAGAGAAAGCTTGAGGTACTGGAAAGTTAGAGAATGGATGCGCATGGTCAGTCGCTTCAGTCATTTCTGTTTGCATCCAGGCTCCTCCATCCATGGGATTCTGCAGGCAAGAATACTGGAGTGGGTTGCCATGCCATCCTCTAGGGGATCTTCCCAACCCAAGGATTGAACTGCACATCTCCTGTGTCTCCTGCACTGCACGTGGATTCTTTCCTGCTGAGTCACTGGGGAAGCCCCTGGAAAACGTACATCCCTTCCAGAAAGTCTTTTTTTTCCCAGTTTTCTTTTCCACTCTGGTCAATGTAAATTATTCATTCTGGATGCATTAGCTTACCTACATAAAGGCCTAAGCTATGAAGGACTTGACGCAGTCTTGAAGCTTATGAAAGCAGCTCCCTGTAGTCAAGACTGAAAGTGAAAGTCACTTAGTCGTGTCCGACTCTTTGCGACCCCGTGGACTATACAGTCCATGGAATTCTCCAGGCCAGAATACTGGAGTGGGTACCCTTTCCCTTCGCCAGGGGATCTTCCCAACCCAGGAATTGAACCCAGGTCTCCTGCATTGCAGAAGGACTCTACCAGCTGAGCCACCAGGGAAGTCCCAAAGAGGCTTTAGGGGACAGTAATGGTTTTTCTCTTTTAATTACTCCCTTCCCTTAGAACCTTCTTTTGATCAGAGAATTCCTCTTTTCTTTCACTCATTTTCATGTAGCAAACAAGGAGTTGACCCTACAACCATGTTTAAAGACTGCTCTCTGCTTTATGGTTGTGTTTGAGGCTAGATCTCTTTTCTCTTGAGCTAGTTTAAACTGAGTTTCTGTCAATCACAACTGAAAAATTTCTGACAAATACAGTAGCCCATAAACTTTATTTTTCCAATGCCTCTGATGACTGACTCATTTCACCAGGCATTTGAGAAAAAGCTCCAATATGAAGGAAACATTTTAAAAATTTTAAATAAAAAACAAGAGTAATAAAAGGAAATCTTTTCAAATATTCAGAATAATAAAAGGAAATACTATGTCTATAGAACAATAACCACATTGTATGTAAAATAAGGAAGCAGAAATACTAGGAGAACAAGAAGGTGTTCTCGTAGATTAAAAATATGCTAAGCAAAACAAATATGTTAATATTATAAGTGTTGGAAAGCAAACTTGAGAAAAATCCCTCGGATAGTAGAGTTGGGAATAGAGCTGGGAAAAGTGAGAAACATAACAAATTGGAGAATTAATTCAGGAGTTTTACATTCTCATTAAGAGTAGTTACAGAAAGAGACAAAAGGAAAGCTGAAAACTACCAAATAATATAAGAAAAATTCCCAGAACTGAAAGACATGCATTTCAAATCATATAGTCCCACTAAAAGCCCAGAACAATGAAAGGGAAAAGTATCAAAGTACATCATCATGAAACTGTACAACATCATGGGTAAAGAGAAAACCATTACAATTTTCATATAGGAAAAGGAATTGGCTCTCATTATACTTAGCAACAATAGAATCTAGAATGTGATAAAGCTATGTTTTTAAAATTCTAAGGAAAAATTATTTTCAAACTAGAATTCTCTATCAAGCCATATTGCCAGTCAACATTTTTAGACATGCAAGGAATAATAATAATAATTTCAGTGCATCTTTTACTAGAAATCTCCTGAAGAATATGCTATAAAATATAGAAATGTTATCTAGATGAAATCCAGGAATGAAGGGTTACAACACAGGAGGGTATTAATAATAAAAGGACAGCCCAGAATGAAAGCTGCATTTCTGACTGAAGGAGAAAATGGAAGACTATATTAGAGTAAATTAGAAGGATGTCAGAGGAGGATTCCTGGGAAAAATAGCCAATATATTAATTAATGTTTTGGTACACAGAAATATTTTAGCACTGCAACAGAACTATTGGATTATTTGGAAAAATAACACATTCATAGAAAACTAAAATGAGTATTTTAGGAAGTTTTTAACTACAAAATATGTATCCTGAAATAAGTCACAGTATATTCCTTGGCTCTGTAATGTAGAATATTGACAAGGCAATAGTACTATGAACACTAAGAACTGATTTAAACAAAGCTGTGGTAGATGACAATAATAGGATAATGGAAACAGAAATTAAAAGAATAATAAAAATAGATAAATGCTAAACTATTATATCAAAAAGTTAGCACCCAGTACCCAAATACTTATAATTCCAAAAAATAGCAGTACATATTTTTAGTTATTAATATGTAGGTGAATAAGAGAAGAAATGGTTATTGAGAAGAATAAAGAGGGATGGAAATAAGAAATTGTTTCTCCTCGTACATTTTTAAAAAATATGTGTTTATTATTTCAGGAAAAATTTAAAATTTTCAATACATTTTGAAAGTTAGACATCCTGGAGAGAGTAAAAGAAAAGCTCCTTTTTAAAGCTGTTTTTAAAAGCAGGAAGGCAGAGTGAAATACTATTTGAGATTAGGAATGGAGAGAGACCTGTTGTAAGCCATGTGATCCCTAAACAGCTCCTTTTCAGACAGGAAGCCACCTAGACGCTGTACAGGGCTGGAAGCCACTACTCCCATGGTACAAAAGCAGAAAGCCAGTGGGTTTTTGAAGAACCTTATTAGACTTGAGCCATGAGGATTTTAGAAAGGATGAAAATGAAAAGCAGTCAATTTGACCAAACGTAAACCCTGAGGTTTGCTCTCTTAACACTCTGTACAGAAATTATGGAAGCCAAATTGCCTGGGTGGAGTAACTCATGCAACAATAGAAACTGTTTAATTAGAGAAGCAGAAGAAGCAATAAATAGAGATATGAGTCTTTTGAACATGAGTGAAAGCTGAGAATTCAAAGAAAGTGGACAAGAAAGAAGGAAGGGCTGACAGGAACCAAGAAATTATATTGCTGCTTGAAAATTGTGAAGATCTACACTACAGGCAACATTCCAGGTAAGTCAGTATCAGGTCTGAAGAATTAAATTGCGAGATTGTCAATTACTATGTGATCCTGAGCAATTCAATTAACCTTTTAGGTTCCAGTTTCCAAGGTGAAAGATGAGGATAGTATCAACTTCACAGTGTTGAAGAATGCAACATTGAAATGATTTTAATAGATGACAGCACTTAAGAAATTGTAATTTCCAAGGCAAAAGTTCCAGTGTAAAAGGAAATCTCCCCAAAAGAATACTAAAATAGTGGGTAGTAGGGGAGTTTAGTGAGGTGAGAGCAGACAGGAAATGATGGTTTTTCTATGTCTTTTCTGGAAAGAATATGCCAAGGCCATCATCTGTTGAACATCTCAAGTTTGATCTATTCCTATTGGATTTTGGTATTTGAGATTGACAAAAATATTACCCTTTTACTATAATTGTTTTTCCAGTAGTCATGTATGGATGTGAGAGTTGGACTGTGAAGAAGGCTGAGCACTGAAGAATTGATGCTTTTGAACTGTGGTGTTGGAGAAGACTCTTGAGAGTCCCTTGGACTGCAAGGAGATCCAACCAGTCCATTCTGAAGGAGATCAGCCCTGGGATTTCTTTGGAAGGAATGATGCTAAAGCTGAAACTCCAGTACTTTGGCCACCTCATGAGAAGAGTTGACTCATTGGAAAAGACTCTGATGCTGGGAGGAATTGGGGGCAGGAGAAGAAGGGGATGACAGAGGATGAGATGGCTGGATGGCATCACTGACTCGATGGACGCGAGTCTGAGTGAACTCCGGGAGTTGGTGATGGACAGGGAGGCCTGGCGTGCTGCGATTCATGGGGTCGCAAAGAGTTGGACACAACTGAGCGACTGAACTGAACTGAACTGAGAACATTAAGAAAATTTATCCTCAAGATTAAAAATATTTCCAATAACACAATAATTTAAGTAAAGGTGAAAGTTTACATAATGGGAAATCTAGAAACAAATAATAGGAAAATGATTTTGGAGGAATAGCAAATGCATTTCAGAAAAGGTCTTTAAATGACCAGGGCAAAAGCCTCTTTTCCCCATTATGAATTTCATGTTATTTTGCAACAACTTGGTTTTCCTCACTCTGACTTTCATTGCATTGGCTACATATTTGAAACTTCTGATTTTATGCTTTATTAGATCCTTGCCGCTTATACTAAAGTGGTTCAGAATGTGAGAAAAATAAGAAATAAATATTTAACAGGACAATGCAATTAACTACTGATATCTAATCTCCCATAGTCTCGGGAACAGTGAACCCAACCCTTTGCACTTTGATAGGTATTTCCACCTAGTTTGAATTATAATGGTTATCAAAAACTGTTTAAACCTTTTAGGCAGTTAACAGAAAAAAAAAATTGAAAAGGCTCATAAACTGAACTTATTTACTTAGTAGTTTTTTGAAGAGAAAACCAAAATTTTCAGGAATTTCTTGGTCAACTCTTAAAGCATTGTTAGAATATACACTTCTCTCAAATCCTGAGACTCACAGATTCATTTTGTGATTCTACAGCATCACAGGGCACTGGTAAAAGTAGGTGAGTTGAATCTAAGTTATTACCTAAACTGTCAGTTTGTGGAAAAAATAAGGCAAAATGATAAGCTGAAAGGCACTATATGCAACATTTTGAAAGGATATTTCAATTTCATTTACAGTCACTTTTTTTTTTTTAATTTCCTTTGGGGACCATTTTTTATTTCACAGAAGAGGAAAAGCTTGACATAATTTCAGGGGCTTTGTAGGTTGCAATGAATGTGCTGCATTTAGGGAAACTAGCCTTGCTGTCTTGAATTTCTCATGAAAGGACAGAGTTTCTTGACTAGAAGTCACCCATTAATACTATTTTGATTTGTTTGTTCAGCATAGGGTTTCAAGTCCATTTTCAGTCTGAAATCCCAACTAATGCTTCTCTTAGTTTTATATTTACGAATGAAATTCAACTAACATTAATTTTAAAAAACAACTGAAAATAATAATAACTGAATCTTATGCTACTTCTCAAATTGCTTAAAATCATGGATTTAGAAATGTCTAATAAGCGCAATAAGGACAAACATCTAAGTCCATCCTGTACATCCAGTTTACCGTTAGGACCATCTATCCTTTGACTGCCGAGTCATCAACATTGAATCTGAGTGATGTTTATAACATTGAATCTGAGTGATAACTTCTAATGGATTTTCTAAGTGGCCTCTGCCATGCATAAAAAATTCCAAGTTCCCACTATAAATATAATAATTTCTTTTTCGTAGAGGGCTTAACAGATATTCTTTTCAAGTAGGCACTTGAGTTGGCAGAACAGGACTCAGTTCCATTTTTGTTGCTACACGTGTTCTCCCAAAAACAAGGTTAATTGTTTATTGGGTACCTGGTGTTTATGTTGATTGGTTATTGAGAAGAACTCATAATTCTCTAAATTAATTCTAGAAATAAAGCTAAAAACATATATGCTTCATGTGACAAGCTTTAATCAACAAAATTAAGAACAATATTTAAGCACTTCAAAATAGGCTTTGCTGTGTTTTCAACAGAAAGTTCTTTTAAAAATAGAAAATTCTAACACTGCAAGGGATAGTGATTACTGGCAAAAACATTTACTGGGCAAATTTTCAATCATTAGCTATGCCATACACTTTGAACAAAGAGATATCAGAAATATAATGACTGTCATTAAATAGTTTAAACCAAAAAATAAAAACAAATGGACCAAAAACCTGAACCATGACATGCAGTGCCTTCATACTCCTTCCTGACAACCCACTGACAAAACATTCCTGGACTGTGCTGGACACTTTAGGCACTCTGCCACCCGAAAGAACATTGTCAGTGCACTATTTTACTACAGTCAGTCAGTTATATGGAGAACAACTTTTTATGTGCAGAATGGAATTTGAATTTTGATTTAGATAGATATAGGCTGGCGGCTTCAAGCTATGCTAGTGGCAAGTGGTCCATCAGCAGATGAATGGATAAGAAAGCTGTGGTACATATACACAATGGAGTATTACTCAGCCATTAAAAAGAATACATTTGAATCAGTTCTAATGAGGTGGATGAAACTGGAGCCAATTATACAGAGTGAAGTAAGCCAGAAAGAAAAACACCAATACAGTATACTGACACATATATACAGAATTTAGAAAGATGGTAATGATGACCCTGTATGCGAGACAGCAAAAAAGACACAGATGTAAAAACGGACTTTTGGACTCTGAGGGAGAGGGAGAGGGTGGGATGATTTGGGAGAATGGCATTGAAACATGTATACTATCATGTAAGAAACGAAGTGCCAGTCTATGTTCGATACAGGATACAGGATGGTTGGGGCTGGTGCATGGGGATGATCCAGAGAGATGATATGGGGTGGGAGGTGAAGGGGGATTCAGGATTGGGAGCTTGTATACACCCGCGGTGGATTCATGTCAATGTATGGCCATACCAATACAGTATTGTAAAGTAAAATAAAGTAAAAATAAAATTTAAAAAAAATAAATAAATGAATAAATAGGTTTTTGTTTTGGTGGTTCTTTTTTAAATATAACTTACATATCACAAGATTCTACAATTAAAGTCTACAATTTAGTCGATTCTAACATATTTATAAAGTTGCTGCTTATAAAGTTGCTGCTGCTGCTGCTGCTGCTGCTGCTAAGTTCCTTCAGTCGTGTCCGATTCTGTGCAACCCCATAGATGGCAGCCCACCAGGCTTCCCCGTCCCTGGGATTCTCCAGGCAAGAACACTGGAGTGGGTTGCCATTTCCTTCTCCAATGCATGAAAGTGAAAAATGAAAGTGAAGTCGCTCAGTCGTGTCCAACTCTTAGCGACCCCATGGACTGTAGCCTACCAGGCTCCTCCGTCCATGTGATTTTCCAGACAAAAGTACTGGAGTGGGGTGCCATTGCCTTCTGCACAGTCATTACCAATAGGTAATTCCAGAATATTTCATCACTCCAAAAAGAAACCTCCATAAGCATTAGTAGCTTTACTCATTCCCCCTGCATCCAGATCCTAGAAACCAATTTATCTACTTTCTATCTCTATGAATCTATTTATCTTGGACATTTCATGTAAAAGGAATCATATACTATGTAACATTTTGTGTCTGACATCTTTCACTTAACATAAGATTTTCAAGATTCATCCATAATCTACATTTTATTTATCCACCATTCAGTTAATGGACCACTGAGGATCCTTTGCACTCTTAACAAACTGAAGACTAAAAGCCATATGATCATCTCAACAGATGCAAAAAAAATCTGTCGACAAACTTCAACATCCATTTATGATTAAAAAACTCCCTCAAAACACGGGTATAGAGGGAAAATACTTCAACATAATAAAGGCCAGGTGTGGAAAACCCATAGCTAAAATCATTCTCAAGGTGAAAGGCTGAAAGCACTTTCTCTAAGGTCAAGAATCAGACAAGGATTCACACTCTCACTAATTTTATTCAACACAATGTTGGAAGTCCTAACTACAGTAATCAGAGAAGTAAAAGAAATAAAAGCAGTCCAAATTTAAAATGAAAAAACCTGCTTGCATAAGATATGATACTACATACACAGAAAACCCTAATGACACCACAGGAAAATTACCAAATATCATCAGTGAATTGGTAAAGTTGCAGGATACAAAATTAATATACAGAAATCTGTTGCATTTCTATGCGCTAAGAATGAACTCTCAAACAGGAAAGTTAAGGAAACAATTCTACTTATGATCACATCAAAAAAAAAAAAAATGAAATACCTAGGACTGCTGCTGCTACTGCTACCAAGTTGCTTCAGTCGTGTCTGACTCTGTGTGACCCCACAGATGGCAGCCCACCAGGCTCCCCCAGCCCTGGGGTTCTCCAGGCAAGAATACTGGAGTGGGTTGCCATTTCCTTCTCCAATGCATGAAAGTGAAAAGTGAAAGTAAAGTCACTCAGTCATGTCTGACTCTTAGCGACCCCATGGACTGCAGCCTTCCAGGCTCCTCCGTCCATGGGATTTTCCAGGCAAGAGTACTGGAGTGGGTTGCCATTGCCTTCTCCATACCTAGGACTAAACTTGGTCAAAGACATAAAGACCTATAGTTGGAAAACTGTAAGAAACTGATGAAACAAACTGAAGCTTACACAAATACATGGAAAGATATACCATGTTCAAAAACTGGAAGAATTGATACTGTTAAAATGATCATAGTATCCAAAGCAATCTAAAGACTCAATGCAAATCTTTATTAAAAATATATCAATGGAATTTTTTACAGAACTATATCAAATTAGTTTAAAATTTCTATAGAAATACAAAAGATTCTAAATAGCCAAAACAATCTTAGGAAAAAATAAAAAAGCTAGAGGTATCATGTTATCTGACTCCAAACTATACTACAAAGCTACAGTAATCAAAACCAGATGATACTGGCATAAAAACAGATACATAGATCAATGGAATAGAATGGTGATCCTAGAGATAAACCCATAAATTGACCATGCATTCATGGTCAATTTATCTAAGACAAGAGAGGCAAAAATATACATTGGAGAAAAAAAGTCTCTTCAATAACTGGTGCTGTGAAACTAGTCAGGCACATGTAATAAAACACTTCTAACACAATACACAGAAATAAACTCAAAATGGATTAAATGCTTATATGCAAGATCAAAAATCATAAAACTCCTATAAGAAAACACAAGCAGAACAGTCTTTGACATATATTAGAAACATTTTTGGATCTGTCTCCTAAGGCAAAGGACATAAAAAGTTTGGCCAAAAAGTATCACTCAGGTAATATAATATGGAAAAACCCAAACGAATTTTTGGCCAACCCAATAAAAACAAATTGGGTCAAATTAAACTTAAAAGCTCTCACACAGCAAAGAAAATCATCAACAAAAAGAAAAGACAACTGGAATGGGATAAAATATTTGCAAATAAGATGATCTATAGGGGATTAATATTCAAACTATATAAACAGTACATACAACTCAACATGAAACAAACAGCCTGATTGAGAAATAGCCACAAGAGCTAAACAGACATTTTCCCAAAGATGACATACAATGGCTAACAAGCACATGAAAGATGCTCAGCATCACTAATTGTCAGAGAAATGCAAATAAAAACCACAATGGGATACCACCTTCAACTTGTGGAAATGGTTATCATTAAAAATACCACAAATAACAAATGTGGCTGAGGATATGGAGCAAAGAGAACACTTGTACACTGTTAATGGGAATGTGAATTGGTGCATCCATAATGGAAAACAGTACGGAGGTTTCTCAAAAAACTAAAAATAGAACTACCATATGCTTCAGCAATTCCACTCATTGGTATATACCAAAGAAAACAAAAACACTAATTAAAAAAAAATGTTCACAGCAGCATTGTTTAGAATAGACAAGATATGGAAACAACCTAAGTGTCCATCACAAATAAAGAAGATATGGTATGCTGTGTTCAGTCACTCATTCATGTCTGACTCTGTGACCCAATGGACTGCAGCACCCCAGGCTTCCCTGTCCATCACCAACTCTTGGAGTTTGCTCAGACTCATATCCATTGAGTTGGTGATGCCATCCAACCATCTCATCCTCTGTTGTCCCCTTCTCCTCCCATCTTCAATCTTTCCCAGCATCAGGGTATTTTCCAATGAGTCAGCTCTTCCCATGGTATATGGTATACAATGGAATATATTTCAAAGAATATTGAACTCTGTCTAGTATTTCCAATAGCTGGACTCTCTCAGAGAATTTTCTTTGACTATTTTTTCCTGTGTATGGCTCATACTCTTTTCTTTCTTTGCATCTATCTCTTTTTTTAACTATACATTCTAAATAACATAATGTGGCAATTATAGACTCAGATTTCTCTCTCTCTAGCAGTACTCTTGCCTGGAAACTCCCACGGACAGAGAAGCCTGGTAGGCTGCAGTCCATGGGGTCGCGAAGACTCGGACACAACTGAGCTACTTCACTTTAACTTTTCACTTTCATGCATTGGAGAAGGAAATGGCAACCCACTCCAGTGTTCTTGCCTGGAGAATCCCAAGTATGTGGGAGCCTGGTGGGCTGCCGTCCATGGGGTCGCACAGAGTCAGACACGACTGACACGATTTAGCAGCAGTAGCAGCAGCAGCAGCATTTGCTGTGGCCATTTCATTTTTCTGTTTTTTGTTTGTTTGTTTGTTTAGTTTCTTTGTGAAACTAATTCTGTAAACTCAATATTCTTTGACATAGGTGGCCACTGAAGTCTTTGATCAGCTGACTCATTGTTGTTGTTTAGTCACTAAGTCATGTCCAACTCTTTTGTGACCCCATGAACTGTAGCCTGCCAGACTCCTCTGTCCATGGGATTTCCCAGGCAAGAATACTGCAGTGGGCTGTCATTTCCTTCTCCAAGGGATCGTCCCAATCCCTTGGTTAAACCACCTCTTCTGCATTAGCAGGCAGATTGTTTACTGCTGAGCCCCCTGGAAAGCCCTTCAGTTGGCTTAGTGGTTAATTAACGACTGGAAGAGCTTTCCTTAAATTCCATAAAGCTCATAGCCCTTGCTGAGGAGCTCTGTATGTATGTTGGGGCATGCCTCTAATGCACAGGCAGGCAGTATACATACTACGTTGTCTTATCCTTCATTTCCTATTTTTATGGATCCTCAAAGTCAGCTAGAAGTGAGAGCCTTCTTAGGGTCTTTTCTGGTCTTCCTGGGCATGTGCAACAACCCTTATACACATGAATAGTTTTCTAGATCCCCACGAATATGTTAGAGCTTTTAAAGCTCCCTGTGATCTCCTTTCCCTTGGGTTTGTTTTAAATGTTTTCATCAATTTTCATTAGCTTGTTATTGGAGAAGGTGATGGCACCCCACTCCAGTACTCTTGCCTGGAAAATACATGGATGGAGAAGGCTGGTGCGCTACAGTCCACGGGATCATGAAGAGTCAGACACGACTGGGCGACTTCACTTTCACTTTTCATTTTCATGCATTGGAGAAGGAAATGGCAACCCACTCCAGTGTTCTTGTCTGGAGAATCCCAGGGATGGGGGAGCCTGGTGGGCGGCCATCTGTGGGGTCACACAGAGTCGGACATGACTGAAGCGACTTAGCAACAGCAGCAGCTTGTGATTTGCCCCAACTGTTGTCATCACCTTAGACAGGTGTGAAATTACATTATTGAAACTGACTGACTGTTTTTGATAAATGCTACTGTAGGAAAAGCTCTATACAGTCAACAAAAACAAGACCAGGAGCTGACTGTGGCTGAGATGATGAACTCCTTATTACCAAATTCAGACTTAAATTGAAGAAAGTAGGGAAAACTGCTAGACCATTCAATTATGACCTAAATCAATCCCTTATGATTATACAGTGGAAGTGATAAATAGATTTAAGGGCCTAGATCTGATAGACAGAGTGCCTGATGAACTATGGAATGAGGTTCGTGACATTGTACAGGAGACAGGGATCAAGACCATCCCCATGGGAAAGAAATGCAAAAAAACAAAATGGCTGTCTGGAGAGGCCTTACAAATAGCTGAGAAAAGAAGAGAGGCCAAAAACAAAGGAGAAAAGGAAAGATATATGCATCTGAATGCTGAGTTCCAAAGAAGAGCAAGAAGAGATAAGAAAGCCTTCTTCAGCGATCAATGCAAAGAAATAGAGGAAAACAACAGAATGGGAAAGACTAGAGATCTCTTCAAGAAAATTAGAGATACCAAGGGAACATTTCATGCAAAGATGGGCTCAATAAAGGACAGAAATATTATGGACCTAATGGAAGCAGAAGATATTAAGAAGAGGTGGCAAGAATACACAAAAGAACTGTACAAAAAGATCTTCACGACCTGGATAATCACGATGGTGTGATCACTGATCTAGAGCCAGACATCCTGGAATGTGAAGTCAAGTGGGCCTTAGAAAGCATCACTATGAACAAAGCTAGTGGAGGTGATGGAATTCCAGTAGAGCTATTTCAAATCCTGAAAGATGATGCTGTAAAAGTGCTGCACTCAATATGCCAGTGAATTTGGAAAACTCAGCAGTGGCCACAGGACTGGAAAAGGTCAGTTTTCATTCCATTCCAAAGAAAGCCAATGCTAAAGAATGCTCAAACGACCGCACAACTGTACTTATCTCACATGCTAGTAAAGTAATGCTCAAAATTCTCCAAGCCAGGCTTCAGCAATACGTGAACCGTGAACTTCCAGATGTTCAAGCTGGTTTTAGAAAAGGCAGAGGAACCAGAGATCAAATTGCCAACATCTGCTGGATCATTGAAAAAGCAAGAGAGTTCCAGAAAAACATCTATTTCTGCTTTATTGACTATGCCAAAGCCTTTGACAGTGTGGATCACAAGAAACTGGGGAAAATTCTGAAAGAGATGGGAATACAGACCACCTGACCTGCCTCTTGAGAAATCTGTATGCAGGTCAGGAAGCACCAGTTAGAACTGGACATGGAACACAGACTGTTTCCAAATAGGAAAAGGAGTACGTCAAGGCTGTATATTGTCACCGTGCTTATTTATCTTATATGCAGAGTACATCATGAGAAATGCTGGACTGGAAGAAACGCAAGCTGGAATCAAGATTGCTGGGAGAAATATCAATAACGTCAGATATGCTGATGACACCATCCTTATGGCAGAAAGTGAAGAGGACCTAAAAAGCCTCTTGATGAAAGTGAAAGAGGAGAGCAAAAATGTTGGCTTAAAGCTCAACATTCAGAAAACTAAGATCATGGCATCTGGTCCCATCACTTCATGGGAAATAGATGGGGAAACAGTGGAAACAGTGTCAGACTTTATTTTGGGGGGCTCCAAAATCACTGGAGATGGTGACTGCAGCCATGAAATTAAAAGACACTTACTCCTTGGAGGCAAAATTATGACCAACCTAGATAGCATATTCAAGAGCACAGACATTACTTTGCCGACTAAGGTCCTTCTAGTCAAAGCTATGGTTTTTTTCTGTGGTCAGTATGGATGTGAGCGTTGGACTGTGAAGAAGGCTGAGGGCCAAAGAATTGATGCTTTTGAACTGTGGTGTTGGAGAAGACTCTTGAGAGTCCCTTGGACTGCAAGGAGATCCAACCAGTCCATTCTGAAGGAGATCAACCCTGGGATTTCTTTGGAAGGAATGATGCCAAAGCTGAAGCTTCAGTGCTTTGGCCACCTCATGTGAAGAGTTGACTCATTGGAAAAGACTCTGATGCTGGGAGGGATTGGGGGCAGGAGGAGAAGGGGACAACCGAGGATGAGATGGCTGGATGGCATCACTGACTCGATGGACGTGAATCTAAGTGAAATCTGGGGGTTGGTGATGGACACGGAGGTGTGGCATGCTGCGATTCATGGAATCACAAAGAGTCAGACACAACTGAGTGACTGAACTGAACTGAACTGTAGGAAAGACTGTTTCTATGAGCTGACACATGAGCTAGTTCAAATAAAGCCAAGTGGGATTTTTTAGAGAACTTCCAGACAGATCAAATAATGACAGCTTTATGGGAACTGGACTCTAGAACAACTCTAATCCCTTCTCCAGCATTCTTCCTAGTCCTCCAGAGGCACCAACGCTGATGGCTTTCCCCATGATTTAAGGGTACTGATTTTGGAGGATACCACATTGATGGAGAGAAGCAGATGGACCTAAGACAAAATAAAATGCCACAAAGCTCACTGGTCTTATTGAGATTTAGCCAGTTATCTTATATAAATATTTGTGATATGGCAAGTCTTCAGTTAATTTGTGTTCTGAATATGCTGACTGTGACAATTTTTTGTCACATAGAGTTCTCATAGCTTTTATTGAGCAGGAGATTTTTGAAGGTACTTATTTTGCCATTTCTGCTGATGATAATTCAAAAGTATGTTTACTACATGTTGGTTTACCAAATCTAACCACCTTGGAGTGAAATGTATTTTTAACAGCATTGCTGAAATATATATAACTGAATAAATGAATAAGAGTTACACAAGAACATGGAGATGAGCTTCAGCTCAGGTCAGTCACTCAGTCGTGTCCGACTCTCTCTGACCCCATGAATTGCGGACGCCAGGCCTCCCTGTCCACCACCAACTCCTGGAGTTCACCCAAACTCATGTCCATCGAGTCGGTGATGCCATCCAGCCATTTCATCCTCGGTCGTCCCCTTCTTCTCCTGGCCCCAATCCCTCCTAGCATCAGAGTCTTTTCCAATGGGTCAGCTCTTCACTTGAGGTGGCCAAAGTACTGGAGTTTCAGCTTTAGCATCAGTCCTTCCAAAGAACATCCAGGACTGATCTCCTTTAGAATGGACTGGTTGGATCTCCTTGCAGTCCAAGGGACTCTCAAGAGTCTTCTCCAGCACCACAGTTCAAAAGCATCAGTTCTTTGGTGCTCAGCCTTCTTCACAGTCCAACTCTTGCATTCATACATGACTACTGGAAAAACCATAGCCTTGATGAGGCAGACCTTTGTTGGCAAAGTAATATCTCTGCTTTTGAATATGCTATCTAGGTTGGTCATAACTTTTTTTCCAAGGAGTAAGCGTCTTTTAATTTCATGGCTGCAATCACCACCTGCAGTGATTTTGAGGCCCCCAAAATAAAGTCTGACACTGTTTCCACTGTTTCCCATCTATTTCCCATGAAGTGATGGGACCAGATGCCATATCTTCATTTTCTGAACATTAAGCTTTAAGCCAACTTTTTCACTCTCCTCTTTTGCTTTCATCAAGAGGCTTTTAGCTCCTCTTCACTTTCTGCCATAAGGATGGTGTCATCAGCATATCTGACGTTCTTGATGTTTCTCCTGGCAATCTTGATTCCAGCTTGTGCTTTTTCCAGCCCAGAGTGTCTCATGATGTACTCTGCATATAAGATAAATAAGCAGGGTGACAATATACAGCCTTGACGTACTCCTTTTCCTATTTGGAAACAGTCTGTGTTCCATGTCCAGTTCTAACTGGTGCTTCCTGACCTGCATACAGATTTCTCAAGAGGCAGGTCAGGTGGTCTGTATTCCCATCTCTTTCAGAATTTTCCCCAGTTTCTTGTGATCCACACTGTCAAAGGCTTTGGCATAGTCAATAAAGCAGAAATAGATGTTTTTCTGGAACTCTCTTGCTTTTTCAATGATCCAGCAGATGTTGGCAATTTGATCTCTGGTTCCTCTGCCTTTTCTAAAACCAGCTTGAACATCTGGAAGTTCACGGTTCACGTATTGCTGAAGGCTAGCCTGGAGAATTTTGAGCATTACTTTACTAGCGTGTGAGATAAGTGCAGTTGTGTGGTAGTTTGAGCATTCTTTGGCATTGGCTTTCTTTGGAATGGAATGGAAACTGACCTTTTCCAGTCCTGTGGCCACTGCTGAGTTTTCCAAATTCACTGGCATATTGAGTGCAGCACTTTTACAGCATCATCTTTCAGGATTTGAAATAGCTCTACTGGAATTCCATCACCTCCGCTAGCTTTGTTCATAGTGATGCTTTCTAAGGCCCACTTGACTTCACATTCCAGGATGTCTGGCTCTAGATCAGTGATCACACCATCGTGATTATCCAGGTCGTGAAGATCTTTTTGTACAGTTCTTTTGTGTATTCTGGCCACCTCTTCTTAATACCTTCTGCTTCTGTTAGGTCCATATCATTTCTGTCCTTTATTGAGCCCATCTTTGCATGAAATGTCCCCTTGGTATCTCTAATTTTCTTGAAGAGATCTCTAGTCTTTCCCATTCTGTTGTTTTCCTCTATTTCTTTGCATTGATCGCTGAAGAAGGCTTTCTTATCTCTTCTTGCTATTCTTTGGAACTCTGCATTCAGATGCTTATATCTTTCCTTTTCTCCTTTGCTTTTCACTTCTCTTCTTTTCACATCTATTTATTAGGCCTCCTCAGACAGCCATTCTGGTTTTTTGCATTTCTTTCTCATGGGGATGGCCTTGATCCCTGTCTCCTGTACAATGTACGAACCTCCATCCATAGTTCATCAGGCACTCTATCTATTAGATCTAGTACTTTAAATCTGTTTCTCACTTCCACTGTATAATCATAAGGGATTTGATTTAGGTCATACCTGAATGGTCTAGTGGTTTTCCCTACTTTCTTCAACCTAAGTCTGAATTTGGTAATAAGGAGTTCATGATCTGAGCCACAGTCAGCTCCCATTCTTGTTTTCGCTGACTGTATAGAGCTTTCCATCTTTCGCTGCAAAGTATATAATTAATCTGATTTCGGTGTTGACCATCTGGTGATGTCCAGAGAAAAGCTTAAGTTTGTTTATTAGGGATTTAAGGTTCTAAAAGTTTTTTTTAGTGCTTTCTTATAGATATAATTTATATACAATAATGTGTAGAAAGCTCACTGTATAGCTTGACAAATTCGGTATATGTGTACTAGAGTGGATTGCCATTCCCTCTCCAGGGTATATTCCCAACCCAGGGATTGAATCCAGGCCTCCTGCATTGTAGGCAGATCCTTTTCCAGCAGAGCCATGAGAGAAGCCCACTGCTATGTAAGCACCCCTTAAATCAAGAGGCATAATATTTCCAGCACCCCAAACTCATGCCCTGTCTACACTCTTCCTACAAAGGTAATCATGATTTTAACTGTAAGATGGGCAAAGAGAACCTGTGTTTGCAAGTAATGTGGGTGTGCTCAGTTGTGTCCAACTCTTCCGCAATCCCATGGACTGACTGTAGCCCACTAAGCTCCTCTGTCATAGGATTTTCCAGGCAAGAATACTGGAGTGGGTTGCCATTTCCTTCTCTAAGACATCTTCCTGACCCAGGGACCAAACATGGGTCTCCTGCATGGCAGGCAGATTCTGCATTGCAGGCTGAGTATATAGGGAGGTTTTTGTTTTTGTTTTTGTTTTTCCTATTTTGTTAGAATATACCATTGTCTGTTTATCTGTCCTACTACTGATGAACATCTGTGGTGCTTCCATTTGGGAACTATTATGAATAAAGATACGATGAACATTCTTATATTGTCTTTTTATTCATTCCTCTTGGGTATATACCTACAAGGAGAATTGCTGGATCATTAGGTAGACAGCTGTTTAGCTTTAATAGGCTCTACCAAATGGTTTTTCTAAGTGGTCAAAGCAATTAACACTCCCACCAGCATATATAAAAGCTTCAGTTTCTCTCCAAACTATCCAAAACTTGGTATGATCAAATATTTTTTTTAATTCATCTATTCTGGCAGGTATGCATGGGTATTTCATTGGGCTTAAATTTGCATGTTCCTGATAAGAAATTATTTTCCTATGTCTATCAGCTATTTTAATTTCTACTTTGATCTCTATTTTCATTCTAAATTCTTTAATTCTACAAATATTTATTAAGAATCTACTGTCTACATTAGATACAGGTAGTAAGTACTCTGCCCTCAAATAACTCATGAACTAAAGAGCGTGCATTAGTGTGCATGCTCAGTCTTGTCTGATGCTTTCAACCTCATGGACTGTAGCCTGCCAAGCTCCACCGTGCATGGAATTTTCCAGGCAAGAATAGTAGAGTGGTTGCCATTTCCTACTCCAGGGCATCTTCCCAACCCAGGGATCGAACCCATGTTTCTTGCATCTCCTGCATTGGCAGGTAGATTCTTTACCACTGCACCACCTGGGAAGCCTTTAAATTAAAGACAGAAGTATACAAATAAACAAATGGTTAAGATCTAGGGTATAAATGTGATGATAGGCAATCAGAGAAGAGGCATGAAATCCAACTGTGTAGATTGAAAAAGGTTTCTTAAAGGCAGTGACTCTAACACTTAGATTTTAAAGACAAAAAGGAGTTAGCCAGATGGACAAGTTATGGTAGAACAGTAGGAAATGACATTTCAGTACAAGGGAACAAGAAATGGGAAGGGAAGTCTTTCTGCCTTTGGATCTTTTAGGTTCTTTGATTTAAAAAGAAAAGAAAAAACTCTTTAAACATTTTTTTTTTTAATGAGGGCATTAAATCTGGATCTGGCAGAATATACATTCAATGCCATAAATTTTATTAAAGGACACCAATTTAGGAATTGATGATGGTGGAAGGCAATTCCAAGGGCAAACCCATTTTCCTCTATCTTGCCTAATTATGTAGAACTATCCTAGCTCTGCAAAGGACTCCAGTTGGCAAAGTTCTGCAGAGTCAGAAAATAGAAAAAGCAACTTGATACACTTAAAAAAAAAAAACCAAAAGAACAATCCTCTCACCTTAGGATTTTAATAATGATATATATTAACATTATAATAATTGCTATGACTATTAATAATGTTATTATTACAGCAGTTACCATTACAGAGTGTTTATCATGTGCCAAGCAATATCTGAAGTGCTCTACATAAGAACCATATGAATTGGGTACTACTTTTAATCCCCATTTCACAGATTATGAAACTGAAGTCATGAGGAAAGTGTTCAAGGTTATACACTTAGAAAAGACAGATAGGATCTGACTACAGGTCTGATTCCAGAGTTTCTATTTTAATATTAAAGTCTTCTAAATTACAACTAATGCCCTTTAGTAAAAGAGCATTGTTTTTCTCAATCAAATTCTCTGGCCCCTCGAAGAAGAAAGTTATTTATATGTTTGTGGCAGAGACTGAATAATTCTAGCCAGATTGTTTATTGCACGTATTTCACATTACCTTTCTGATCCTACAATAAAACATCACCTTACAAATGCCACAAAAATGATGTCTCTACTTAGTCTAATCCAAATTTCTTCTTCCATCTCCTACTGATTTTAGTTGTTGTGATTTTTACATTCAAATGCTGCAGTCCATAGGGTCACAAAGAGTCAGACATGACTGAGCGACTGAACTGAACTGAATGATCTTAGCTCCACTGCTATATGAATAAGGATATTAACATGTCTGTTTTGGCAGTTTGCATTTTTTCTGACAGTTAATAGCCTACGCAAATACAAAAGTAATTATCTGGCAAAAGTAAATATACAACACTTTCAGATTTTTTTTTTTTAATAGCTTGTAGATTAGTAGTTAGGATATTAAGTTTATGGTTCTCAGCTCCATGGCCTCCCCCAGCCAAAAGGAAGAGAAGAGAAAGGAAACTAGTTTCCCAGCGGTATTTAGATTAATAAGAACATTTTTATATCAAAATGTCTATCTGTAGAATTAGTCAAATTTCCCAACTGGGCTACTATTTCAGTATTTAGTAGGAAGAAGAAGAGGGGAAGAAATATAGGATATAGTTGAGTTTAACTCCTATTAGATAAAAACAAAAAATTATTAGGAATTTGGGAAAAATTCATCTTAAACTGAAATCTTAAAACAAAACTGTCCCATGAATGTGCGAGGCCTTTAAATGAATTTTAATTTAATCTCTTTAGATGTTAATGGATTTTGTGGGCAATACTGTTTTCTAAATGTCAGGGAATATGGGTTTCTGTAAGCACTAGTACTAGGGAAAAAACATTATTAAATTTGGTTCTTAAGGTGAGCTTGGATCAGAACAAATGGGAAGTTTAAGGTCACAAATCATGTTCAGATAAACAACACAGCACAGTGACTAATCTAACCTTAATATGTATTAGAAGGCAACGTCACCAAGTACACATACTCAGTAAGTATAAACTGTGCATGCTTAGCACCTCAATTCTCTTAGTATTTATGCATTTTAAAAGGCAATTATGAATATTCAGCTTACTTGTGTCATTTTTCTTCATTAGGTCGCATTATTATTATACATTATATTGTTAACACAACAAATATTGCACTTAAAATTTTTCATTAGAAATAACTTGTAAAGGTGGATGCAACCAAAGTGTGTGATGTACAAAATATAGTGGTGGCAGAAGGGAGAGATGGATAATGGTGGGCTAGAAAAAAATTATTGTATGGGTTTCAAGATTGAAGGAATTGTATACATGGAGTGAATGAATAATTTTCCCTAAATCAGAGCAACCAAGTTTTCTAGCAAAGATATGAAAACTAATATGACTTTAATTACATGGATATATTTTTACCTTTTTATATATATGGAAAGAAAAAAACACCTTCTAAACTCTGAAAAAACACCATATGTTCACTTAAATTCTACCTAGTTTGAGGGTTTAAAGTATTAAGAAAAAGTGTGTTTTGGATATACTGGAAATTAGCTTCATTAAACAACAAAAAAGGTAAACCCAGTAAAAGAAACTTCTGGGTCATGGCAATGTCAGAAATGAAAGAGAGACAGAGGGTAGACCAAGGGAAGGGATTATCTGAAAGTTAAGTGGTCAGAGCAAAAGGAGGAGCTATTGACTAATGGGCCAGGAACATCCCAGACTGGGCAACACGGCCAGTAGTTTTCTTTAGTAAGGAAGACGCTCAGTGCAATTATTCTTCAAGAAAAATAGAGAAATATTATGCAGGTAATTAGTAATTTTATTTTTTTAATTATTTATCTATTTTTGCACTGGGTCTTTGTTGCTGCATGTGGGCTTTCTCTAGTTATGGCAAGTAAGGGCTACCCTCCAGTTGTGGTGGCTTTTCTTGCTGCAGAGTATGGGCATGCAGGCTTCAGCAGCTGCAGTGCATGGGCTCAGCAGTTGCACCTCCTGGGTTCTGGAGTGTAGGCTCAGTAGTCATGGAACAGAAGCTTAGCTGCCCCATGCCATGTGGAATCTTCCCAGACCAGGGATCAAACCCAAGTCCCCTGCATTGGCAGGTGAATTAACCACTGAACCACCAGAGAAGTCCCAATTAGTAACCTAAGGTAATTAACATTTAGGTTAAATGCTTGGCTTCTAGACCATACCAGGCCAATCTTGTTAAGCTTTATCATATTAGCATTGCAAACTTTAACTTCTCCATGCCTCAATTTCCCTAATCCAGAAAAAAGAATGATATTTTTATCTCTCTTGTAGAACTGTGCTGATGAGTAAATGGGTACATGCCTAGCATGTGTTGAGTGTGTCTACACGTGCGGTATCATCAATATTATTTTGCCCAAAAGATATGGAGGTTTTTTTGCAGGGGGGTGGTGGGGGGAGTGGGTGGGTGGGGAATCTAAAGCAGATGGGGAAATGATGAGAAACAGAACTAAATACAAGCAAGGTTGTAGATTAGTTGAGCTTATTAACAAGTAGTGCTAAAAGTATTCAATGGAAATTCCAAGTTTAGTATTGCTTTCCAAATTTCAGAGGCGAAACTAAAAGTATGTGTATTATAAGAACCCTTAACAAAATCTTAGTCAAGAAAGCTTGAGTGAATAGACTTTGTGTCATATTTTAGATGATGTTGTTGTTGTCACTGAGTCACTTGGTCATGTCCAACACTTTGCGACCCCATGGACTGTAGTATGCCAGGCTTTCCTGTCCTTCGCTATCTCCCAGAGTTTGGTCAAACTCATGTCCACTGAGTTGGTGATACCATCCAACCATTTCACCCTCTGTCACCCTCTTCTCCTCCTGCCCTCAATTTTTCCCACCATCAGGGTCTTTTCCAGTGAGTCTGCTCTTTGGATCAGTGGCCCAAAATATTAGAGCTTCAAATCAACATCAGTCCCTCCAATGAATATTCAGGGTTGATCTCCTTTATGGTTGACTGCTTTCAGATGTTCTCTAATGATAAGCCTAGTCCTGGTGTTTGAGTAGGGTTAGGGAGAAGGCTTCCCAGGCTCTGAATGGGTCCACTGATTTGCATGGAAGCTAAGGAGGCTGCTGGGAAAATTACCTGACTTGAGAGCACTGTTGCAGTGCAGACCAACACAGACATGTATATCCATGTGTCTGACTGTAGGAAGCCTAAAGAAAGCCAAAGATCAGTCAACTATGATGGAGCCTCTGAAGGAGAACTCATGGTGAGGGCAGAAAAATCACAGTGTACCAAAATGGCCTAAAGTTGTAAGTGTAGATTCAAGAGCAATTTCAGCTTTCCTGGAAATTTATTCTGTTATGCCCATATCCTGGTGGCATATGGGTGGCCAAACAGAAAGATTTATGTCCAATGAATGAATAAACCATTTCATTAAATTCTGTAACACTTTTTTTTCCTAAGCATACCCCAGAGGAAGAGGAAGTTCGCTTTTCCCTCTTGTTTCAAGAGAAAAAACATGTTGTTGAGAGGAACTTAGAAGAACTATTCAACAGAACTTTCTACGGTGATGGAAATGTTCTTCTTCGTGCTGTCCAAGACGGTTGCCATTGGACTATGTGGCTAATTAGCACTTGAAGTATGGCTGCTAGTGTGACTAAGGAAATAAATGTTTAGTTTTATTTCATTTTATTTAACTTAAATTTAAATAGTCATATGTGGTTAGTGGCTATTGTTATTAGACAGCACAGATTAAAGCATCATAGTCCACAGTAAAATGCCTGTGAAGCTTCACTGTCACCAAGGGAAAGCACCTCAGTTGCTTGGTAGTTACAAATTTGGAGCCTAGAGTCAACTGCATGATTCGTACTCTGGTTCTACCTCTTACCAATGAGGTAAAAACTTACCCTGGGAGATGTCTGGGACTTCCAATTCCTGCCTGGGATTTAGAAAGTTGGAAAGAACATGTTCCTACTATTACACACACACACAAAATACAAAAAGTGATGAACAATTTGAAAAAATCCATAACTCATCTTGAACTCATCAGAGAGCTGAAACTTCAGAGCATCCAACTAATTGGAAATTTAAGGAAACATAGGTATCTTTGAGGAGAGTCAGGACACCAACACCTGTTTATCTAAGGAAAATGCAGTCAGATACTGGGAAGAATTTGAACAAAAATGTTTAAGAAATTGATAAAGGCCAAATATGGGCTCATGGGAGAATGCAGATCCCCTAGAAGCTACAGATATGAGGTACTTTACACCTCTTAACAGGCTCTTTGCCATTTGCTGTTGGTCAGTGGCTCAGTCCCTTGGACTGCAAGGAGATCAAACCAGTCAGTCCCAAAGGAAATAAATCCTGAATATTCATTAGAAGGACTGATTCTGAAGCTCCAATACTTTAGCCACCTGATGCGAAGAGACCACTCATTGGAAAAGACCCTGATGCTGGGAAAGATTGAAGGCAGGAGGAGAAGGGGACAATAGAGGATGAGATGGTTGAATGGCACTACTGACTCAATGGACATGAGTCTCTGGGAGATGGTGAAGGACAGGGAAGCTGGGCATGCTTCAGTCCATGGGGTCACAAAGAGTTGGACACAACTGAAGGGCTAAATAACAAAAACAAGAGGTAACCATAAGTTCATTCTCTAAGTCTGTGAGTCTCTTTCTGCTTTGTAAGTTCATTTGTATCATTTCCTTTTAGATTCCACATATAAGGTATGTCATACAATATTTCTCCTTATGAGCAGCAAAGTTTAATTATGGTAATTTTACAATCAATAGCAGATTTTTGCTGATAACTCAAGGTCATTGTCTGGAGTCCTTGTATACTATACCATAAGAGCAATAAGACTACTACTGCACACATACATGTAAGTTACAATTCTGGGGATTCTCAGAAATGCTTTGACAACAGAACTCTGCAAGTGACTGAATTTTCCTGTGATAGAGAGCTTAGACTTAGCAAGAATGTGCTATTAATGTGAATAAAATTCTGAGCACAGGATGAGTATCCATGGGACACTAAATATTTATAATATACCAGGTATTATGCTATAGACTCTTTACAGATTTTACTTCATATCTTTCGAACAGCAATTCTCTAGGGTAGCTATTAGTATTAGTCCCACTTTACAAATGAGGCTCAGAAATATTAAGAAATTTCCTCAAAGTCAAACTGCTAATAACCAGTGGTACCAGGTTTTGGACCCAGACAAGACTATATCTAAAGCCAAAATTCTATCCCAAATGTAATGCTTTATCCCTGGTATTTGCTGTTTTTAAGTGCTCAAATTCACTTAATTCTTGGACCTATCTTAAACTATCTAGAATCAGTACTTAGAGGCATACCTCAAATATTGTAGATTTAGTTCCAGACCACTGCAGCAAAGTAAACATGACAGTAAGTAAGTCACACAAATTTTTGGGTTTCCCAGTGCATGTAAAAGTTATGTTTACACTATAGGATATAGTATATGCAGTTTATTAAGTGTGTAGTAGCATTATATCTAAAAAATGTATGTAATCTTAATTTTAAAATACTTTATCACTAAAAAATGCTAAGCAACATATGAGCCTTCAGTGAGTCATAAACAGTTTGCTAGTTATTGCCTTGACATTGATGGCTGCTGACTGATCAGGGTGAAAAAAGTGAAAGTGAAGTCGCTCAGTCCTGTCCGACTCTTTGTGACCTCATGGACTTTGGCGTGCTAGGCTCCTCCATCCATGGGGTTCTCCAAGCAAGAATCCTGGAGTAGGTTGACATTTCCTTCTCCAGGGGATCTTCCTGACACAGGGATCGAACCTGGGTCTCCCACACTGCAGGCAAACTCTTTACCATCTGAGCCACCAGGGACTTCTGGACTGATTAGGGTAGAAGTTGCTAATGGTTTAAGTAGCTGCGGAAATTTCTTTTTTTTTTTTTTCTTAATTTTTAAAAAATGTTATTAATATCAGGGAGGACAGTTGACTAACAGTGTTGTGTTAGTTTCATGTGTACGGTAAAGTGATTTAGTTTTATACATATATGTATCTATTCTTCTTCAAATTTTTTCCTACTTAGATTATTACACAGTATTGAGCAGAGTTTCCTGTGCTATACAGTAGATCCTTGTTGGTTATCTGTTTTAAATATAGCAGTGTGTACATGTCAATCCCAAACTCTCAACTTAAAATAAGACAATAGTGAAGTTCGTCACATCACTGACTTTTCCTTCATGAACAACTTCTCTGCAGTATGCAATCCAGTTTGATAGCACTTTTACTCCTGGTAGAATTTCTTTCAAAATTGCAGTCAATTGGCTTTTCCTGCCCACTGGCTCATTCCTATGGACCAGGGAGAAGTTTTCTAGAAAAAAAAAAACTGCCCAGTGTGCCTCAGGGCCCTGTAGCTAACCAGAGTCACTGTATATAATTACTAGAAGCAGTAAACCAAAGTTCTACCAAGCCACTGTAAATTTTACACTCTTGACAACCCTTCAGCCTGTGGAACAGAAACTGCAATCACAGTAATTTGGACAAAGTGAGACAAAAGAGAAATATGTTCCAGATGAAAGAACAAGATAAAGTCCTAGAAGAACAACTAAGTGAAGTGGAGATAGGCAATCTAGCTGGAAAAGAATTCAAAGTAGAAAGATGGTTCAAAATCTCAGAAAAATAATGGAGACACAGACCAAAAAGATACAAGAAACCTTTAACAAAGAGCTAGAAGGTATAAAGAACAAACAGAGATGAACAATACAACAACTGAAATGAAAAATACACTAGAAGGAATCAATAGCAGAATAAATGAGGCAGAAGAACACCAGTGTAAATGGAAAACAGAATGGTGGAAAACACTATTACAGAATAGAAAAAAAGAAAAGAATGGAGAGATATGAGGATAGTGTAAGAGACCTCTGGGACAACATTAAATACACAAACATTCACATTATACAGGTCCCAGAAGGAGAAGAGATAGAGAAAGGGCCTGAGAAAATATTTGAAGAGATAATAGCTAAAAAGTCCCCTAACATGGGAGAAAGACAGTCACTCAAGTCCAAGAAGTGCAGAGTCTCATACAGGATAAACCCAAGGAGGAACATGCCAATATACATACTAATAAAATTAATAAAAGTTAAAGACAAGAGAAAATATTAAAAATCAACAAATAGGAGTATTACTCAGCCATTAAAAAGAATACATTTGAATCAGTTCTAATGAGATGGATGAAACTGGAGCCGATTATACGGAGTGAAGTAAACCAGAAAGAAAAACGCCAATACAGTATACTAACACATATATATGGAATTTAGAAAGATGGCAATGATGACCCTGTATGCGAGACAGCAAAAGGGACACAGATGTGTAGAGCGGACTTTTGGACTCTGAGGGAGAGGGAGAGGGTGGGATGATTTGGGAGAATGGCATTGAAACATGTATACTATCATGTAAGAAATGAATCGCCAGTCTATGTCTGATGCAGGATACAGGATGCTTGGGGCTGGTGCACGGGGATGACCCAGAGAGATGTTATGGGGAGGGAGGTGGGAGGGGGCTTCATTTTTGGGAATGCATGTACACCCATGGTGGATTCATGTCAATGTATGGCCATACCAATACAGTATTATAAAGTAAAATAAAGTAAAAATAAAAATTTAATTTAAAAAAAAAGCAACAAATAACATACAAGGAAATCCCTACAATGTTATTAGCTGATTTCCCAACAAAAACTCTAGAGGGCAGAAGGGAGTGGCATAAATATATTTAAAGTGATGAAAAGGAAAACCCTACAACCAATGCTCTTCCTAGCAAGGCTTTCATTCAGATTCAATGGAGAAATCAAAACATTTATAGATAAATGAAAGCTCAGAGAATTCAGCACCACCAAATCAGCATTACAACAAAAGCTAAAGGAACTTCTCCAGGTAGAAAAGAAAAGAACACAACTAGAAACAAAAAAATTAAGAATGGAAATGCTCACTGGTAAGGTAAACCTATGGTGAAGGTAGGAAATCATTCACACACAAATATGATATCAAACAGTAGAGTACAGATGCAGAATATTGGAAATACATTTGAAATTAAGAGAGACCAGCAACTTTAAATAATCTCATTTATTTATAAACCGCTACATAAAAACCCCGTGGTAACTGCAGACAGAACTTTTACAATAGATACATACACAAAAAAAGAAAAAGGAATCCAAACACAACACTAAAAGTAGTAATCAAATCACAAGAGAACAAAAGAGGAAGGAAAAAGAAAACACCTACAAAAACAAATCCAAGACAATTAACAAAACAGCAATAAGCACATACATATTGATAATTACCTTAAATGTAAATAGATTAAACACTTCAACCAAAAGACAAAGATTAGCTGAATGGATACAAAAACAAGACCCATACATATATATGCTGTCTACAAGAGACCCACTTCAGATCTAGGGACATATACAGACTGAAAGTGAGGGGATGGGAAAAGGTATTCCATGCAAATAAAAACCAAAAGAAACCTGGAATAGCAATATTTATATTAAACAAAATAGACATTAAAATAAAGGCTGTTACAAGAGACAAAGAAAGACACTACATTATGATCAAGGGATCATCCAAGAAGAAGATATAACAATTGTAATATATACATACCCAAAATAGGAGCTGGAGGAAGCACAATCTGGAATCAAAATTGCCGGGAGAAATATCAATAACCTCAGATATGCAGATGACATCACCCTTATGGCAGAAAGTGAAGAAGAACTAAAGAACCTCTTCAAAGTGAAAGAGGAGAGAGAAAAAGTTGGCTTAAAGCTCAACATTCAGAAAACGAAGATCACAGCATCTAGTCCCATCACTTCATGGCAAATAGAAGGGGAGACAGTGAAAACAGTGGCTGACTTTATTTTGGGGGCTCCAAAATCACTGCAGATGGTGATTGCAGCCATGAAATTAAAAGACACTTACTCCTTGAAAGGAAAGTTATGACCAAAGTAGATAGCATATTAAAAAGCACAGACATTACTTTGCCAGCAAAGGTTCATATAGTCAAGGCTATGGTTTTTCCAGTAGTCATGTATGGATGTGAGATTTGGATTATAAAGAAAGCTGAGCACCAAAGAATTGATGCTTTTGAACTGTGCTGTTGGAGAAGACTCTTGAGAGTCCCTTGGACTGCAAAGAGATCCAACCAGTCCATCCTAAAGGAGGTCAGTCTTGGGTGTTCATTGGAAGGACTGATGTTGAAGCTGAAACTCCAATACTTTGGCCACCTAATACAAAGAGCTGACTCATTTGAAAAGACCCTGATGCTGGGGAAGATTGAGGGCAGGAGGAGAAGGGGATGACAGAGGATGAGATGGTTGGATGGCATCACCGACTCAGTGGACATGGGTTTGGGTAGACTCTGGCAGCTGGTGATGGACAGGGAGGCCTAGTGTGCTGCAGTTCATGGGGTAGCAGAGAGTTGGACATGACTGAGTGGCTGAACTGAACTGAAATGAAAATAGGAGCACCTCAATATATAATGCAAATACTAACAGCCGTAAAAGGAGAAATCAACAGTAACACAATAATAGTGGGGTCTTTAACACACGCTTTCATCAAAGGACAGGTCATCCAAATAGAAAATCAGTAAGGAAACACAGGCTGGATACTGTAAAACTTTTGGAGGAAAACATAAGCAGAACACTCTCTGATATAAATTATAGCAATAACTTTTGGATCTACCTCCTAGATAATGAAAGTAAAAACAAAAATAAATAAATGGGGCCTTGTTAAACTTACAAGCTTTTGCATAGCAAAAATAAATAAATAAATAAATATAAAATAAACAAAATGAAAAGACAACACATAGAATGGAAGAAAATATTTGCAAATGATATGACTGACCTGACAAGAGATTAATCTCCAAAAACATAGAAATAGTTCCTGTAGCTCAGTATCAAAAAACAACCAAATCGAAAAAAAAAAAAAAAAGGGCAAAAGATCTAAATAGACATTTCTCTAAAGAAGACATACATATGGCCAAAGAGCACATGAAAATATTCTCAACATTGCTAATTATTAGAGAAATGCAACTCAAAAATACAATAAGGATTAAAAATAAAATATTTTATAAATACAATGAGGTTGTTGATGTTTGGCAGAAACCAATACAATACGTTAAAGCAATTATCCTTCAATTAAAAAGAGGGATGGTACGGGGAGGGGGGTGGGAGGGGTTCAGGATGGGGAGCATGTTTATATCCGTGGCGGATTCATGTTGATGTATGGCAAAATCAATACAATACTGTAAAGTAATTAACCTCCAATTAAAATAGATAAATTTATATTTAAAAAAACTAATTAATTTTTAAAAATTCAATGAGTATTTCAAAAAAATACTTCCCAGGTGATGCTAGTGGTAAATAACCTGCCTGCCAGTGCAGGAAACATGAGACATGGGCTCAATCCCCAGGTTGGGAAGATCCCCTGGAGGAGGGCATGGCAACTGATTCCAGTATCCTTGCCTGGAGAATTCCATGGATAGAGGAGCCTGGTGGGCTACATTCCACTGGGTAGCAATGAGTTGCACACAACAGAAGAAACTTAGTTTGCACACATGCATCACTTTGTGCCTGTCAGAATGGCCATCATCAAAAAGTCTCCAAACAATTAATGTTGGAGAGGGCATGGAGAAAAGGGAACCCTCCTACGTTGTTGGTGAGAGGAGACCATAATTCAAAAAGATATATGCACCCCAATGTTCACTGCAGCATGGTTTACATTAGCCAAGACATGGAAACAACCTAAATGATGCATGCAGGGAATACAACGGTGAGAAAAGACTCTGTCCTAATGGCACTAATGATTTCAAACATCTAAATACATGGCTACATCTTAAATCTCCTTAGATAGTTTATATACTATAAACATATTCTCAACCGAGAAGTAAACACTGCTTAAATGGTCTACGTTACTTTTCTTGAAATGCTCATTTGCGTTCATTTGGAAGTGATAGGTAAAGGAGGATATTGCTGTTTACATATGCAACTCTTTTGATTCTATATGTCACTTGACCAATATGCATTATTAATCTAATTTTACCAATTAAAGACATATAGAAATTAACTCCCAGGTGTGTGCTAGAAAGACTCTTTAAGCGTAATTTGTTTGTTTTGAGGGAATGGATTTCTCAAGAGTATGCCACAGTGCATTAAATTTTAATAATATAGTAAATAACTTGTTCAGAGAACAACAGTGTTGTCAGAGACAGTTTTCAACTGAAATAGTTAAGTAAAAATCACAGGTGTTTTCAAAGTATTATACTCTGTAATTTCATAATCATAAATCTGCATCACCACCATAACTAACATCCCACTGGCTTTTTAAACTGTTCTCCTGATATCCCAGTGTGTACAATTTCTACTTTTAGTTAGAATCAATATCACAGATTTCCTCAGAGATAACAGACATTTGTTATGTTGCCAATTTGAGTCCTCAATTCCCTAATTTCATTCAAAAGTGCAATATTGTTTAATCTGCAATTATGGAAGGACTCTGCATCCACTGCAGACCTATTTAGCAACAATTAGGGGAAGAAATTATTATTTCTAAGTACTTTTGTATACAAATCACAGAACACAGATGAATTTGCTGGGTCCTTTTATTTTTGCTAACAGAAAAATTGCCTCAGTGTTACTTAGATTGCTTTTCAGAATTTGAAAGGAAAAAATCAGAGAAATAAACAACTGAGTCAACAGTAGCAGAAAAGAATCACAAATATCTATATAAGAAGACCTAAAGGAGATTTTTTAAAATGTAGTCCTCCTGTTCCTCCTGTTTCTGTATGCTATTTCTAAATCTCATTTTGTCTCTCAGAATAATTAAGGAGACAAAGTCTGGTAAAGAACAATGTCACCCCAAAGAACTGGCAGTGCTCCAGTGGAATATACATTCTGCTAAAATCTTAGCAAAGCTTTCTCCACATAACATTTATCAAATATAAGCAAAACTAAAGCTGTCAATCAGCCAGTTTCCTGATTACTAACCTAAGACCAGTCAAGAAGCAAACCAGTGCCTCTACATCCCATCTATTTGCTCACTTGCAGAGACACAGAATTCTATAATCCATTGCTGGCCACAGTCTAATGGGAATCAGCACCATGTAGAACTCCAAGAAAATTATCTAATATGAATATCCTTAATCAATCAGTAAACAATTCTAAGATATTATCCAGGAAATTGTATAATATCCCCAAATGTATCCCAGGGGTTATCAATTTCAAGGACTCTAATAGGTATTATATGGGGAGGAGGGGAAGATCCTGCAAAGGTGTACACTTCTCAGTTTCCTAATCTTTTTAAAGCTCAGGGCCTTTTTATTCATGGAGCATTTGAAGTGATCAATAATGTTAGGAAAGCACTCATCTCTGCTCCTCATCCACTCCCCGAGAAAATTTGAATTTTAAACAAAGGGTCCAAAACTAAACCAAAGGAATGAAATGCTGAAGCCTGCATTTTACTAGGTAGGCAAAAAATAGTTGGGGAAAATTTTGATGCATTATTTCAGCTTCACAGGGCTCCTGACGACACACCTGCCGCCAAGAATAAGGAACAGTTCTGCTGGCACATACAGAGAAAAACTGTACTTCTTAGACTGAACTTCTGGAAGTGAAAAGTGCATTTCAGAGTTTGCTCTTATCTTCAAATTATATTTTTTTCAAGTTTTAAGGAACCACTTTTATTTTCTCTTCTCCTCAGACTGAGACTTAATCTTCTAAGAACAAAAGGGGAAAGCTGTTAAACTATCATATGCAAATATACTCTTTAGAAAGAGACTAGCTATTCTGCTGCAACAACCACATGGTAAAATTCAAAATTTGCAAAGTGCTCACTGCATTGAAGCATATGCAAATAAATATCTCCATAAGGTCTAGCCTATCCATTTCCTTCTCCCAAAAGTGTCCTATGGAATAGGTCACTTCATTTTTAAAAGCTCAGTATAATATCTTGTTACTCACACACTATAGGAAACAAATTTGCTACATGAAATATTCATTTCTAAGAAGTAGGTTGTTTCTTATGCAGTCAACAAAATAGCATTTGTAAACTCTGTTTAGAAAATAATAATAAATCAGTTATATTCACCAGTTACTGCTTTAGGTGGAAGGGGAGAACGTCCTTTTAATTAATGTGTTCTGTTTTCTCCTTCCTTTTTGTAAAGTTTATTATTTATCTGCCAGGTTTCTGTGATTCTTTTCTTATTGAAGAGGAAAGGAAAGAGTGCTGTCAATTTCAAAACAGTCTGCTCCTGACACATTAGAAGGGGATTTAATTATTTTGGCATGAAAAAGCTAGGGAAAGCAAAATAAATACATTGAATACAGGCAGACTCTCAGCTACTCTAATTGCTTATGTGCTATAAGGACTTTCAAACAATAAGTCCTTAAATAATAAATTGATATGGGAAAGAATAATGATACCCAGGTGTGAAACCTTAATCTGAAGACTGAGCCACATACCCAATGGCATAATTGCCTCTATTACCACATTCTGGCCTAACATAATGGTTTCAGTCATGGAAACTGGGTAGAAATGAAAGACAAACTATGTTCAAATCAAAAAACCATACAATAGAGACCAGGTATCTAAATAGCTACTTGAAATGTAAAAGGAAGCTTCAGTTTTACATAAGACATTCCATTTAAACATATGACACACTCAGTCTAAGTTACAAAAGCAGAGTTAAGAAAATTTTCCATTGAAAACTTCACCGTTCTCAGCCGAAAATCCTCACAGAAGGAACTACTTTAATTTCTAAATAAATACTTCAAGCTACCCCATCACAAGTAGCTTCGTTGTTTAAAAAAGATCCTCTCCTGTGCAACTCTTAAAGTCTCTGCCAGGTATGTTACTCACTACAGGCTTCTGAATTCACCCATTCTCTGTTTATCTTTTATTTTCTATATTCATACAGAATTCACTTGGATGACTAATATATGACCTATTCTAGATAATGATATTTCTGAAGTTCCCACTTCTTAACTCCAAAAGAGCACACTATTTGAAAAACAAATTCAGTCTAGTGCCAACATCTTTTGGATATGTTCTCTTAATTTTTCTTTGCATTATCAGGATTAAAGAATAGGATATCTCACCAGTCCATGATTCTGAAATAGAAAATGTTCTGAAATGAAAATTTCTTCATGATATATTTGGCAGCAAAACCCAACCATTTCTACATTTCACTGAAGAAATAGTAATGTATTTGATTATATGACTTTGGTCCAACACCTCCATGAACGTTACAAAATATATGGTGGGTATACTACACTGCCTTTCCAAAATCCAAAAAACTGTTAACTATGGTGTGCATGCGTGCATGCTAAGTTGCTTCAGTCATGTTGGACTCTGTGCGATCTGTGGACTCTAGCTCTCCAGGCTCCATTGTCCATGGGATTCTCCAGGCCAGAATACTGGAGTGGGTTGTCATGCTCTCCTTCAGGGCATCTTCCTGAGCCAGGGATCCAAACTGTGTCTCTTATGTCCCCTGCCTTAGCAGGCGGGTTCTATACCACCAGCACCACCTGGGAAAACACAACTATGGTGTAAACCTGATCGAAGAATATCAGAAGAGAGGCTGCAATCCTGCTCACACATAACTGACTGAATTCCAATATGACTTACCTCAGTTCAGTTCAGCTCATTCGTTCAGTCGTGTCAGACTCTTTGCGACCCCATGAATCGCAGCACGCCAGGCCTCCCTGTCCGTCACCATCTCCCGGAGGTCACTCAGACACACGTCCATCGAGCCCATGATGCCATCCAGCCATCTCATCCTCGGTCATCCCCTTCTCCTCCTGCCCCCAATCCCTCCCAGCATCAGAGTCTTTTCCGATGAGTCAACTCTTCACATGAGGTGGCCAAAGTACTGGAGTTTCAGCTTTAGCATCAGTCCTTCCAAAGAAATCCCAGGGTTGATCTCCTTCAGAATGGACTGGTTGGATCTCCTTGCAGTCCAAGGGACTCTCAAGAGTCTTCTCCAACACCACAGTTCAAAAGCATCAATTCTTCAGTGCTCAGCCTTCTTCACAGTCCAACTCTCTCATCCATATATGACCACAGGAAAAACCATAACCTTGACTAGACGGACCTTAGTCGGCAAAGTTATGTCTCTGCTTTTGAATATGCTATCTAGGTTGGTCATAACTTTTCTTCCAAGGAGTAAGTGTCTTTTAATTTCATGGCTGCAGTCACCATCTGCAGTGATTTTGGAGCCTCCCAAAAATAAAATCTGACACTGTTTCCCCATCTATTTCCCATGAAGTGATGGGACTAGATGCCATGATCTTGGTTTTCTGAATGTTGAGCTTAAAACCAACTTTTTCGCTCTCCTCTTTCACTTTCATCAAGAGGCTTTTAGCTCCCTTTCACTTTCTGCCAGAAGATATTGTTATCTGCATATCTGAGATTATTGATATTTCTCCTGGCAATCTTGATTCCAGCTTGTGTTTCTTCCAGTTCAGCGTTTCTCATGATGTACTCTGCATAGAAGTTAAATAAGCGGGATGACAATATACAACCTTGACGGACTCCTTTTCCTATTTGGAACCAGTCTGTTGTTCCATGTCCAGTTCTAACTGGTGCTTCCTGACCTGAATGCAGATTTCTCAAGAGGCAGGTCAGGTGGTCTGGTATTCCCATCTCTGTCAGAATTTTCCACAGTTTATTGTGATCCACACAGTCAAAGGCTTTGGCATAGTCAATAAAGCAGAAACAGATGTTTTTCTGGAACTTTCTTGCTTTTGCCATGATCTAGCGGATGTTGGCAATTTGATCTCTGGTTCCTCTGCCTTATCTAAAACCAGCTTGAATATCAGGGAGTTCAAGGTTCACGTATTGCTGAAGGCTGGCTTGGAGAATTGTGAGCATTAATTTACTAGTGTGTGAGATGAGTGCAATTGTGTGGTAGTTTGAGCATTCTTTTGCATTGCCTTTCTGTGGGATTGGAATGAAAACTGACCTTTTCCAGTCCTGTGGCCACCGCTGAGTTTTCCAAATTTGCTGGCATATTGAGTGCAACACTTTCACACCATCATCTTTCAGGATTTGGAACAGCTCAACTGGGATTCCGTCACCTCCACTAGCTTTGTTCGTAGTGATGCTTTCTAAGGCCCACTTGACTTCACATTGCAAGATGTCTGGCTCTAGATGAGTGATCACACCATCATGATTATCTTGGTCATGAGGATCTTTTTTGTACAGTTCTTCCGTGTATTTTGCCACCTCTTCTTAATATCTTCTGCTTCTGTCCTTTATTGAGCCCATCCTTGCATGAAATGTTCCCTTGGTATCTCTAATTTTCTTGAAGAGATCTCTAGTCTTTCCCATTCTGTTGTTTTCCTCTATTTCTTTGCATTGATCACTGAAGAAGGCTTTCTTATCTCTTCTTGCTATTCTTTGGAACTCTGCATTCAGATGCTTATATCTGTCCTTTTCTCCTTTGCTTTTCACCTCTCTTCTTTTCATAGCTATTTGTAAGGCTTCCCCAGACAGCCATTTTGCTTTTTTGCATTTCTTTTCCATGGGGATGGTCTTGATCCCTGTCTCCTGTACAATGTCACGAACCTCAGTCCATAGTTCATCAGGCACTCTATCTATCAGATCTAGGCCCTTAAATCTATTTCTCGCTTCCCCTGTATAATCATAAGGGATTTGATTTAGGTCATACCTGAATGGTCTAGCAGTTTTCCCTACTTTCTTCAATTTCAGTCTGAATTTGGCAATAAGGACTTCATGATCTGAGCCACAGTCAGCTCCTGGTCTTGTTTTTGCTGACTGTATAGAGCTTCTCCATCTTTGGCTGCAGAGAATATAATCAATCTGATTTTGGTGTTTTCCATCTGGTGATGTCCATGTGTAGAGTCTTCTCTTGTGTTGTTGGAAGAGGGTGTTTGCTATGACCAGTGCATTTTCTTGGCAAAACTCTATTAGTCTTTGCCCTGCTTCATTCCGCATTCCAAGGCCAAATTTGCCTGTTACTCCAGGTGTTTCTTGACTTCCTACTTTTGCATTCCAGTACCCTAGAATGAAAAGGACATCTTTTTGGGGTGTTAGTTTTAAAAGATCTTGTAGGTCTTCATAAAAGCATTCAACTTCAGCTTCTTCAGCATTACTGGTTGGGATATAGACTTGGATAACCGTGATATTGAATGGTTTGCCTTGGACACGAACAGAGATCATTCTGTCATTTTGAGATTGCATCCAAGTACTGCATTTCAGACTCTTTTGTTGACCGTGATGCCTATTCCATTTCTTCTGAGGGATTCCTGCCTGCAGTAGTAGATATAATGGTCATCTGAGTTAAATTCACCCATTCCAGTCCATTTTAGTTCGCTGATTCCTAGAATGTCGACGTTCACCCTTGCCATCTCTTGTTTGACCACTTCCAATTTGCCTTGATTCATGGACCTGACATTCCAGGTTCCTATGCAATATTGCTCTTTACAGCATCAGATCTTGCTTCTATCACCAGTCGCATCCACAGCTGGGTATTGTTTTTGCTTTGGCTCCATCCCTTCATTCTTTCTGTAGTTATTTCTCCACTGATCTCCAGTAGCATATTGGGCACCTAATGACTTACCTACTAACACACAAAATGATTGAAAAAATGTGACAACTTATGCATTATAATCAAGGTTGCTGTAGTTGCTGTCATCATTTTTCCTGTGATGTATAACACATGATATGTACCTTATAGTTTGGTGTCTTTGTTATCTCTGATAGATCAATTTACTCCATTACAAGGTAACCCATGTCTCCTTCTTTATCAGCTGACCCACAAGGGAAGCCCAATACTACCGAACCTAAGCCTAATATTCTTCCACCATTCAATTGTAGGTTTCTTTTTTTTTTTTTAATGTAAGGCTTTAATCAATTTCATTGTTGAGTATTTTTAATTAATTAATTAATTTTAATTGGAGGATAATTACAGTATTGAGAAGGTTTTGAATATTTCTGATAGACTCTAAGATGAATAAGCCTTTACTGTGTTTATAGGTATGTTTGTATTAAACATAGCAGAAGAAATTCTAGACTGTCACCAAGGGTATGGATATGGAGTCAAAATTTTTTATTTTTACCTTAAATCATCTAATAGTTGAATTCTTTATCTTGAACAAGTATAACTTTTATAATTAAAAATAACTACTATTTTAAATTTAAAAAATAATGCTGCTGTATTATTTTACCTTCTTGTACTATCTAGACGTAGATATCATGCTCAGTCTGAAGAGCTAAAAAAAAAAAAAAAGAGAAACTAAAATAGTTGCTTAAGTTTACTGCTATGCTCATTGCTCACCGCTTCTGCTTCTGTAAACTGGCCGGCTTATCGCTGCTCACCACCTCTGCTCTGTAAGCTGGCCAGCTTTTTGAGTCAGCCAGACTGTTTAGGTGGGAAAGTCAGTACAACCTGGAAGCCCGTGCCATATAAAAGATATCCAGATCAAAGCCCAGGTGCTCAGCCTCTGGAGGCGACTCTGCTGAGCCTACAATGGTGCTGAATAAACCCTGCTGTTTTGCATCTCCAAGTATTGCTTGTCTCTTTCCGTCGCCATGGTTTCTATAAGATTTCCTGGTACATTGGCTGGGAAATGACAACTGAGTTGTTCCCTTGTGCCACCGTTGTCAGGGAACTGAGGGAAGCCACAGCTGCCAGCCCGGTGACGCCAACCAGCCATTTGCTGGAGACCGACCCTCACATGGGCTGCATCGGCTGTGGCTCACGCCACTTTCTGAAGGGACCCAGAAGGGGAGCAGATGCGATTCCAGGACAGGACGTCAGATGGGTGAGGGCCCTGGGGACATCTGCCCGAGTCAGGACTGGCCATACTACAGAAATGGAGCCTGATCTCCTCCTCCCTGAGTGACTGGAGGGTCACTCAGAGTAGGATTTGTTCCCTTGGGTGGTCTATTAATCCTGATGTGCTGTGGATGTGTGCTTGTGTTGAATGAGACACCACTGTTCACCATCTTTGACTACGGAGCCTGAGTGAGTCCCAACCTGTGGTTCCATAGTGACCTCATATGACAGGGCAGTGCCAGTCTCTTGGGGATCTAATTCCTCCCTGTGAGGCTGGCCTGAGTCAGGGGCTTATGCTGACTTGCCAATGCTAAGAGGCACCTAAATCTCCATGAGGGGAGTGGCCAGGCAGGTGAAAGTGAGTGTTTCCCTTTGTTCATTGTGTGGCACTACCACAAGTTAGGAACTCTCACATAATGGGCAGGTCAACCTCAAAACCTTCTGTTTTAGAAAGCATGATTAAGAATTTTAAGAAAGGATTCTCTGGAGAGTATGATGTGAAACTAACCCCAGGAAAGCTGCGCACTTTTGTACCCTAGAATGGCCCTCCTTTAGGGTTGGATGACTCCCAGAGGGGATTTTAGATATGCCCACTGTCCAAGCAGTATATAGAGTTGTGACTGGAGACTCCAGCCACCCAGACCAATTTCCATATATTGACCAATGGTTAAAAATTGCCTAGTGAAGGCCTCCCTGGGTTTGGTTCTTCATGACAGGTCAGGGGTAATGTAAGGTTCTATGGCTCAATCGAAAAAAAAAAAAAAAAGGCTTCATGTCAGAAAAAGGAACCACCTATCTTCCAGGGTGAGGCTAAAGACATGCCTCCCATACCCCTACCTTATGTCCCCTCAGCTCCCCCGCCAGGAGCAGCAGATCTGCATTTATCAGGCAGTCCACCGCCTTCTGTTTCACCTCTTCCTCCTGATGCTCCTGAAGCTATTGTGGCCCCATGATCAGAGACCCCGGAGCCAATGAGCAGGTGTCCCCAGTTGGCCCAAGGGGCAGCTGCCCTAGCCCTTCAAATGCCTCTAAAAGAGACACAGGGACTGCAGCATATTGTCCCCACTGGGACCTACAAGAGGAAGGAACTGTCTTCTACTACCAACCATTTTCCACAACTGATCTCAACTGGAAGCATCATACCCCTTCATACTCTGAAAAACCTCAGGCACCAGTTGATCTCCTAGAGTTCATTTTCCAGACTCACCACCCCACCTGGGTGGACTGTCAGCAGCTTCTCCTCAACCTGTTCAATGCTGAGGAGTGCCAATGAGTTGTGACAGAGGCTCGAAAATGGCTCCAGGCCAATGCCCCAGGGGGTCAATTAGATGTGGATAACTGGGCATGGAAGGCCTTCCCACAAGAAGAGCCTCATTGGGACCCCAACACCAAGGGAAAGAAAAACTGGCTGGAGAGGTATCGACAGGCTCTCCTACATGGAGTAAAAGCTGGGGCTAATAAGCCTACCAACATGGCCAAGACCACTGAGGTATTGCAAAAAACCAGATGAATGCCTGGATGACTTCTACAAAAGGCTATATGAGGCCTCCCGGGTCTTCACCCCTTTGATCCTGAAGCCCCTGAGAACCAACAGATGATAAATGTGGCCTTTGTGTGAAAGGCCCAACTGGACATCCGGAAGAAATTACAAAAGTTAGAAGGATTTGCTGGAAAAAACACCACAGAACTACTAGCAATAGCTAACAAAGTCTTTGTCAATTGTGACCAAACAACACATCGAGAAGCAGAAAAGAGGATGAAGCAAAAAGCTGCACTCCTGGCAGCTGCCCTGTCAAAGCCTGCACCCCTAGCAGGGCCACCTCATAAGCCAAGGGGCCCAGACCCAAGAGAGAGGACCTCCCTCAGCTGCAATCAGTGTGCCTAATGTAAGGAGAAGGATCACTGGAAGAATGAGCCCCCAGCTGCCCTGAGAAGAGAACCAAAGCAGCAAGCCCCCTGAGCAGACATCAACCTGAGCCACCCAGCACTAATATGACTGGCCTAGCTGGAGCAGAATATGACTAGAGGGGACAGGCTCTCTCCAATTGGGCCCCCGAGAGCCTATGGTCAGAATTCAAGTAGGGGGCCATCCAGTGGACTTTATGGTAGACACAGGTGCCGGGCATTCAGTGGTCACTCAACAAGTATCCCCCCATCTCAGGAAAGGAAACCACTCTCATCGGGGCCACAGGTGCTCAGACCCGCAGGCCCTTCTGCAGTCCTCGACAATGCCAATTATGGGGCCATGAGGTACTACATGAATTCCTCTACCTACCTGACTGCCCTGTCCCTGTGAGGGGAATAGAACGGTGGCCAAGGTGGGGGTCCAAATTTCCTTCTCTGTTGATGGGTCAGCCCAGCTAAAATTAAAGGACCGCCTGCCTCTTTGACTCTTGCTGTAAGGAGAGAAGAGGAATAGAGCCTGTATTCCTCCCTTCAAGGAGAGAGGACCATTCCTCCTGAATTAGAGGCTGAATAGCCTCTAGTTTCAGCCTAGGAGAACCCCCAGGCCTAGCAAAACATTATGTCCGCATCCTGATTGATCTGAAACCAGGAGCCCAATCTGTAAAACTATGACAGTACTCGATTCCCCAAGAGGCCCAACTGGGGGCCTACTACTAAGACAGACTACTCCAACACAGACTCCTGATAAAATTCCAGTCACCATGGAACACCCCACTGCTGCCCATAAGAAAGCTGGGAACACATGACTATTGTCTGGTTCAGGACCTAAGGGCTGTAAACAGGCAACAATTACTTAGCACCCAGCAGTGCCTAATCCTTATATCCTACAAAGACTGATCCCCTTCACAGCCTAATGGTTTACTTGCTTGGACTTAAAAGATGCCTTCTTCTGCCTCTGGGTAGTACCTGTCAGCCAACCACTATTTGCCTCTAAATGGGAAAACCTATACACGGGAAGCAAGAAATAGCTGACTTGGATGAGGCTTCCTCAGGGATTCAAGAACTCCCCTACTCCCTTCAGCAGAGCCTTGGCCACCAACTTGGCAAAGTTCCCTGGACAAGAGTTAAACTGTGTCCTGCTGAAATACGTCGATGACCTTCTGCTCTCCAGCATGACACAGGCTCAAAGCCTAGAAGGAACAAAGGCCTTCATCTCGCTGTTAATGGAAGCTGGGTACCAGGTATCCAAGAAAAAGGCATAAGTCTGTAAAAGACAAGTCAAATATCTAGGTTTTAGCACCATGCCGGGCCAGTGGATGCTGGGAACTGAAAGGAAACAAGCAGTTTGCACCATTCCTACCCTACCTCTCACGGGAAGGTCCACAAGTTCCTGGGAGCGGCAGAGTTCTGCAGGATATAAACCCCTGGATTTTCAGACTTGGCCAGACCCCTGTATGAGGCTCTAAAAGGAGAAGAAAAGGTCCCCCTTGAGTGGGGACCAACCCAGGAGGCAGTGTTTCAAATAATTAAGGCCAAACTCTCCAAGGCCCCAGCTCTAGGACTTCCCAATGTAACCAGAGTGGTCAACCTCTTTGTTCATGAAAAGAATGGAATGGCCTTGGGAGTCCTAATCCAAGAATTCAGACCCTGGCAAAGGCCAGTGGCCAGCCTGTCTAAACAAACTAACTCGGTCATGGCTGCATGGCCACCCTGCCTCTGAGCACTAGCAGCCACTACCTTACTGGTGAGGGAAGCTGACAAATTAACGCTGGGCAAAACCTCAATGTTAAAGTCCCACACTCATTTGTAACCCTGATGGATAACAGAGGCCACCAATGGCTCACACATGCATGGATGACTCAGTATCAAGGGTTACTATGTGAAAATCCACGCGTAAAACTGGAAGTTGTATGAACTCTAAACCCAGCTACTTTCCTACCAGACGAGGCAGGGCCCCTGGACCATGACTGCTTAGAAATGCTAGACGAAGTATTTTCTAGAAGACCAGACTTGACGGATAAGCTTGACTTGACTGATAATTATGTTTGGGAACGCATGTAAGAATTAAAGATTTTAAAATTTAAAAAATAAAAACTAAAAAAATAATAATAATAATAATAATAAAGAAAAAAAAAAAAAAGGCCAGACCTGGTCCTATATACTGATGGTAGCAGCTTCATGGAGAATGGGAAAAGGATGGCCGGGTATGCCATGGTGCCTGACTCTGAAGTGGTGGAGGCAGATGCACTTCCTCAAGAATGGTCAGCACAGAGAGTGGAGTTGTGGACATTAATTGGAGCACTGGAACTCAGCCAAGACTAGCAAGTCAACATCTATACAGACACATGGTATGTTTTCACTATTCTACAAGTTCACAGAGGCTTATACAAGGAAAGAGGACTCCTTACTGCAGAAGGAAAGGGGATCAAGAACCAAGCTGAAATCTTGAAGGTAGTATGGGTACCTCCTGGAGGTAGTATGGGGGCCAAAGGAAGTGGCAGTCGTCCACTGCAAAGGCCACCAGAATTGGGGAGACCCAGTAGCCAAAGGAAACCTACCCACTAATGCAGTCACCAAGCAGGCTGCCTGAGGGCAGCTGCCAGACAAACCAAAAGTCCTGCTAGTCCTGAAAATATCAGTTGCCCCCAAGTACTCTCCTGAAAAGCAGGAATGGATAAAAAACGTAGGGGGAACCAAGATGAAGACAGGATGGTGGATCACAAAAGACCACTGAGTCAATGTTCTGGAGCAGCTAACCTACAAGCTGGTCCACCAACAACATGAACTGACCCATATGGGCAAGACCGCTTTAGAGACCTTGCTAGTCTGGTACTATATCATTGCTTGCCTCCCCGCACTCTGCTCTTCTGTCCCCCAGTGATGAGCAACCTGTTTACAAAATAATGCTTGCCAGGGGCCTAGTAAGCTGGTAGGGACACAGTGTTGCAGACTATCCCCATTTGAATGTTGACATTTTAGGAATCAGTGAACTAAAATGGACTGGAATGGGTGAATTTAACTCAGATGACTATTATATCTACTACTCTGGGCAAGCATCCTTTAGTAGAAATGGAGTAGCCATCATAGTCAAGAAGAGTCCAAAATGCAGTACTTGGATGCAATCTCAAAAACAACAGAATGATCTCTGTTCATTTCCAAGGCAAACCATTCAATATCACAGTAATCCAAGTCTATGTCCTGACCAGTAATGCTGAAGTAGCTGAAGTTGAACGGTTCTATGAAGACATACAAGACCTTTTAGAATTAACACCCAAAAAAGATGTCCTTTTCACTATAGGAGACTGGAATGCAAAAGTAGAAACACCTGGAGTAACAGGCAAATTTGGCCTTGGAGTACAGAATGAACCAGGGCAAAGGCTAATAGAGTTTTGCCAAGGGAATGCACTAGTCATAGCAAACACCCCCTTCCAACAACATAAGAGAACATGGACAAAACATGGACATCACCAGATGGTCAACCCAGAATCAGATTGATTATATTCTTTGCAGCCAAAGATGGAGAAGCTCTATACAGTCAACAAAACCAACACCAGGAGCTGACTGTGGCTCAGATCATGAATTCTATATTGTCAAATTCAGACTTAAATTGAAGAAAGTTGGGAAAACCACTAGACCATTCAGGTATGACCTAAATCAAATCACTTATGATTATACAGTGGAAGTGAGAAATAGATTGAAGGGACTAGATCTGATGAAATATGGATGGAGTTTCATGACACTGTACAGGAGACAGGGATCAAGACCATCCCCAAGAAAAAGAAATGCAAAAAAGAAAAATGGCTGTCTGACGAGGCCTTACAAATAGCTGTGAAAAGGAGAAGTGAAAAGCAGAAGAGAAAAGAAAAGATATATCCATGTAAATTCAGAGTTCCAAAGAATAGCAAGGAGAGATAAGAAAGCCTTCCTCAGTTATCTGTGCAGAGAAATAGAGGAAAATAACAGAATGGGAAAGACTAGAGATCTCTTCAAGAAAATTAGAGATACAGGGATTGGGGGATGGAGGAGAAGGGGATGACAGAGCATAGGATGGCTGGATGGCATCACTAACTCGATGGACATGAGTTTGAGTGAACTCCGGGAGTTGGTGATGGACAGGGAGGCCTGGTGTGCTGCAATTCATGGGGTCACAAAGAGTTGAACATGACTGAGCAACTGAACTGAACTGATCAGAAGGAAGGCTGAGTGCCAAAGAATTGATGCTTTTGAACTGTGGTGTTGGAGAAGACTCTTGAGAGTCCCTTGGGCTGCAAGGAAATCCAGCGAGTCTATTCTAAAGGAGACCATTCCTGGGTGTTCATTGGAAGGACTGATGCTAAAGCTGAAACTCCAATACTTTGGCCACCTCATGCAAGAGTTGCTCATTGGAAAAGACCCTGATGCTGGGAGGGATTGGGGGCAGGAGGAGAAGGGGATGACAGAGGATGATATGGCTGGATGACATCACCAACTCGAAGGACATGAGTTTGAGTGAACTCTGGGAGTTGGTGATGGATAGGGAGGCCTGGCATGCTGTGATTCATGGGGTCACAAAGAGTTGGACACGACTGAGTGACTGAACTGGAACTGGAAGGAACATTTCACGCAAAGATGGGCTCAGTAAAGGACAGAAATGGTATGGACCTAACAGAAGAAGAAGATAGTAAGAAAAGGTGGCAAGAATACACATAAGAACTGTACAAAAAGATCTTCATGACCCAGATAATCACGATGGTGTGATCACTCACCTAGAGCCAGACATCCTGGAATGTGAAGTCAAGTGGGCTGTAGGAAGCATCATTACAAACAAAGCTAGTGGAGGTGATGGGATTCCAGTTGAGCTATTGCAAATCCTAAAAGATGATGCTGTGAAAGTACTGCACTCAATATGCCAGCAAATTTGGAAAACCCAGCAGTGGCCAAGGACTGAAAAAGGTCAGTTTTCATTCCAATCCCAAAGAAAGGCAATGCCAAAGAATGCTCCAACTACCACAAAATTGCACTCATCTTACACACTAGTAAAGTAATGCTCAAAATTCTCCAACAGGCTTCAACAGTATGTGAACCATGAACTTCCAGATGTTCAAGCTGGATTTAGAAAAGGCAGAGGAACCAGAGATCAAATTGCCAACATCCGCTGGATCATTGAAAAAGCAAGAGAGTTCCAGAAAAACATCTATTTCTGCTTTATTGACTATGCCAAAGCCTTTGACTGTGTGGATCACAATAAACTGTGGAAAATTCTGAAAGAGATGGGAATACCAGACCACCTGACCTGCCTCTTGAGAAATCTGTATGCAGGTCAGGAAGCAACAGTTAGAACAGGACATGGAACAACAGACTGGTTCCAAATAGGAAAATGAGTACGTCAAGGCTGTATAATGTCACCCTGCTTATTTAACTTATATGCAGAGTACATCATGAGACACTCTGGGCTGGATGAAGCACAAGTTGGAATCAAGGTTACCAGGAGAAATATCGATAACCTCAGATATGCAGATGACACAACCTGTATGGCAGAAAGTGAAGAGGAGCTAAAAAGCCTCTTGATGAAAGTGAAAGAGGAGAGTGAAAAAGTTGGCTTAAAGCTCAGCATCCAAAAAAAAAACAAGATCATGGCATCCAGTCCCATCACTTCACGGCAAATAGATGGGGAAACAGTGGAAACAGTGGCTGACATTATTTTGCGGGGCTCGAAAATCACTGCAGATGGTGACTGCAGCAATGAAATCAAAAGACGGATACTCTTTAGAAGGAAAGTTATGACCAACCTAGATAGCATGCTAAAAAGCAGAGACATTACTTAATACAAAAGTCCATCTCATCAAGGATATGGTTTTTCCAGTAGTCAAGTATGGATGTGAAAGTTGTACTATAAAGAAAGGCGAGTGCCAAAGAATTGACGGTTTTGGACTGTGGTATTGGAGAAGACTCCTGAGAGTACCTTGGACTGCAAGGAGATCCAACCTGTCCAATCTGGAGGAGATCAGTCCTGAATGTTCATTGGAAGGACTGATGTTGAAGCTGAAACTCAAATACTTTGGCCACCTGATGCAAAGAGTTGACTCATTGGAAAAGACCTTGATGCTGTGAAAGATTGAAGGCAGGAGGAAAAGGGAACGACAGAGGATGAGATGGTTGGATGGCATCACCGACTCAATGGAGATGAGTTTGAGTAGATTCCTGGAGCTGGTAATGGACAGCAAGGCCTGGCATGCTGTGGTCCATGGGGTTGGGAAGAGTTAGACATGACTAAGTGACTGAACTGAACTGAACTGATCCCAATTTGAGGATATGGAAGTGGACTTCACTGAAATCACTCTGAGTTGAGGATTCAGATACCTTTTATCTTTCATCTGCACCTTTTCAGGATGGGTGGAGGTCTTTCTTACCCAAACTGAAAAGGCAAGATAAGTAACCAAGGCACTCCTGAGAGACATTGTCCTCAGATGCGGAATGCCTCTCTCCTTAGGTTCGGACAATGACCGGCATTAGTAGCCGAGACAGTACAACTGGTGGCAAGGTCTTTGAAGATCCTGTGAAAATTGCATATTGCTTACTGTCCCCAGAGCTCAGGGAAAGTAGAATGCATGAACTGAACCCTCAGACAAGGCCTAGCTAACTATGTCAGGAGACTAGCTTACCTTGGGTAGACTGGTTACCTGTGGCCCTCTTGAAGGTGCTCACCCCAGGCAGGGCTAGGATTCTCACCATTTGAAATCCAGTATGGATAATTGCCGCTGCCAGTCAACTTAACGGGAGATACCATAGAACTGGGGGACTTGGACTTACATAAGCAGCTGAAAGGGTTACGACACAACATCTCTCTAATACATAAGTAGGTAGCTGATAGAATACCCATATCCTTAGTCAAAACAGTTCAGTTCAGTTGCTCAGTCGTGTCCGACTCCTTGTGATCCCATGAATCGCAGCATGCCAGGCCTCCCTGTCCATCACCAACTCCCAGAGTTCACTCAAACTCATGTCCTTCGAGTCAGTGATGCCATCCAGCCATCTCATCCTGGGTCGTCCCCTTCTCCTCCTGCCCCCAATCCCTCCCAGCATCAGAGTCTTTTCCAATGAGTCAACTCTTCCATGAAGTGGCCAAAGAACTGGAGACTCAGCTTTAGCATCATTCCTTCCAAAGAAATCGCAGGGCTGATCTCCTTCAGAATGGACTGGTTGGATCTTCTTGCAGTCCAAGGGACTCTCAAGAGTCTTCTCCAACACCACAGTTTAAGCCAACTTTTTCACTCTCCTCTTTCACTTTCATCAAGAGGCTTTTTAGTTCCTCTTCACTTTCTGCCATAAGGGAGGTGTCATCTGCATCAGTTCAGTTCAGTTCAGTTCAGTCGCTCAGTCATGTCTGACTCTGTGAACCCATGAGTCGCAGCACGCCAGGCCTCCCTGTCCATCACCATCTCCCGGAGTTCACTCAGACTTACATCCATCGAGTCCGTGATGCCATTCAGCCATCTCATCCTCGGTCATCCCCTTCTCTTCCTGCCCCCAATCCCTCCCAGCATCAGAGTCTTTTCCAATGAGTCAACTCTTCGCATGGGGTGGCCAAAGTACTGGAGTTTCAGCTTTAGCATCATTCCTTTCAAAAAGCACCCAGGGCTGATCTCTTTCAGAATGGACTGGTTGGATCTCCTTGTAGTCCAAGGGACTCTCAAGAGTCTTCTCCAACACCACAGTTCAAAAGCACCAATTCTTCGGCGCTCAGCCTTTTTCACAGTCCAACTCTCACATCAATACATGACCACAGGAAAACCCATAGCCTTGACTAGAAGGACCTTAGTCGGCAAAGTAATGTCTCTGCTTTTGAATATACTGCCTAGGTTGGTCATAACTTTTCTTCCAAGGAGTAAGCGTCTTTTAATTTCATGGCTGCAGTCAACAATTGCAGTGATTTGGGAGCCTCCCAAAATAAAGTCTGACACTGTTTTCACTGTTTGCCCATCTATTTGCCATGAAGTGATGGGACTGGATGCCATGATTTTTGTTTTCTGAATGTTGAGCTTTAAGCCAACTTTTTCACTCTCTTCTTTCACTTTCATCAAGAGGCTTTTTAGCTCCTCTTCACTTTCTGCCAGAAGGGTGGTGTCATCTGCATATCTGAAGTTATTGATATTTCTCCCGGCAATCTTGATTCCAGCTTGTGTTTCTTCCAGTTCAGCGTTTCTCATGATGTACTCTGTATATAAGTTAAATAAGCAGGGTGACATTATACAACCTTGACGGACTCCTCTTCCTATTTGGAACCAGTCTGTTGTTCCATGTCCTGTTCTAACTGTTGCTTCCTGACCTGCATACAGATTTCTCAAGAGGCAGGTCAGGTGGTCTGGTATTCCCATCTCTTTCAGAATTTTCCACAGTTTGTTGTGATCCACACTGTCAAAGGCTTTGGCATAGTCAATAAAGCAGAAATAGATGTTTTTCTGGAACTCTCTTGCTTTTTCAATGATCCAGCGGTTTTGGCAATTTGATCTCTGGTTCCTCTGCCTTATCTAAAACCAGCTTGAACATCTGGAAGTTCATGGTTCACATATTGCTGAAGCCTGGTTTGGAGAATTTTGAGTATTACTTTACTAGCATGTGAGATGAGTGCAATTTTGTGGTAGTTGGAGCATTCTTTGGCATTGCCTTTCTTTGGGATTGGAATGAAAAATGACCTTTTCCAGTCCTGTGGCCACTGCTGAGTTTTCCAAATTTGCTGGCATATTGAGTGCAACACTTTCACAGCATCATCTTTCAGGATTTGAAACAGTTCAACTGGAATTCCATCACCTCCACTAGCTTTGTTCATAGTGATGCTTTCTAAGGCCCGCTTGACTTCACATTCCAGGATGTCTGGCTGTAGATGAGTGATCACACCATCATGATTATCTGGGTCATGAAGATCTCTTTTGTACAGTTCTTCCATATATTCTTGCCACCTCTTCTTAATATCTTCTTCTTCTGTTAGGTCCATACCATTTTTGTCCTTTGTTGAGCCCATCTTTGCGTGAAATGTTCCCTTGGTATCTCTAATTTTCTTGAAGAGATCTCTAGTCTTTCCCATTCTGTTGTTTTCCTCTGTTTCTTTGCATTGATCACTGAAGAAGGCTTTCTTATCTCTTCTTGCTATTCTCTGGAACTCTGCATTCAAATGCTTATATCTTTCCTTTTCTCCTTTGCTTTTCTCTTTTCTTCTTTTCACAGCTATTTGTAAGGCCTCCCCAGACAGCCATTTTGCTTTTTTGCGTTTCTTTCCCTGGGGATGGTTTTGATCCCTGTCTCCTGTACAATGTCATGAACCTCATTCCATAGTTCATCAGGCACTCTGTCTATCAGATCTAGGCCCTTAAATCTATTTCTCACTTCCACTGTATAATCATAAGGGATTTGATTTAGGTCATACCTGAATGGTCTAGCGGTTTTCCCTACTTTCTTCAATTTGAGTCTGAATTTGGTAATAAGGAGTTCATGATCTGAGCCACAGTCAGCTCCTGGCTTTTTTTTGTTGGCTGTCTAGAGCTTCTCCATCTTTGGCTGCAAAGAATATAATCAATCTGATTTCGGTGTTGATCATCTGGTGATGTCCATGTGTAGAGTCTTCTCTTGTGTTGTTGGAAGAGGGTGTTTGCTGTGACCAGTAAACCAGGGGACCAAGTATGGGTAAAGGACTGGAGAAATGAGCCTCAAAACCCATGTGGAGAGGGCCCTATTCTGTAATCTGAACTACTCCCACTGCTCTCAAAATGGCAGGAAAAGACGTTTGGATCCATAACTCCAGAGTCAAACCCTCGAGTCCAACTGATAGCCTAAGGAAGTAGGAAGCTGCCCTCAATCTGGAGGAACCCCTGCACCTGACCTTGCAAAGAAGGAAACAATAATCCAAAAGTCCTTCTCTGGCCATGCTTGAAGCTGGTCAGTCGACGCACAGCTAAAGCTTGAGGAATCAGCAGGACTGGTGAACAACAGATGTATTGGTTATTGGACCAGGATTCCTCATACTTATCTTATTTGAAACAGGACACTACTCTGTGTCTCCGCTTGAGTGGACTATCATTCAAAAACTTTCCCTCTGCTTTGCCTACCTCTTCATAGTTCTTATTTTTTGGAGTCTCCTTCTACTATGATCAGCTGAAGTATGAAAACAGTGTATTTTTGCCTTGTAATTCTGTTTCTGCCTGGGTGCTCAGCCTCTGGAGGCAACTCCACTGAGCCCGCACAGGTGCTGAATAAACCCTGCTGTTCTGCATTTCCGAGTGTCGCTTGTCTCTTTCCATTGCCACGGTTTCTATAAGAAGTCAACCCGTGGGGGACCTTTTCAGACATGTCTGATTAACACTGACTCTTACCCATTTCTCTTATTCTCACTACACGTGAAGTTCCTTTTGTCTGAAACCTATATGATTTCCTTTCTGCAAGGTGTGCAACAGATACCTTTAGAACCACAAATAGAAGAAAAGCATCCTTCCCCAAATCACTAAAATTCTGTTTTAATATAAACAACATCTGAATGAAGTGAATAAATGCTCAAATAGAGTGAGAGATGTCTATTATTGATGTGCAAGGCAAAGTCATAGCACATTTTTAGAGTCATTTTAAAATAACTTAAGATAAAATTTAACTGCTACAAGTGTCCTACTCTTCCCCTCTTCAGCACTCTAGAGTGCAACTTTGAGAATTATCTATAGGAGGAATGTCAGTGTTAAACAAAATAACATATAAGCAAACAAGAAGGACTTCCCTTCTTGCCCTTAGTTCCAAAAGTAAAACCACACAGATTCTCCATGTGCATTTATATCAGTCTAAATTGCAGAATATGGGCTAATGTTCTGTAGAACCTGAAAATCTATCTGTATTTTTCACAGAAATGTATCAGTTCAGTTCAGTCACTCAGTTGTGTCCGACTCTTTGCGACCCCATGAATCACAGCACACCAGGCCTCCCTGTCCATCACCAACTCCCGGAGTTCACTCAAACTCACATCCATTGAGTCGGTGATGCCATCCAGCCATCTCATCCTCTGTCATCCCCTTCTTCTCCTGCCCCCAATCCCTCCCAGCATCAAAGTCTTTTCCAATGAGTCAACTCTGCATGAGGTGGCCAAAGTACTGGAGTTTCAGCTTTAGCATCATTCCTTTCAAAGAACACCCAGGACTGGTCTCCTTTAGGATGGACTGGCTGGATCTCCTTGCAGTCCAAGGGACTCTCAAGAGTCTTCTCCAACACCACAGTTCAAAAGCATCAATTCTTCGGTGCTCAGCTTTCTTCACAGTCCAACTCTCACATCCATACATGACTACCGGAAAAACCATAGCCTTGACTAGACGACCTTAGTTGGCAAAGTAATGTCTCTGCTTTTGAATATGCTGTCTAGGTTGGTCATAACTTTTCTTCCAAAGAGTAAGCGCCTTTTAATTTCATGTATAGCAAACATAAAAATTTTGTTACATGTCTCTATCTCTTTGTGCATTATAATGTAGTACTTAAGTAGGTGATGAACCCAGATTCTTTAATCTAATTCCATATGTATTATAGGCACTTCTTAACTTAATAGATATTGGAATTGAGGTCCTTTTTTTGACCGTGTACTATACATATGAAAAAGAAACAATAACAGAGGAAAAAACAGACTCTTAAAGAATCTTATTACCAAAAATATAGTACAGTAAAATAACTCAGAATGTAGACCCAAAGGGCTGAAAATATTACAGAAATTCTAAACAAATTAAAGTTTATAACTGAAAGTGGAAAAATTATAGCCCACGAATTTAAATTTCAAATGGTAGGAGTCACAGAATGAGAGTATAGAGAAAATTAAAGTGAGAAGTCAATCATGCTTTTCCAGAACTTAAGGACTCAAGTCCTCAAACTGCAAGGGTACGACAGTAACCAGCACAACAGACAATATCTACTTGGGCATATCACTGGGACATTTCCAAACATTAAGAATAAGGAGATCTTCTGTGTGGTTAAGAATCAGCCATGCAATGCAGGAGATGCCAGTTTGATTCCTGGCCCAGAAAGATTCCCACGTGCTGCAGGGCAAAGGAGCCCACGTGCCACAACGGATGAGCCTGTGCTCTGGAGCCTGTGAGCTGCAACCACTCAGCCTATGCACCACAACTGCAGAAGCCCTCATGCCCTAGACCCTGTGCTCTGTAACAAGAAGAACCACTGCAGTGAGAAACCCTCACACCATAACTACAGAGTAGCCCCTGCTCACTGTAGCTAAAGAAAGCCCACACACAGCAACAAAGACCCAGCACAGCCAAAAACAAAATAAATAAATAAATAAACACATTAAAAAAAAAAAAAAGAATAAGGAGAAGAACCTTAAGGGTTGCAGAGAGAAAATGCAACCTACAAAGGAATGATCATCAAATATGCATCAGACTTTTCACCGAAAACATCTGGTGCAGTAACTTTATACTTCTGAGGGAAAATATTTTCAAATGAAAATCTACCACCAGTCAACTCATCATGCAATGATATAGCATAAAAGCAATCATCTCACACTGAGAAAATTTATCTTTTGTACAAGGTATTGCAAGGTATTTTCCTGGAAATTCCAGACCCTTTATCTACTCTCAGCTTCCAAACTACAGGGTCTTTCAGAATTCTTAATTTCTTTTGATTCAGAGAATGTTCTTTTTGTCACTCTAATATTTTTCCCTTCACATCTTATATTCTATTCCCTAAACTTATTTTATATTCATTCTTCCATGTGCCCATAGTTCTATTTATTTATTAATAAAGACGTATTGACTATCTTCCGTATGTTAGGTATTGCAGTAGTTAGGAAGTACAGATGAATAAAGCATGGTGCCTGCCCTCCAATAACTTTCTATAATGAGAGTGATAGACAAACAAATAATTAAGTGACAGACAAACAAATTAATCATCTCCTTGAGATAGTGCTGTGGGAAATCAGATAGGGTGACACATAGTACGTTTAAGTATCACCCGTTCCATTAGGTAAAAACCTGCTAATACCTTCCTTAGTTTCCTTACTTTATTTACTCATTTTAAACTATTATACCTAATTTCTTAAAGCACTCTCTCTTATTTCTATAATGAAGTCTAAAACAATGCTGCCCCCAAATGATATTTGGGGCACATGAGCACACTACCAGTGTCTTAACTGCATAATAGATTACATTCATGAATTAAAAAGAGATTTAACACCTTTTAAAATCAAGAACCCATTGGTATTATAATAAAATTGCTTCTAGGGGACTTATGAGAAATTAGGGTTTAAGTTTTTGAACTTATGCTACCCATCAAATAATTTAAAAAATTTGTTTAAAACACAGTTATTAAATTAATTTAATTGGAGGTTAATTACAATATTGTGAGTGTTTTTTTGCCATGCATCAAAATGAATTGGCCATAGGTATACAGGGGACCCCTTCATGCTGAACACCTTCCCATCTCCCTCCCCACCCTATCCCTGTTGGTTGTCCCAGAGCACCAGCTTTGGAACTATAATTTTAAAAGACAACTGCAGATAATAGTTTCAAAGTTGGCAAGCACTGTTGATAACTTATATTCTTGTCAAACTAATTATAGTTATTTTTGCTTCTGTCATTATAACTATCAAACATATTTCTATTAAGTGTCAAATTCCTAAAGAGCCATATCTCTATCCAGAAATGTTCTTTGCTCTGTTTGTGAACAAGAGCAAACAGAAAACGGAACCAGGGAAAACAAATCAGTAAACTCTTTTCAGGGAGTTAATTAGAATGGCAAGGATAAAGCTAAAAATTTGTCCATTAGATTATTCCCTGACTAATGACCTTTTTTTTTTTTTTCACTTTACTTATCTGCCATGCTGAGGTAATATGGCACTGCTGCTGCTGCTGCTGCTAAGTCACTTCAGTTGTGTCCGACTCTGTGTGACCCCATAGACGGCAGCCCACCAGGCTCTCCCGTCCCTGGGATTCTCCAGGCAAGAACACTGGAGTGGGTTGCTGTTTCCTTCTCCAATGCTGGAAAGTGAAAAGTAAAAGTGAAGTTTCTCAGTCTTGTCCGACTCTTAGCGACCCCATGGACTGCACCTACCAGTCTCCTCCATCCATGGGATTTTCCAGGTAAAAGTACTGGAGTGGGGTACCATTGAGATCTTATCTCAGGTACTCTCTATAAAGAAACCAACAGCTCCTACCACAACCACACCACTGCCTTGTTATCTTTTAGCTTTGAATTAGGCATGTTCCATCTTTGGGACTTTCATAAGGGCAATATTTTGGGAGGGCAAGGATGACTACTTTTGGAAATACATTCTCTTTTATTCCTTATTATTCAGTTCAGCTCAGTCGCTCAGTTGTGTGCAACTCTTTGCAACCCCATGAATTGCAGCACGCCAGGCCTCCCTGTCCATCATCAACACACAGAGTTCACTCAGACTCACGTCCATCGAGTCAGTGATGCCATCCAGCCATCTCATCCTCTGTCGTCCCCTTCTTCTCCTGCCCCCAATCCCTCCCAGCATCAGAGTCTTTCCAATGAGTCAACTCTTTGCATGAGGTGGCCAAAGTACTGGAGTTTCAGCTTCAGCATCATTCCCTCCAAAGAACACCCAGGACTAAACTCCTTCAGAATGGACTGGTTGGATCTCCTTGCAGTCCAAGGAACTCTCAAGAGTCTTCTCCAACACCACAGTTCAAACGCATCAATTCTTCAGTGTTCAGCTTTCTTCCAGCTCTCACATCCATACATGGCCACTGGAAAAACCATACCCTTGACTAGATGGACCTTTGTTGGCAAAGTAATGTCTCTGCTTTTTGCCATGCTGTCTAGGTTGGTCATAACTTTCCTTCCAAGGAGTAAGCGTCTTTTAATTTCATGGCTGCAGTCACCATCTGCAGTGATTTTGGAGCCCCCCAAAATAAAGTCTGTCACTGTTTCCACTGTTTCCCCATCTATTTCCCATGAAGTGATGGGACCAGATGCCGTGATCTTCGTTTTCTGAATGTTGAGCTTTAAGCCAACTTTTTCTCTCTCCTCTCTCTCTTTCATCAAGAGGCTTTTTAGTTCCTCTTCACTTTGTGCCATAAGGGTGGTATCATCTGCATATCTAAGGTTATTGATATTTCTCCCAGCAATCTTGATTCCAGCTTGTGCTTCTTCCAGTCCAGCGTTTCCAATGATGTAATCTGCATATAAGTTAAATAAGCAAGGTAACAATATAAAGGAGCCTGATGTACTCCTTTTCCTATTTGAAACCAGTCTGTTGTTCCATGTCCAGTTCTAACTGGTGCTTCCTGACCTGCATATAGGTTTCTCAAGAGGCAGGTCAGGTGGTCTGTATTCCCATCTCTTTCATAATTTTCCAGTTTGTTGTGATCCACACTGTCAAAGGCTTTGGCATAGTCAATAAAGCAGAAATAGATGTTTTTCTGGAACTCTCTTGCTCTTTCCATGATCCAGTGGATGCTGGCAATTTGATCTCTGGTTCCTCTGCCTTTTCTAAAACCAGCTTGAACATCCGGAAGTTCATGGTTCACATATTGCTGAAGCCTGGCTTGGAGAATTTTGAGCATTACTTTACTAGCATGTGAGATGAGTGCAATTGTGCGGTAGTTTGAGCATTCCTTGGCATTGCCTTTCTTAGGGATTGGAATGAAAACTGACCTTTTCCAGTCCTGTGGCCACTGCTGAGTTTTCCAAATTTGCTGGCATATTGAGGGCAGCACTTTCACAGCATCATCTTTCAGGATTTGAAACAGCTCAACTGGAATTTTGTCACCTCCACTAGCTTTGTTCATAGTGATGCTTTCTAAGGCCCGCTTGATTTCACATTCCAGGATGTCTGGCTCTAGATGAGTGATCACACCATCATGATTATCCAGATTGTGACGATCTTTTTTGTACAGTTCTTCTGTGTATTCTTGCCACCTCTTCTTAATATCTTCTGCTTTTGTTAGGTCCATACCATTTCTGTCCTTTATCGAGCCCATCTTTACATGAAATATTCCCTTGGTGTCTCTAATTTTCTTGAAGAGATCTCTAATCTTTCCCTTTCTGTTGTTTTCCTCTACTTCTTTGCATTGATCACTGAAGAAGGCTTTCTTATCTTTTCTTGCTATTCTTTGGAACTCTGCATTCAGATGCTTATATCTTTCCTTTTCTCCTTTGCTTTTCTCTTCTCTTCTTTTCACAGCTATTTGTAAGGCCTCCCCAGACAGCCATTTTGCTTTTTTGCATTTCTTTTCCATGGGGCTGGTCTTGATCCCTGTCTCCTGTACAATGTCACAAACCTCATTCCATAGTTCATCAGGCACTCTATCAGATAGGCCCTTAAATCTATTTCCCACTTCCACTGTATAATCATAAGGGATTTGATTTAGGTCATACCTGAATGGTCTAATGGTTTTCCCTACTTTCTTTAAATAGTGAATACTAGTGGCACTGAGGCTTCCTCGGTGGTTCAGAGGGTAAAGCGCCTGCCCACAATGCAGGAGGCCTGAGTTCTATCCCTAGGTCACGAAGTTCCCCTGGAGAAGGAAATGGCAACCCACTACATTATTCTTGTCTGGAGAATCCCATGGATGGAAGAGTCTGGTGGGCTACAGTCCACGGGGTCGCAAAGAGTCAGACACGACTGAGCGAGCTCACTTCACTTCACTTCAATGGCACTGAGAGCTTCCTTGATGGCTCAGATGGTGAAGAATCTGACTGCAATTTGGGAGACCCAGGTTCAACCCCTGGGTCAGGAAGATCACCTGCAGAAGGGCATGGCAACCCACTCCAGTATTCTTGCCTGAAGAATTCCATGGACAGAGGAGCCTGCTGGGCAAAGACCATGGGTTTGCAAAGAGTCCGACATGATTGAGTGACCAACACTTTCACACTGTCACTTTGAAATGGCACTTAAAGCTTAGAAGTAATGTTTTCAAAATCAGATCCCAAAGTACTATTTCACAGAGCAATAAAGTGATTTCAAGAAAAACTGGAGAACTGAAAGCTGAAATAACCATTCATAGCAATGGAATAGGATCTTAAAACAGGCTGGTGTAACATTTGTTGAGATAAGAAAAGGCATTGATATTTGGGATTCTGGATCAGTGGGAGTGTTTGGGATGGGAGAGCTCAAACACAGTCAACATTTTGCACAGTTTTCACAGTTTTCTGAATCAAGGTGATTCTAATGATTTTATTGGGGCTAATGGAAATAAATATATGTAAACTTAAAGTTTGACAAAATAATTTAGACATTAAAGAATAGTATTCCTCAGAGTCTAATACTAAAGTTCTGGTCTACTTATATCAGAGCTATCTGTGTGATCTATTAAGAATACAGATTCTTGAGCTCACCATCAGATCTAGTTAGTTACAATCTTTGGGAGAAAAGTCTGGAAACTTGTATTTTAATTAGCATCTCAGGTGAATTATGCTATTCACTAAAGGTGAGGAATCAAGGCAATAGAGTAATCAATTTAGGGAAGGAAAATGACAGGCAATTCAATAAAACATCACACACATACATACACAATCAAGACAGATTAACTGGGCATATACAATTCAGTTCAGTTCAGTTCAGTTGCTCAGTGGTGTCTGACCGTTTGCAACCCCATGAATCACAGCACGCGAGGCTTCCCTGTCCATCATCATCTCCCGGAGTTCACTCAAACTCATGTCCACCGAGTCGGTGATGCCATCCAGCCATCTCATCCTCTGTCGTCCCCTTCTCCTCCTGCCCCCAATCCCTCCCAGCATCAGAGTCTTTTCTTATGAGTCAAATCTTCACATGAGGTGGCCATAGTACTGGAGTTTCAGCTTTAGCATCAGTCCTTCCAAAGAACACCCAGGACTGATCTCCTTTAGAATGGACTGGTTGGATCTCCTTGCAGTCCAAGCGACTCTCAAGAGTCTTCTCCAACACCGCAATTCAAAAGCATCAATTCTTCGGCGCTCAGCTTTCTTCACAGTCCAACTCTCGCATCCATACGTGACCACTGGAAAAACCATAGCCTTGACTAGACGGACCTTTGTTGGCAAAGTAATGTCTCTGCTTTTTGCCATGCCATCTAGGTTGGTCATAACTTTCCTTCCAAGGAGTAAGCGTCTTTTAATTTCATGGCTGCAATCACCATCTACAGTGATTTTGGAGCCCCCCAAAATAAAGTCTGTCACTGTTTCCACTGTTTCCCCATCTATTTCCCATGAAGTGATGGGACTGGATGCCATGATCTTCGTTTTCTGAATGTGGAGCTTTAAGCCAACTTTTTCACTCTCTTCTTTCACTTTCGTCAAGAGGATCTTTAGTTATTCTTCACTTTCTGCCATTAGGGTGGTGTCATCTGCATATCTGAGGTTATTGGTATTTCTGCTGGCAATCTTGATTCCAGCTTGTGCTTCTTCCAGCCTAGCGTTTCTCATGATGTACTCTGCATATAAGTTAAATAAGCAGGGTGACAGTATACAACCTTGACGGACTCCTTTTCCTATTTGGAACCAGTCTGTTGTTCCATGTCCAGTTCTAACTGGTGCTTCCTGACCTGCATATAGGTTTCTCAAGAGGCAGGTTAGGTGGTCTGGTATTCCCATCTCTTTCAGAATTTTCCAGTTTATTGTGATCCACACAATCAAAGGCTTTGGTGTAGTCAATAAAGCAGAAATAGATATTTTTCTGGAACTCTCTTGCTTTTTCAATGATCCAGAGGATGTTGGCAATTTGATCTCTGGTTCCTCTGCCTTTTCTAAATCCAGCTTGAACATCTGGAAGTTCATGGTTCACATATTGCTGAAGCCTGGCTTGGAGAATTTTGAGCATTACTTTACTAGTGTGTAAGATGAGTGCAAATTGTGCGGTAGTTTGAGCATTCCTTGGCATTGCCTTTCTTTGGGATTGGAACGAAACTGACCTTTTCCAGTCCTGTGGCCACTGCTGAGTTTTCCAAATTTGCTGGCAAATTGAGTGCAGCACTTTGACAGCATCATCTTTCAGAATTTGAAACATCTCAACTGGAATTTCATCACTTCCACTAGCTTTGTTCATATACAATTAGGGAATTGCTAATATACATGAGAAGAAATTTAATACCCCCCCTCAAAAAAATAAGCAAACAGACTACTGGAAATGATGTGGCAAATGATGAATTAAATGAGTAAAACTGGCAGTGGCACGCAGTGAGTAGGATAAATAAGCTTAGTGAAACTTAGTGATAAAATAAACTTTAGGATAAATAACCTTAGAACCTTAATGAATAAAGATAGACTGAAAAAAAAAAAAGATGGACTGCGATGCCTGGAGATATATAAGGTATTGTAAAGCTGGCTTCCCTGATAGTAAAAATATTTCCAAAATGTCAACATCATTGTCTCAAAAATATCAGGTTATCCCTAACCACTGAACACTACTTGGGGAAATGGTCTGAACAGTTAAAACAACAGTCTCCCTCTATCTTCAGAACAACAGGTATGGCCCTGGCACTATTTTTTGGCATGATGGATATCAAGACAGCAAGGCAAACATTCTATTGTTTTCTCTGCTATTTTCTGCAGAGTCTAGTTCTCACCTTTTTCTCTGAGGGTGTGTGTACATGTGTACTCAGTCATGTCCTACTCTTCACAACCCCATAGACTATAGTCCGTCAGGCTCCTCTGTCCATGGAATTTTCCAGCAAGAGTACTGGAACAGGTTGCCATTTCCTACTCCAGGGGATCTTCCCAAGACAGAGATCGAACCCACATTTCTTGCATTTCATGCAGTGGGGGGCAGATTCTTTATCATTGTGCGCTAGGGAAGCCCCCTTTCTGTGGATACAAAGTTTCTATTCACCCAGGTTAAAAAGGAACTCACAGTCAAATTTGCACAGCAACTAAAAATATAAGAGAAGGCTGTATCAAATGGGTACTTGATAAACTTTCCTATGGTCAAATCTCCAAAAGAATAAAGAGAATGTGCAGTTTAAAATTGTCTGTGGTGATAAGAGGACTTATTTTAAAAATGCTATTAGCCCAAGAAGGTAAAACAAATGAGCAGTGGAAAGTGTCGAGGTACAGGTGAAATCAATTCTCTAAGGAGACAACCCGATCAAAAACTGGGCAGAAAACCTAAATAGACACTTCTCCCAAGAAGACATACAATGACCAACAAACACATGAAAATAAGCGCAACATCATTCATTATTAGAGAAATGCAAATAAAAACTACAATGAGGTATCACCTCACACCTGTCAGAATGACTATCACTAAAAAAATCTACAAACAAAATGCTGGAGATGGTGTGGAGAAAAAGGAAATGTCTTACATGATTGGTGGGAATGTAAATTGGTAAAGACACTATGGGGAACAGTATGGAGGTCCTTAGAAAACTAAAAATGGAACTACTACATGACCCAGCAGTTGCACTATTGGGCATATATTCTTAGAAAACCATAATTTAAAGACATACACACCTCAATTTCATAGAAGCAACCTAAATGTCCATTGGCAGATGAAAGAATAAAGAAGATGCAGTACATATGGAAAATAGAATATTGTTGTTCAGTTGCTAAGTCGTGCCTGACTATTATATCTATTATATAGTCCCTGACTATTTGGGACCTCATGGACTGCAGCGCATCAGTTTCTCTGTCCTCTATCTTCCAGAGTTTACTCAAATTCATGTCCGCTGAGTTGGTGAAGCCACCCAGCCATCTCATACCCTGTCACCACTTTTCTTCCAGCCCTCAATCTTTCCCAGCATCTGGGTCTTTTTCACTTCCCCATTAGGTGGAGCTTCAGTTTCAACATCAGTCCCTCCAATGAGTATTCAGGGTTGATTACCTTTAGGATTGACTGGTTTGATCTCCTTGCTGTCCAAGGGACTCTCAAGAGTCTTTTCTAACACCATGATATGAAAGCATCAATTCTTTGGCTCTCGTCCTTCAATATGGCCCAGCTCTCACATCCATACATGACTACTGGAAAAACCACAGCTCTGACTTTAGGCAGCAAAGTGCTGCCTCTGCTTTTTAGTATGCTGTCTGGGTTTGTCACATCTTCTCTTCCAAAGAGGAAGCCTCTTTTCATTTTCTGGATGCAGTCACAATCTGCAGTGATTTTGGAGCCCAAGAAAATAAATTCTGTCACTGTTTCCATTGTTTCCCTTCTATTTGCCATGAAGTGATGGGATTGGAAGCCATGATCTTTGTTTTTTGAATGCTGAGTTTTAAAGCCAGCTTTGTTACACTCCTCTTTCAACTTCATTAAGAAGCTCATTAGTTCCTCCTTGCTTTCTGCCATTAGGGTGATATCTCCTACATATCTGAGGTTTTGATATTTCTTCTGCAATCTTGATTCCAGCTTGTGAGTCATCCAGGCTGGCATTTCACATAATACACTCTGCATAGAAGTTAAACAAGCAGGTGACACTATACAGCCTTGATGTACTCCTCTCCCAATTTTGAAACAGTTCATTGTTCCAGGTCTCATTCTAACTGTTGTTTCTTGACCTGCAAACAGGTTTCTCAGGAGGCAGGTAAGGAGGTCTGGTATTTACATCTCTTTAACAATTTTCCTGCGTCTTAGGTCAGGGGCGGCTGGGAGAAGCCATCTCACACCCAAGGCCAGGGGTGGTGACCCTGAGGCGCCAACCCGATCCCCAGGCCAGGGACAGCAGCTGGGAGGAGCCACCCACGCCCGAGGCCAGGGCTAGCGGCCAGGAGGAGCATCCCGAGGAGCAGTAGCTGCGCAGGCACAGGAGGGCCTAGAGGAGCTATCCCACATTGAAGGTCAGGAACAGTGGTGGTAAGGAGATACCCTTCATCCAAGGTAAGGAGCAGCTGTTGTGCTTTGCTGGAACAGCCATGAAGAGATACCCCACACCCAAGGTAAGAGAAAGCCAAGTAAGATGGTAGACGTTGCAAGAGGGCATCAGAGGGCAGACACACTGAAACCATACTCACAGAAAACTAGTCAGTCTAATCACACTAGGACCACAGGCTTGTCTAACTCAATGAAACCAAGCCATGCCTGCGGGGCAACCCAAAATGGGCGGGTCATGGTGGAGAGGTCTGACAGAGCATGGTCCACTAGAGAAGGGAATGGCAGACCACTTCAGTATTCTTGCCTTGAGAACCCCATGAACAGTATGAAAAGGCAAAATGATAGGATACCAAAAAAACAGCCCAGGTCATTAGGTGCCCAATATGCTACTGGAGATCAGTGGAGAAATAACTCCAGAAAGAATGAAGGGATGAAGTCAAAGCAAAAACAATACCCAGCTGTGGATGTGACTGGTGATAGAAGCAAGATCTGATGCTGTAAAGAGCAATATTGCATAGGAACCTGGAATGTCAGGTCCATGAATCAAGGCAAATTGGAAGTGGTCAAACAAGAGATGGCAAGTGTGAACATTGACATTCTAGGAATCAGCGAACTAAAATGGACTGGAATGGGTGAATTTAACTCAGATGACTATTATATCTACTACTGCAGGCAGGAATCCCTCAGAAGAAATGGAGTAGCCATCATGGTAAACAAAAGAGTCCAAAATGCAGTACTTGGATGCAATCTCAAAAACGACAGAATGATCTCTGTTCGTCTCCAAGGCAAACCATTCAATACCACAGTTATCCAAGTCTATGCCTCAACCAGTAATGCTGAAGAAGCTGAAGTTGAAAGGTTTTATGAAGACCTACAAGACCTTTTAGAACTAATACCCAAAAAAGAAGTCCTTTTCATTACAGGGGACTGGAATGCAAAAGTAGGAAGTCAAGAAACACCTGGAATAACAGGCAAATTTGGCCTTGGAATGCAGAATGAAGCAGGGCAAAGACTTATTGAGTTTTGCCAAGAAAATGCACTGGTCATAGCAAACACCCTCTTCCAACAACACAAGAAAAGACTCTACACATAGACATCACCAGATGGTCAACACCGAAATCAGATTGATTATATTCTCTGCAGCCAAAGATGGAGAAGCTCTAGACAGTCAACAAAAACAAGACCAGGAGCTGACTGTGGCTCAGAACATGAACTCGTTATTACCAAATTCAGACTTAAATTCAAGAAAGTAGGGAAAACCACTAGACCATTCAGGTATGACCTAAATCAAATCCCTTATGATTGTACAGTGGAAGTGAGAAATAGATTTAAGGGCCTAGATCTGATAGATAGAGTGTCTGATGAACTATGGAATGAGGTTCGTGACATTGTACAGGAGACAGGGATCAAGACCATCCCCATGGAAAAGGAATGCAAAAAAGCAAAATGGCTGTCTGGGGAGGCCTTACAAATAGCTATGGAAAGAAGAGAGGTGAAAAGCAAAGGAGAAAAGAAAAGATATAAGCATCTGAATGCAGAGTTCCAAAGAATAGCAAGAAGAGATAAGAAAGCCTTCTTCAGTGATCAATGCAAAGAAGTAGAGGAAAACAACAGAAAGGGAAAGACTAGAGATCTCTTCAAGAAAATTAGAGATACCAAGGGAATATTTCATGCAAAGATGGGCTCGATAAAGGACAGAAATGGTATGGACCTAACAGAAGCAGAAGATATTAAGATGAGGTGGCCAGAATACACGGAAGAACTGTACAAAAAAGATCTTCATGACCCAGATAATCATGATGATGTGATCACTAATCTAGAGCTAGACATCTTGGAAAGTGAAGTCAAGTGGGCCTTAGAAAGCATCACTACGAACAAAGCTAGTGGAGGTGATGGAATTCCAGTTGAGCGCTTTCAAATCCTGAAAGATGATGCTGTGAAAGTGCTGCACTCAATATGCCAGCAAATTTGGAAAACTCAGCAGTGGCCAGAGGACTGAAAAAGATCACTTTTCATTCCAATCCCAAAGAAAGGCAATGCCAAAGAATGCTCGAACTACCGCACAATTACACTCATCTCACATACTAGTAAAGTAATACTCAAAATTCTCCAAGCCAGGCTTCAGCAATATGTGAACCGTGAACTCCCTGATGTTCAAGCTGGTTTTAGAAAAGGCAGAGGAACCAGAGATCAAATTGCCAACATCCGCTGGATCATGGAAAAGCAAGAGAGTTCCAGAAAAACATCTATTTCTGCTTTATTGACTATGCCAAAGCCTTTGACTGTGTGGATCACAATAAGCTGTGGAAAATTCTGACAGAGATGGGAATACCAGACCACCTGACCTGCCTCTTGAGAAATCTGTATGCAGTTCAGGAAGCAACAGTTAGAACTGGATATGGAACAACAGACTGGTTCCAAATAGGAAAAGGAGTACGTCAAGGTTGTATATTGTCACCCTGCTTATTTAACTTCTATGCAGAGTACATCATGAGAAATGCTGGACTGAAAGAAACACAAGCTGGAATCAAGATTTCTGGGAGAAATATCAATAACCTCAGATATGCAGATGACACCACCCTTATGGCAGAAAGTGAAGAGGAGCTAAAAAGCCTCTTGATGAAAGTGAAAGAGAACAGTGAAAAAGTTGGCCTAAAGCTCCACATTCAGAAAATGAAGATCATGGCATCCGTTTCCATCGCTTCATGGGAAATAGATGGGAAACAGTGGAAACAGTATCAGACTTTATTTTTGGGGGGCTCCAAAATCACTGCAGATGGTGACTGCAGCCATGAAATTAAAAGATGCTTTACTCCTTGGAAGAAAAATTATTACCAACCTAGGTAATATATTCAAAAGCAGAGACATTACTTTGCCAACAAAGGTCCGTCTAGTCAAGGCTATGGTTTTTCCAGTAGTCATGTATGGATGTGAAAGTTGGACTATGAAGAAGACTGAGCGCCGAAGAATTGATGCTTTTGAACTGTGGTGTTGGAGAAGACTCTTGAAAGTCCCTTGGACTGCAAGGAGATCCAACTGGTCCATTCTGAAGGAGATCAGTCCTGGGATTTCTTTGGAAGGAATGATGCTAAAGCTGAAACTCCAATACTTTGGCCACCTCATGCGAAGAGTTGACTCATTGGAAAGACTTTGATGCTGGGAGGGATTGGGGGCAGGAGAAGGGGACGACAGAGGATGAGATGACTGGATGGCATCACCGACTCGATGAATGTGAGTCTGAGTGAACTCAGATGGTGATGGACAGGGAGGCCTGGCGTGCTGCGATTCATGGGTTCGCAAAGAGTCAGATACGACCAAGCGACTGAACTGAACTGAAGAATTTTCCACAGTGTGTTGTGATCCACACAATCACAGGGTTTAGTGTGGTCAATGAAGCAGAAATAGAAGTTTTTCTGGAATTCCGTCGCTTTTTTCTGATTCAAGGGATGTTGGCAATTCAGTCTCTTGCTCCTCTGCTTGGAAGTTCTCAGTTTATGTACTGTTGAAGCCTTACTTGAAGGATTTTGAGCATTACCTTGCTAGCATGTGAAATGAGCACAACTGTACAATAGTTTGGAAATTCTTTGGCATTGACTTTCTTTGGGATTAGAATGATAATTGACCTTTTGGAGTCCTGTGGCCACTGCTGAGTTTTCCAAATTTGCTGGCATACTAATTGCAACTCTTTAACAGCATCATCTTTTAGGATTTGAAATACCTCATCTGCAATTCCATCACCTCCATTAGCTTTGTTCATAGTAATTCTTCCTAAGGCCCACTTGACTTTACACTCCAGGATGTCTGGCTCTAGGTGAGTGAGCACACCATCATGGTTATCTAGATCATTCAGATTTTTTTTTGTTCAGTTCTTCTGTGTATTCTTGTCACCTCTTTTTAGTATTTCCTGTTTCTGTTAGGTGCTTGTCATGTCTGTCCTTTTTCATGTCTATCTTTGCATGAAATGTTCCCCTGGTATCTTGAATTTTCTTGACGAGATCTCTAGTCTTTCCCATTCTATTGTTCCCCTCTATTTCTTTGCATTGTTCATTCAAGAAGGCTTTCTTATCTCTTCTTACTATTCTCTGTAACTCTGCATTCAGTTGGGTATATCTTTTCCTTTCTCCTTTGCCTTTCATTTCTCTTCTTTTCTCAGCTATTTGTAAGTCCTCCTCAGACAACCATTTTGCCTTCTTGCATTTCTTTTTCTTTGGAGTGGTTTTGGTTACTGCCTCCTTTACAAAGTTATGAACCTCCATCCATAGTTCTTCAGGCACTCTATCTATGAGATCTAACCCCTTGAATCTACTTGTCACTCTTCCACTGTGTAATCATAAGGGTTTTTATTTAGGTCATACCTGAATGGCCTAGTGGTTTTCCCTACTTTCAATTTAAGTCTGAATTTTCCAATTTAAGTCTGAATTTTGCTGCCACAGTCAGCTCCAGGACTTTTTGCTGACTGTATAGAGCTTCTCCATATTTGGCTGCAAAGAATATAATCGATCTGATTTCTAGATTGACCATCTGGTGATGTCCATGTGTGGAGTCATCTCTTGTGTTGTTGGACAAGGGTGTTTGCTATGACCAGTGTGTTCACTTGGCAAAACTCTGTTAGTCTTTGCTCTGCTCCATTTTGTACTGTAAGGCCAAACTTGCCTGTTATTACTGGTATGTCTTGATTTCCCACTTTTGCATACCAATCCCCTATGATGAAAAGGACATATATATATATATATATATATATATATATATATATGTGTGTGTGTGTGTGTGTGTGTGTGTGTGTATATATATATATATATATACATATAGGTGTTCTAGAAGGTCTTGTAGGTCTTCATAGAATCATTCAACTTCAGCTTCTTTGCCATCAGCAGTTGGGGCATAGACTTGGATTACCATGATGTTGAATGGTTTGCCTTGTAAACAAACCAAGATCATTCTGTTGTTTTTGACATTGCACCCAAGTACTGCATTTCAGATTCTTCTGTTGACTCTGAGGGCTATTCTATTTCTTCTGGAGGATTCTTACTCAGAGTTGTAGATAAAGTGGTCATTTGAATTAAATTTCCCTACTTCTGTCCATTTTAGTTCACTGATTCCTAAAATGTTGCTGTGAATTCTTTCAATTTCCTGCTTGACCACATCCAATTTGCTCTGATTCACGAACCTAACATTGCAGGTTCTTATGCAATATTGTTCTTTACAGCATCGGACTTTAGTTTCACCACCAGATACATCCACAACTGGGCATCATTTCCACTTTGGCCAAGCCCTTCATCCTTTGTTGAGCTGTTTTTCCACTCTTCCCCAGTAGCCTATTGGACATCGACCAACTTAGGGGGCTCATCTTCTGATGTCATATCTTTTTACCTTTTTATACTGTTCATGTAGTTCTCAAGGCAAGAATGCTGAAGTGGTTAGCCCTTCCCTTCTTCAGTGGACCATGTTCATTCAGAACTCTCCACTATGACCTGTCTGACTTGGGTGGCCCTGCAAGGCATGGCTCACAGCTTCATTGAGTTACACAAAGCTGTGATTCATGTGATCATTTTGGTTTTCTGTGATTGTGGTTTTCATTCTGGAGGCCATGGGATTGTAGTCCTTGCTTCTTCTGTTTGCCTTCTGATGGATGGGGATAAGGTGCTTTGCAAGCCTCCTGATGGGAGGGACTAGCTGTGGGGAATACTGAGTCTTGCTCAGGTGGGCAGGGCCATCCTCGGTAAAACTTTAATCCAATTTTCTGCTTAAAGGTGCTGCTGTGCTCCCTCCTTGCTAGTTATTTGGCCTGAGACAGCCCAGTCCTGGAGTCTGCAGGCCCTATGGCAGGGCCAATGGTGACCTCCTCCAAGAAGACCTATCTCATAAGAGGACTTATGCTGGACCTCCCACAGCTGCTAATACCAGTGCCCTGTGCCCATGGCAGGCCATTGTCAACACACACCTCCTCAGGAGACCCTCAAACATTCACAGGCAGGTCTGGCTCAGTCTCTTGTGGAGTCACTGCTCCCTTTCCTTGGGTCCTGGTGTGCACAAGGATTTGTTTGCACCCTCCAAGAGTCTCTGTTTTCCCTAGGCCTATGGAAGTTCTGTAATCAAATCCTCATGATCTTCAAAGCCAGATTCCCTGGGGATACTCAGTTCCTTTGCTGGATCCCCAGGTTAGGAAGTCTGATGTGGGGCTTAGAACCTTTGCAACAGTTCAGGAATTCCTTTGGTATAATTATACTCCAAAGTGTGGGTCACCAACCCAACGGTTCTGTGGTAGGACTACAGGCTTCATTGTATGGCCAATGGCAACCTCTTCCATGAGGACTTATGCCAACACACCATGCCTCCCAGGACTGCTGCTGCCAGTCCCTGCAGTCAGCCACTGCTGACCAGTGTCTCTGCAGGAGACTGGAATGTTACCCAGCCATAAAAAGGAATGAAATTGGGTCATTTGTAGTGATGTGGATGGACCAGAGTCTGTCATATAGAGTAAAGTAAATCAGAAAGAGAAAAACAAATATCATATGTTAATCAATGTATATGAAATCTATAAAAATGATACAGGTGAACCTATTTGCAGGGCAGGAATAAAGTCACAGATACAGAGAATGGACATGTGAGCACAGTGAAGAAAGGGGAGGGTGGAAGAACTGGGAGAGGAGCGCTGAAGTATATACACTACCATGTATAACACAGATAGCTAGCAGGAAGCTGCTCTATACCCCAGGGAACTCAGCTGGTGCTCTGAGATGACTAGATGGGTAAGACTATGGGTGTGGTGGGGTGGAAGGGAGGTTTTAGAGGAAGGGGATATGTGTATACTTATAGCTGATTCACTTTGTTGTATAGCAGAAACTAACACAATAGTGTAAAGCAATAATACTCCAATAAAAAATATTTCTAATCCATTAAGATTTCTGAAAACAGATTTTTTCACCCTGGCTGGATTATAGGAATGTACCAAGCTTTCTTTCAATAATAAAATGCAATGCTCTCAGAGACCTTCAATAACCTAGAACCTCCATCCTAGGCTCATGGCAGGCATTACTAACTGATCAATAACTTCTTCACATTGAGCCAAACATAGCCTCCCAAATCCACTGAAATCTCCCAAACCTTCTCACTACAAATCTTTCAGCAGCCCCACTCGAAATAAGACACATGAAATAATGCCTTTTGCAAGTGGGCTAGAATGTTGCCACTTAACCAGCTTTTCTTTCTAGGGAGTCCATATTTCTATAAAAATTGGGCAAAGTTTTGAAATTTGAGCACTGGTCCATGAATTAAAGACTCTGGTTTTCCCTTTGCCTCCTATCAGGATGCTCCCTTTTTGCTGCTATACTTATGACCCTGATGCTACTCTGAGTATCTACAGAAAAACCAACTCCTTCTCTCCCTTTCCACAGTGATACCTGCTCCTCTGGCCTTTTCTTGCAAAGAGCACTCACTTCCCTTAAGTTTAGCAAATAGGTCTGGGAGATCCCCTGAAGAAGGAAATGGCAACCACTCCAGTATTCCTACCTGGAAAATCCCATGGACAGAGGAATCTGTAAGGCTATAGTCTATGGGGTCACAAATAGTCAGATACAACTGAGCAACTGAGCACATACTCACATAATACATATTTAATTTGTGCAACTTCTAATATTTTCCTTTGAGTCTGAGGATAATACAACCCAGTCCTTGTGTTTCTTTAGCTGAGATCATGTTATTTTGTTTCAGAGAATGGGAAGAAACTTCTCTTTCTTTGAAAGTGCCTAAATAAGGTTTCTTTGCAATTCTATATGTTTCATTTGGGTACCTAGAAACCATTATATCATGTGGGCATATGTACTCCAACAGTCTGTTTATCCCAAAGGCTTGAGACAGTGAAATAATTCCATGGCGGTTTCAATACCACTAGAGGAAAGCTCTTCACAATTGTAAGGAATTCAGCTTCAGCTGGGTTCTAAACTAAGAGAGGATCTAACTCCAGGAGGAGCCTTCCTACATCAACCAAAACACACAGGTATAAATCTTAGAGCTTAAAATACTTAATATGCTAACCAGTGAGCCATAAGGTAGGAGCCCCCAATGTGGGAGAGCCCAGGAATCTGGCAGAGCTCCTGGAGCCATAATGAATTGTAGACAACAACCTAAGGTGAGTATCCATGCATTTTTTGGAAAGATATTGGACATCGGGAAGCACAATATATACTCCAGCAATCATTAACGTAAGGGGAATGTTAAAGACCTTTTAATCCAATCCACCCCCCTTCTTATTTAATATTTGGGATAGCTGAGATCTAGACGGGAGAAATATCAATAACCTCACATATGCAGATGACACCACCTTTATGGCAGAAAGTAAAGAAGAACTAAATAGCCTCTTGATGAAAGTGAAAGTGGAGAGTGAAAAAGCTGGCTTAAAACTCAACATTCAGAAAACGAAGATCATGGCATCTGGTCCCATCACTTCTTGGCAAATAGATGGGGAAACAGTGGAAACAATGGCTGATTTTATTTTTCTGGGCTCCAAAATCACTGCAGATGGTGACTGCAGCCATGAAATTAAAAGACGCTTACTCCTTGGAAGGAAAGTTATGACCAACCAAAACAGCGTATTAAAAAGCAGAGATATTACTTTGCCAGCAAAGGCCCATCTAGTCAAGGCTATGGTTTTTCCAGTGGTCATGTATGGATATGAGAGTTGGCCTATAAAGAAAGCTGAGTGCCAAAGAATTGATGCTTTTGAACTGTGGTATTGGAGAAGACCCTTGAGAGTCCCTTGGACTGCAAGGAGATCCAACCAGTCCATACTAAAGGAGATCAGTCCTGAGTATTCATTGGAAGGACTGATGTTGAAGCTGAAACTCCAATACTTTGGCCACCTGATGAGAATAATTGACTCATTTGAAAAGACCCTGATGCTAGAAAGATTAAGGGCAGGAGGAGAAGGGGACGACAGAGGATGAGATGGTTGGATGGCATCACTGACCCGATGGACATGGATTTGGGTAGACTCCAGGAGTTGGTGATGGACAGGGAGGCCTGCTGTGCTGCGGTTCATAGAGTCACAAAGAGTTGGACACGACCGAGTGACTGAACTGAACTGACCTGAGATCTAGACATATTAACTAACTTGCTTAAAGTTATACAGAGAAGCAAACTAAAGTTTCCTGGTTCTTGGGTCAGTCCTTTCTCCACTAGCCACCAGTTCACCAGTTCTCAGTGAAGAATGGTTCGCATTTGCTCACTCTCTGAGAAGTATTCTTTTTGTTTATAAAGATACACATATTTCTGAATACATCTCTATTCATCTTCCTATTGCCTCCATATCTTAGGCTCTCTCTTCATTCATACTATTTTTAATTATGGTAATATTTTATTGGAAGGTCCATATTTTATTTTGAAAGATGAATGCATTATTTAATAATAATAAATAGAATTTATTATTTAGAGTTTGAGGATAGTTTAGAAGTCAGAAAATAAAGTAGAAAAATACTGAATCATAAATGATATGTGAAAGTCGCTCAGTTGTGTCCAACTCTTTTCGATCCCATAGAATAATCTATGGAATTCTCCAGGCCAGAATACTGGAGTGGGTAGCCATTCCCTTCTCCAGGGGATCTTCCCAACCCAGGGATCAAACCCAGATCTCCCACATTGCAGGTGGATTCTTTACCAGCTGAGCCACTGGGAAGCCAGTGATAAAGTCCTACCTCCTTTCTGACATCTGTCAATGTGGTTGGAAAACACTCTAAGAAGTTTTATAAATAGCCCTCAAAGTAAGACTTAGTACTATTTATATTTTTACTTTGGTATTTCAGAATACACTGTCCAACTTCTGTAAACCTATGTGAATATTACTGTACTCACTATCTGCTTTCCTCATTCTCTACTTCAGCTTCTACTGACAATGGAAAGATTGCCTTTGGAATATGCATAGTTTGTCCTATTTGTTTCTTTAGGAAAATATATAATTATTATAATTTTAAAAACAATAGTAGATATCTAATCTCCATTTGGAGATATATAAAGCAGGGAAGAGCATTGCTCCCAACATTTTGGTGGAAAAAAAAAGAAAGCTGGAGTGAAAAACAAATTCATGACTATCCTTAAACTTGTCAGTGTGCCAGTGTTATGGGGCAACCAACTGGCCTAGTATCTAGGGAGTCTACAGGGAGAGACAACATAAGAACAGTAACTTACCCAGGTCAAATACCAGCAAGAAGTTAATCTAATTTGATTAGATTAAAGTGGAAGCTAAACACCAGTAAGAAGATTCAGCTAAGGAAGCAGACAAATTTCTGGGGGCCAACAATACACTGGAGAGAGGGTAAACCCTTAAGTGCAGCAAATGTAAAAGCTTCCACCCACACCAGCCCCCTGCATCTTTCCCACACATATACAGACCTCACTGGACACTCACAGAAATAATTGGGAGGATAATGAAAAAGTCTCCCTTCTGGTGTAGAAATAAAAAAGAACAGCAGTCACTCCAAGAGGGGAAAGAATTTACCTGAACCTTTCTCTCTTTTCTTACCTATAAAAGTAAAGGAAAGAAGGGAAGAGGGGAGGGAAGGAGGGAGGAAAACTGAAGAAAAGAAAGAAGGGAAGAAAACAGGAAAAGCTTTAACCTGAAGGGAAAAGAGAAAAAACACCAGCACACGTTGGACATTAGCGAAATCCCACTGAAGCTGGGGGAACAGACCAGGAAACAAACCTGGATCCCTGAGGGAGGAAAAGCATATGTGCAAAGTTCAGAACATCATTGGGGGATGGGCAGGATCAGTGTTAAGGCCACATCCCCAAGATACCTGAACACAGGACTGCCTAAGACAGAGGCTTAAATAAGACAATGGAGAATACCATCGTCTAATAGAATAGAAAGTCTAGAGATCTCTACAAGAAAATTAGAGATACCAAGGGAACACTTATGTAAAGATGGGTACAATAAAGGACACATGGTATGGATTTAACAGGAGCAGAAGATATTAAGAAGAGGTAGCAAGAATACACATAAGAACTATACAAAAAAGATCTTCATGACCCAGGTAATCACGATGGTGTGATCACTCACCTAGAGCCAGATATCCTAGAATGGGAAGTCAAGTGGGCCTTAGGAAGCATCACTATAAACAAAGCTAGTGGAGCTGATGGAATTACAGTTGAGCTATTTCAAATCCTAAAAGATGATGCTGTGAAAGTGCTGTACTCAATATGTCAGCAAATTTGGAAAACTCAGCAGTGGCCACAAGACTAGAAAAGGTCAGTTTTCATTCCAATCCCTAAGAAAGATAATGCCAAAGAATGTTCAGTCTACCATACAATTGCACTCATCTCACACACTAGTAAAGTAATGTTCAAAAGTCTTCAAGCCAGGCTTCAGCTGTACGTGAACTGTGAGCTTCCAGATGTTCAACCTGGATTTAGAAAGGCAGAGGAACCAGAGATCAAATTGCCAACATCCGTTGGATCATTGAAAAAGAGAGTTCCATAAAAACATCGACTCCTGCCTTATTGACTATGCCAAAGCCTTTGACGGTATGGACCACAACAAACTCGGAAAGTTCATAAAGAGATGGGAATACCAGACCACCTGACCTGCCTCTTGAGAAATCTGTATGCAGGTCAGGAAGCACCAGTTAGAACTGGACATGGAACAACAGAGTGGTTTCAAACAGGAAAAGGAGTACATCAGGGCTGTATATTGTCACCCTGTTTATTTAACTTATACGCAAAGTAAATCATGAGAAACTCTGGGCTGGATGAAGCACAAGTTGGAATCAAGACTGCAGGGAGAAATATCAATAACCTTAGATATGCAGATGATACCACCCTATGGCAGAAAGTGAAGAAGAACTAAACAGTCTTTTGATGAAAGAGGAGAGTGAAAAAACTCACTGTTGGCTTAAAACTCAACATTCAGAAAACTAAGATCATGGCATCTGGTCCCATCTCTTCATGCCAAATAGATGGGGAAATAGTGGAAACAGTAACAGACTTTATTTTGGGGGGCTTGAAAATCACTGCAGATGGTGACTGCAGCCATGAAATTAAAAGATGCTTGCTCCTTGGAAGAAAAGCTGTGACCAACATAGACAGCATATTCAAAAGCAGAGACATTACTTTGCTAACAAAGGTCCATCTAGTCAAGGCTATGGTTTTTCCAGTAGTCATGTATGGATGTGAGAGTTGGACTGTAAAGAAAGCTGAGGTCTGAAGAATTGATGCTTTTGAACTGTGGTGTTGGAGAAGGAAAAGAAGAAGACTCTTGAGAGCCCCTTGGACTACAAGGAGATCCAACCAATCTAACCTAAAGGAAATACGTCCTGAATATTCATTGGAAGGACTGATTCTGAAGCTGAAATTCCAGTACTTTGACCACCTGATGCGAAGAACTGACTTATTGGAAAAGACCCTGATGCTGGGAAGGATTGAAGGCAGGAGGAGAAGGGGACAACAGAGGATGAGATGGTTAGATGGCATCACCAACTCAATGGACGTGAATTTGAGTAAACTCCAAGAGTTGGTGATGGACAGGAAGTCCTGGCGTGTTGCAGTCCATGGGGTCACAAAGAGTCAGACATGACTGGGCGACTGAACTGAACTGAACTCTACCGTAGTTCCACTGCCAGACTAAGAAGCACTGAGTCACAAGTAACATGCAAGAGCCAGATATGTCAGAGGAACGGCACAAACGAAAGACTTAAGGCTGAGGATAATCACTGGAAAAAATTACTCTTTCAAGCTAACTACTATCTTAAACAGAAAATAACCCCAGTAGAATGTAAAATCCATTGTGTAATAGGGCTATCATAGCAACAATAAACTTCAAACCTAGCCCAGCTCTTAATTAGATTAACACAAATCCTGGTACTAAAGGCTTGGTTAAAGGAAATGCATGCTCACTTCCAAAGCTAAAAATTATTTATGTCAATCTCTAATGTCCTACACAAGATGTTCAGCTTTCTATATTTAAAACAGATAACCAACAGAGACCTACTGTATAGCACAGGGAAGTTTGCTCAATATTCTATAATAACCTAAATGGGAAAAGAATCTGAAAAGGAATATATACAGGCATATGTATAACTGAGTCACCTTGCTATACACCTGAGACTAACACAACATTGTTAATCAACTATACACCAACACAAAATTTTTAAAAAAAATTAAGATGTTTGGCTTTCAACAAAAAGGACAGGCATAGAAAGCATGGGAAAAAAAAAAAAAAAAAAAAACACTCCCAAAAGACAAAGTGATCATCATAGCCAAAGTCAGATATGACAAAGATGTTAAATGTCAGACATAAAATTTTAAATAAGTAGGAATTAATATGTTAAAGGATCTAATGGAATAGTTGGACAATACCTAACATCACAGGGATAATTTTAGCACATAGATGGAAACTGCAAAAAAGAATCAAATGGAAATGTGAAATCAAAAGCATAGTATCAGAGAACAAGAATACTTTCAATGGGTTCATAAGTAGACTAAAGAATCAGTGAACTAGAAAACTGGGTCAAAAGAGTTATCCAAACTGAAATATAAAGAGATAAAAAGAGAATAAAAAAGGATGGAACATGCAAGAGCTGTGGGACAATATATCAAACAGTACAGTGTACACATAATTATAATCCCAGAAGGAAAAAGAGAGAGAGACCAGGACAGGGTGAAATATTTGAAAAATAATGACCAAGAATTTTTTAGGATTAATTATAAATGCCAAACCACAGATCCAAGTAACACAGTGAAAAAAAAAATTTTAACTGTTAAAATCAAAACACAAGAGATAACTAGGTAGCCAGAGGAAAAAAGAGACATTACATGCAAAAGAAAAAAAAATATTTAAAACATGAACTACTCTTCAGAAGTTATGCAAAGTAGAAAATAATTATATAGTATCTTTAAAATACTGAAAGATGAAGTTGTCAACCCAAAATTCAACCCCAGCAAAAATAACTTTCAAAACTGAAGGAAAAATAAAACTTTTTTTCACAGACACATACAAACTGTAGGAATTTTTTGCCAGTCATCCTACTCTATAAGAACTAATGTAAGTAATTATCAGCAAGATGGTCAAATAAGATGTCCTTCAATTGTATCCCTTCTGAAAAACAATTTGGTATCCATTCACTCATAAAAGTACCTTTCTGGGAGTGCTAGAATCCAGGTTGGAGACTGTAAAGCCTCAGTTAAGTCTAACGCTGAGGACAGCCATATTGAAAAGGCAAGATATCACCTAAGCAGCTGAATCACTGACCATGGTCCCAGCTACAGCCCCAGAAAAATCTCCAGCCTCTGAGGACTTGGCAGCCCCATTTGACTCAGTCCTATCAAGCATCATATATCAAAGTGTTAGTTGCTCAGTCATGCCTGATTCTTTGTGACCCCATGGACTGGACCTCACCAGGCTCCTCTGTTCATGGAATTCTCCAGGCAAGAATACTGGAGTGGGTAGCCATTCTCTCCTCCAGGAGATTTTCCCAACCCAGGGATCAAACCTGGGCCTCCTGCACTGCAGGCAGATTCCTTACCCTCTGAGCCACCAGGACTGACATCATATACCAAAGGAACCAGTAGAAGTCACACCCACGTGAGCACTGGGTAATAGGCAGAGAGAACTTTGTCTCAACTGTGGACCCTGAATTAGCCTGTACGCCAGCTCTAGCTCCTCTCAGCCACAGTTTGAGAGCCCCTATAGTTCTGAAAGAGCCCTATAACTGGGTTCCAGTTCATCCCCGTCATATTCTGTGAACAGTCCTGCTGGCATAGGGACCTGGAAGGTAACTCTCTCCCATCTGTGCCCCAGAGAACCTGAAAGGACACTCCAGCTCCCTCATAATCATAGTTTGCCACATTCTTGCAGGTCAAGGGACCCAGTGGGAAACAATCCCATCCGTAACCTTGAACATTCATAATGGGCCCTATACTAAGGCTCCAGGCCCTTCATAGCTACAGTTTGCCTACAATCCTGAGTGTCCAGGGTCCCAGTGGAATACACTACTGTCTGTGCTTCCAGAGATCCTAAACGGGCCAATATTCAGTTCCAGTCCCTCTCAGCTGTTGCTGCTGCTGCTAAGCTGTTTCAGTCATGTCTGACTGACTCTGTGCGACCCCATAGACGGCAGCCCACCAGGCTCCTCTGTCCCTGGGATTCTCTAGGCAAGAATACTGGAGTGGGTTGCCATTTCCTTCTCCAATGCATGCATGCATGCTAAGTCACTTCAATCGTGTCCAACTGTGTGCGACCCTATGGACAGCAGCCCACCAGGCTCCCCTGTCCATGGTATTCTCCAGGCAAGAATACTGGAGGGGGTTGCCATTTCCTTCTTCACCCTCTCAGCTACACTTCTCAAACAATTCTGCAAGCATAAGAACTCAGCAGGAGAAACTTCTATCTGTGCTGCCGAAAACCATGAAAGGACGCTATACTCAGTTCCAGGTCCTTTCAGTCACAGTTCACAAGCAGTACTGTTGGCCCAGGGATCCAGTGGGAAATTTAGAACTGCACCTCAGGAGATTCAGAAAAGGGCCCTATTACTGGTTCCAGTCCCTCTAGGCATGGTCAGGAAGCAGTTGAACCCATGCAGGAGCCTGTTAGGAAGATATGCTCATCCACGGCTTCAGACCAGGTCTAGAGACCTCGATCTTGACTATGGAACCTGAAACAGCCCTAGGGCTTGGCCCCAGTCCCTTTTTGCTATTGTCCAAGACCAGACCAGCCTATCTGGAGATCAATCCAGAGACCAAGGCAGGAGGTTTTCCAGGAAGCTGGCAGAACCCACACCTGTCCATGCACTTGGTAATAGGCCCACTAACAAATAAGCCAACTGTGGATCCTGAAGCAAATCCTTGTCCAAGAACCACCCTACTAAACATGGTACTGAAAGTAATCCAATACACCAAAGGACCAGACAAAATCCACACCCACCAGAAACCCTTGTAATAAGCCCACCAACCACAAACCCCACCACAAACATGTGACAGCCTCATAACCAGCTCCAAGGCAGTACAACTTCTGGATTCTGGAGGTAATCCTATCAGCCCAGGGAATAAACAAGAAATCTTTACCTGCTAAAACCAGGCTGTAAAACCTGGAGGAGGTGTTTTTCATCTTAAAATGCACAAACACCAATGCAAGGCTACATGGATCATAAGTTCAGTTCAATCGGTCAGTCGTGTCTGACTTTGCAACCCCATGGACTGTAGCACGCCAGGTCTCCCTATCCATCGCCAACACCCAAAGCTTGCTCAAACTCATGTCCATTGAGTCAGTGATGCCATCAAACCATCTCATCCTCTGTCGTCTCCTTCTCATCCTGTTTTCAGTCATTCCCAGCATCAGGATCTTTTCCAATGAGTCAGTTGGCCAAAATATTTGTATCAGGTGGGCAAAATATTGGAGCTTCAGTTTCAGCATCAGTCTTTCCAATGAATATTCAAGACTAATTTCCTTTAGGATTGACTTGTTTGATCTCCTTGCAGTCCAAGGGACTCTCAAGAGTCTTCTCCAACACCACAGTTCAAATTATTCAGTGCTCAGCTTTCTTTACCATCCAACTCTCACATCCATATATGACTACTGGAAAAACAATAGCATTGATTATATGGACCTTTGTCGGAAAAGTAATGTCTCTGCTTTTTCATATGCTGTCTAGGTTTGTGACAGCTTTTCTTCCAAGGAGCATCTTTTAATTTCATGGCTGCAGTCATTATCTGCAGTGATTTTGGAGCCCAAGAAAATAGTCTCACACTGTTTCCACTCTTTCCCCATCTATTTGCCATGAAGTGATGAGACCGGTAGCCATGATCTTTGTTTTTTGAATGCTGCGTTTTAAGCCAGCTTTTTCACTCTCCTCCTTCATTTTCATCAAGAGGCTTTTTAGTTTCTCTTCGCTTTCTGCCATAAGGGTGGTGGCATCTGTGTATCTGAGGTTATTGATATTTCTTGCTGCAACCTTGATTCAAGCTTAGGCTTCATCCAGCCTGGCATTTCACATGATGTACTCTACATAGAAGTTACACAAGCAGGGTGACAATATACAGCCTTGATGTACACCTTTCCCAGTTTGGAACCAGTCCATTGTTCCATGTCTCATTCTAACTGTTGCTTCTTGACCTGCATACAGATTTCTCAGGAGGCAGGTAAGATGGTCTGGTATTCCCATCCCTTTCAGAATTTTCCAGTTTTGTGATCTACACAGTCAAAGGCTTTGGCATAGTCAATGAGGCAGAAGTAGATATTTTCTGCTTCTTTTTTCTATGATCCAATGGATGTTGGCAATATGATCTCTGGTCCCTCTGCCTTTTCTAAATCCAGCTTGAACATTTAGAAGTTCTCGGTTCATCGACTGTTGAAGCCTCACTTGGAGACTTTTGAGCATTACTTTGCTGGTGTGTGAGATGAGTGCAATTGTGTGGTAGTTTGAACATTCTTTGGCATTGCCTTTCTTTGGATTGGAATGAAAACTGACCTTTTCCAGGCCTGTGGCCACTGCTGAGCTTTCCAAATTTGCTGGCATATTGAGTGCAGCACTTTCACAGAATCATTTTTTAGGATTTGCAATAGCTCAGCTGGAATTCCAGCACCTCCACTTAGTTTGTAGTGATGCTTCCTAAGGCCCACTTGACTTCACATTCCAGGATGTCTGACTCTAGGTGGGCAATCACATCATCGTGGTTATCTGGGTCATTAAGGTCATTTTTGTATAGTTCTATACATTCTTCCCACCTCTTCTTAATATTTCTGCTTCTGTTAGGTTCATACCATTTCTGTCCTTTATTGTGCCCATCTTTCCATGAAATGTTCCTTTGGTATCTCTAAAGAGCAAGTGAATATGACACCAAGGCAACTAGTAAAGCTCCAATAACCAACTCCAAAGAAATGAAGATTTATGATTTTCCTGACAAAGAATTCAAAATAACAATCTTAAAGAAACTCAGTGAAATGCAAAAGAATATAGACAAACAAAAAAATAAAATTAGAAAAAGAATATTTGAAAAAAATGTTGATTAAGTTTAATAAGAAAGAGAATGATAAGAAAGAAACAAACCAAAATCTTAGAGCTGAGCTAAATAATGACAGAATTGAACAGTTCAATAATAAGTTTCAACAACATACTTGATCTTGCAGAAGAATCACTGAACTCTCACAGATCATTTGAAATTAACCAAATAGAGAAACAGAAAGAAAAAAGCAAAGAAACATGAGACATATGCAAATGAACAAATATTCCCATCATGGGAGTCCCAGGAGGAGAGGAAGATGTAGAAAGCTTACTTAAGAAAATAATATTTGAAAACATTCCAAATCTTGGGAAAAAATATATGCCATCAACCGTAGGAAGTTCAAAGAGCCCTAAGTAAGATCAACCAAAGAATATTATGCCAAGACACATTATAATCAAAATGTTAAAAGTAAAAAATACATAGACAATTTTAAAGTCAACAAGAGAAAAACATTCCATTATGAGGGTATCAGCAGATTTCTCTGCAGGTCAGAAGACAGTGAATATATTCAAAGTACTCAAAAGAAAAAAAAAATGCCTACAAAGAATAGTAAACCTAGAAAAATCATTCTTCAGAAATAAATGAGAGATAAAGACATCCCCAGATAAACTAAAGTTAAGGGAGTTCATCACCACTACATATGTCTTACAAGAAATGCTTAAGGGAGTTATTCAAGAAATAAAAGAACACAAAGTAACAATGTGAAAATGTATAAAAGTATAAAACTTATTGGTAAAGGTAAATATATAGTAAAATTCAGAATATCTAATACTGTAGAGATGGTATATAGAGTACTTATATTTCTAGTAGAAAAGATTTTTAATAGTATTAAAATAATCATAGCTGCAGTAATTTACTAAAGGATGCACAATATTAAAATACATAAAATGTGATATAATAGCACAAAATATGGGGGAGAAGTGAAAGGGCAGAGGTTTTGTATGAGTTTGAAGGTAAGTTGTTATTAGCTTATATTTATAAAATGTTTTATGTAAGTCTCATGGCTACCACAAAAGGAAAAAAAAACACCTACTATAGATACATAGAAGATCAAAGGAGATGAACAAAAGCATACCACTCCAAAAAAATGGAAAAACACACAAAGATAGCAAGAATGAAAACATGAACAAAAGGATTTTTTTTAAAGTAGTCAGAAAACAACTAACAAAATGACACTAATAAGTCCTTATCTATCAATAATTACTTCAAACATAACTGGATCAAATTCTGAAATAAAAAGGCCAAATGCCTGAGTGGATGAAAAAAACACAAAAGTCAACAATATGCTGCTTACAAGAGAAGTCATTTTAGCTTTGTAGGACACACACAGTTGAAAGTGAAAAGACAGAAAAAGATATTTCATGTAAATGGTAAACAAAAGAGAACAGAATTATCTAGGCATATCAGTTAAAATAGATTTTTAGTCGAAACTGGTTAAGAGAGAAAAAAGGTAACATAAAATTAGTGATATAGGAGTAAATTCATCAAGCAGATACAACAACTGCAAATATATATGCAGCTATAAGAAGAAATGATGTAAGACAAACATATATACATAAAGAAATAAAACCTTCTTGACACAGAGTAAACTGAACAAAATTCATTTTTCCCTTGTCATATTGTAAGGTCCTTACACTACAAATGAAATTGTATTAAAATATTTAAAGGTAGATTCTGATGTATATTGTAAACCCTAGGGTAACAGCTAAAAACTTTTATAAAGAGATATAAATATTAATAATTATTCATTAGAGGAGATAAAATGGGATAAAAAATGCTTGATTCATCTAAGAGAAGGAAGAAAAAGAGAAAAAAAGGGATAAATGATAAATGGAACAAATTGTAAATAGCTTTCAAGTGAGGAGATTTTAGTCCACTCATATCAATAATCACATATGTGTGAATGGTCTAAACAAATAAAATAAGAGATTATCACACTAGATAAAATAGCAATACCCATTTATATGCTAAGTGAAGTCGCCCAGTTGTGTCCAACCCTGCGACCCCTTGGACTGTAGTCTACCAGGCTTCTCCGTCCATGGGATTCTCCAGGCAAGAATACTGGAGTGTCAGTTGCTTCATTTGCTATTATTTTCTCCCGTTCAGAAGGCTGTCTTTTCACCTTGATTATATTTTCCTTTGTTGTGCAGAGGCTTTTAATTTTAATTAGATCCCATTTGTTTATTTTTGCTTTTATTTCCAGAATTCTGGGAGGTGGATCATAGAGGATCCTGCTGTGATTTATGTCTGAGAGTGTTTTGCCTATGTTCTCCTCTAGGAGTTTTATACTTTCTGGTCTTACATTTAGATCTTTAATCCATTTTGAGTTTATTTTTGTGTGCGGCGTTAGAAAGTGATCTAGTTTCATTCTTTTACAAGTGGTTGACCAGATTTCCCAGCACCACTTGTTAAAGATATTGTCTTTACTCCATTGTATATTCTTGCCTCCTTTGTCAAAGATAAGGTGTCCGTATGTGTGTGGATTTATCTCTGGGCTTTCTATTTTGTTCCATTGATCTATATGTCTGTCTTTGTGCCAGTACCATACTGTTTTGAAATATACAAGCAACTTATGCAGCTCAATTCCAGAAAAATAAACAACCCAATCAAAAAATGGGCCAAAGAACTAAATAGACATTTCTCCAAAGAAGACATACAGATGGCTAACAAACACATGAAAAGATGCTCAACATCACTCATTATTAGAGAAATGCAAATCAAAACCACAATGAGGTACCACTTCACACCAGTCAGAATGGCTGCGATCCAAAAATCTGCAAGCAATAAATGCTGGAGAGGGTGTGGAGAAAAGGGAACCCGCCTACACTGTTGGTGGGAATGCAAACTAGTACAGCCACTATGGAGAACAGTGTGGAGATTCCTTAAAAATTGCAAATAGAACTACTTTATGACCCAGCAATCCCGCTGCTGGGCATACACACTGAGGAAACCAGAATGGAAAGAGACACATGTACCCCAATGTTCATCGCAGCACTGTTTATAATAGCCAGGACATGGAAACAACCTAGATGTCCATCAGCAGATGAATGGATAAGAAAGCGGTGGTACATATACACAATGGAGTATTACTCAGCCGTTAAAAAGAATTCATTTGAATCAGTTCTGATGAGATGGATGAAACTGGAGCCGATTATACAGAATGAAGTAAGCCAGAAAGAAAAACACCAATACAGTATACTAACACATATATATGGAATTTAGAAAGATGGCAATGACGACCCTGTATGCAAGACAGCAAAAAAGACACAGATGTGTATAACGGACTTTTGGACTCAGAGGGAGAGGGAGAGGGAGAGGGTGGGATGATTTGGGAGAATGGCATTCTAACATGTATACTATCACGTAAGAATTGAATCGCCAGTCTATGTCTGACGCAGGATGCAGCATGCTTGGGGCTGGTGCATGGGGATGACCCAGAGAGATGTTATGGGGAGGGAGGTGGGAGGGGGTTCATGTTTGGGAACGCATGTAAGAATTAAAGATTTTAAAATTAAAAAAATAAAAAACTAAAAAAAAAATTTAAAAAAAATTAAAAAAAAAAACACACAGCTAAAAAAAAAAAAAGAATACTGGCGTGGGTTACCATTTCCTTCTCCAGGGGATTTTTACACACAAAGATGTAGATAAAGTAAAATTTAAGAGATAGAAGGAAATATATGATATTAATATAAACACTAGCCAAAAGAAAGTTGGAATAGCTATAATAATATCCAGCAAAAGAGACTTCAGAACAAGGTACATAATCAAAGTTATATAAAGAGAGACATCGTGTAATAATAAAAGGATCAATTCTAAAGAAAACATAACAATCCTAAATTGTGTATAGAGTTTCAAAATACATAAAGCAAAAGACAATAGAACAGATAAACTCACAATTACAACTGGAGACATCATTATTCTTTTCAGTAACTGATAGAATAAAAAGGCAGGAAGTCAGTAAGGATCTAGATAACATGAGCACTGTTATCACCAACTTTATCTAACTAATATTTAGGGAACGTGTTGGAGAAGGCAATGGCACCCCACTCTAGTACTTTTGCCTAGAAAATCCCATAGACGGCGGAGCCTGGTAGGCTGCAGTCCATGGGGTCGCTAACAGTATGATACGACTGAGTGACTTCACTTTCACTTTTCACTTTCATGCATTGGAGAAGGAAATGGCAACCCACTCCAGTGTTCTTGCCTGGAGAATCCCAGGGACAGGGGAGCTTGGTGGGCTGCTATCTATGGGGTCACACAGAGTCAGACACGACTGAAGTGACTTAGCAGCAGCAGCCATCAAACAACAGCACAGTACACATTTTTCTCAAATACACTTTGAATGTTGATGAAGAAATCATATTCAGAGTGATAAAATAAATTTTGCCAATTGAAAACAATATTAACTAACCAAAAATAATCTGACCATAATCAAATTAAACTAGAAGTCAATAACAGAAAAATACGTGGAAGAATCCTGATTATTTGGGAATTAAACAGCACAATTATAAATAACCCTTCAATCCAAACAGATCAAAGAAAATGTTCGACGGGAAAAGAAATGAAAATTCAATATGTCAAAATTGGTGGAATGTAGCTAAAACAAGAGGAAATTTTATCGCACTAAGTTTTTATGTTGAAAAAGAAAAAAATTATTCTTAAATCAGTAACCTAAAACTCCATGTTGAGAAACAGAAAGGCGAGGTAAGGAAACTAAATCATGTAGAATAGAGAAAATTATACAGATAAGAACAGAAATCAAGGGAGTAAGACCAAAAAAAAGAGAGAGAGAGAGAGAGCATTAATCAGACACACACACAAAAAATCCACTCAAGATGATATAGATAACTGAGTAGTCCTATATCTAGAATGACTAAACGAATTTTATTCATAGAAAAAAACCTTTCAACAAAGAAAACTCCAGGCCCAACTGGTTTCAGTTGTGAATTCTAGCAAACAGTCATGAAAGAAACAATACTAATTCTACAAAATCTCTTCTCCAAAAACTAGAAAAAGAAGAAACACTTCCCCACTCATTTATGAGGCAAGCATTTGTTGCACTAATAACAAACACTTCAAAAGAAAAGAACACTGTATACCAAAATTCTTTGTGAATATAGATGCTAAACCTTTGAAAAAAGTTAGCAAATCAAACTCAGCAATATATGTTGTTGTTAGTCGCAAAGTCACGATCAACTCTTTTGCAATCCATGGACTGTAGCCTCCAGGCTATTCTGTCCATGGGACTTCTCAGGCAAGAATACTACACAGGGTTGCCATGCCCTTCAGGGCATCTTCCCAGCCCAGAGATCAAACCCCAGGCTCTTGCACTGGCAGGTGTGTTCCTTACCAATAGCGCCACCTGGGAATTAAGCAATATATACCTAGAATAATATCGAAAGAATCAGAAAACAAGCTACAGACTGTGAGAAAATATTTGTAAAATACATATCTGATAAAGAACTGTTATCCAAAATATACAAATAACCGTTAAAACTCAAAATAAAAAGCAAACCACTCAACTGATGAATAGGAAAATAAAACCCTGTTGAACAGACACCTCACCAAAGAAGATATACAGATGGCAAATAAGCATGTAAACACAGCCTCAACTTCATATGTTATTAGGAAATTGCAAACTAAAACACAAACTAGTTATTACCAAACATCTATTTGTTGTTGTTCAGTTGATCAGCCGTGTCTGACTTTTTGAAACCCCATGAACTGCAGCACTCCAGGCTTCCCTGTGTATTACCAACTCCCAGAGCTTCCTCAAACTCACATCCATCAAGTCAGTGATGCCATCCAACCATCTCATCCTCTGTCATCCCCTTCTCCTCCTGCCTTCAATCTTTCCCAGGATCAGGGTCTTTTCCAATAAGTCAGTTCTTTGCATCAGGTGGCCACAGTACTGGAGTTTCGGTTTCAGCATCAGTCCTTCCAAAGAATATTCAGGACTGATTTCCTTTAGGATGGACTGGTTGGATCTCCTTCCAGTCCGAGGGACTCTCAAGAGTCTTCTTCTTCTCCAACACCACAGTTCAAAAGCATCAATTCTTTGGTGCTTGGCTTTCTTTATAGTCCAACTCTCACATCCATACATGACTATTGTTGTTCAGTCACTAAGTTACGTCCAACTTTTTGCAAGCTCATGGACTACAGTCGCCAGGCTCCTCTGTCCTCCACTATCTCCTAGAGGCTCCCTAAATTCATGTCCACTGAGTCAGAGATGCTATCTAACCATTCCATCCTCTGCTGCCCTCTTCTCTTTTTCCCTTCAGTCTTTCCCTACATCAGAATCTTTTTCAATGAGTCAGCTCTTCACATCAGGTGGCCAAAGTATTGGAGCTTCAGCTTCAGCATCAGTCCTTCCAATGAAAGTTCAGGTTCAATTTCCTTTTGGATTGACTGGTTTGATGTTCTGGTTGTCCAAGACACTCTCGAGTCTTCTCCAGCATCGCAATTCAAAAGCATCGATTCTTCCACACTCAGCTTTCTTTATGGTCTCTTACATACATACATGACTACCAGAAAAACCATTATATGGACCTTTGTCAGCAGAGTGATATTTCTGCTTTTTAATATTCTGTCTAGGTTTGTCATAGCTTTTCTTCCAAGGAGCAAGCATCTTTTAATTTCATGGCTGCAGTCACTGTTTGCAGTGATTTTAGAGCCCCCAAAACAAAATGTCACTGCTTTCTTTTTTTCCCTTCTATTTGCCATAAAGTGATGGGACCCAATGCCATGATCTTAGTTTGTTGAAAGTTAAGTTTCAAGCCAGCTTTCTTACGCTCCTTTTTCACTTTCATCAAGAGGCTCTTTCATTGCTGTTTAGTTTCTGCCACTAGAGTGATATCATCTGCATATCTGAAGTTGTTGACATTTCTCCTGGAAATCTTGATTCTAGCTTGCGATTCATCCAGCCCAGGATTTCACATGATATACTCTGCACAGAAGGTTAGGAAGCAGAGTGACAATACATATCTTGGCTTACTCCTTTCCCAGTTTTGAACCAGTCCGTTGTTCCACATCCAGTTCTACTTTCTTCTTGACCTGCACACAGTTTCTCAGGAGGCAGTCGAAGTGGTCTGGTACTCCCATTTCTTTAAGAAGTTTCTAGTTTGTTGTGATCCACACAGTCAAAGACTTTAGCATAGTCATTGAAGCAGATGTTTTTCTGAAACTGCCTTGCTTTCTCCATGATCCAGTGAATATTGGCAACTTGATCTCTGGTTGGTCTGCTCCTTCAAAATTCACCTTGCTCATCTGAAAGGTCTCAGTTCACATAGTGCTGAAGCCTAGCTTGAAGAATTTTTATCATAACTTTGCTAGCATGTGAAATGAGTGCAACTGTACAGTAGTTTGAACATTCTATGGCATTGCCTGTCTTTGGAACTGGGATGAAAACTGCCATTTTCCAGTCCTGGGGACATTGCTGAGTTTCTTCCAAATTTGCTGGCATATTGAGTGCAATACTTTAACAAAATCATCTTTTAGGATTTGAAATAGCTCACCTGGAATTCCATCACCCCCACTAACTTTGTTCATAGTAATGCTTCCTAAGGACCATGTGACTTCACACTCCAGGATGTCTGGCTCTAGATGAGTGACCATACTGTTGTGGTTATCTGGGTCATTGAGACCTTTTTGTATAATTCTTCTGTGTATTCTTGCTACCTCTTCTTAATTTCTTCTGCTTCTGTTAGGTCCTTACCATTTCTGTCCTTTATCTTGCCTATCTTTCATTAAACGGTCCCATAGTGTCTCTAATTTTCTTGAAGAGATCTCCAGTCTTTTCCATTCTATTGTTTTCCTCTATTTCTTTGCATTGTTCACTTAAGAAGGCCTTCTTATCTATCCTTGCTATTCTCTGGAAATCTGCATTCCATTGGGTATATCCTTCCCTTTCTCCCTTGCCTTTTGCTTCTCTTCTTTCCTCAGCTATTGGTAAAGCTTCCTCAGAAAACCACTTTGCCTCTCGCATTTTTCTTTAGGATGGTTTTGATCACTGACTCTCGTACAATATCACAAATCTCCATTCATAGTTCTTCAGGCACTCTGCCACATCTAATCCCTTGAACCTATTTGTCACCTCTACTTTATAATCATAGGGGATTTGATTTAGGTCATAAGTAAATGGCCAACTGGTGTTCTCTACTTTCTTCAAATTAAGCCTGAATTGTGCAATAAGGAGCTCATGATCTGAGCCATAGTCAGCTCCAGGCCTTTTTTTTTTTTTTTTTTTTTTTTTTTTGCTGACTGTATATAGAGCTTCTCCATCTTTGGCTGCAAAGAACATAATCAGTCTGATTTTAGTATCGACCATCCTGTAATGTCCATGTGTAGAGCTGTCCCTTGTATTGTTGGAAAAGGGTGTTTGCTTATTCTCTTGACAAAACTCTGTTAGCATTTGCCCTCCTTCATTTTGTACTCCAAAGCCCAACTTGCCTGTTATTCCTGGGTATCTCTCATCAGTGGTTGAGACTTGGAGTACTGTGATGTTGAATGGTTTGCCATGGCAACAAACAGGTCATTCTGTTGTTTTTGAGGTTGCACCCAAACACTGCATTTCAGACTATTTTGTATCCTGCAAGGGCTACTCTGTTTCCTCTAAGGGATTCTTGCCCACAGAAATTGATACAAAGGCTCTTTGAATTAAATTCACTTGACCATTTTAGTTCACTAATTTCCAAGATGTCATTGTTAAATCTTGCCATCTCCTGCTTGACAGCATCCAATTTATGTTGTTCCATGGACCTAACATTCCAGATTTCTATGCAATATTGTTCTTCACAGCATTAGACTTTAGTTTCATCACCAGACACATTCCCAGCTAAGCATCTTTTCCACTTTGGCCCAGCCTCTTCATTCTTTTTGGAGCTATTAATCATTATTCTCCACTCCTCCCCAGTAGGATATTGCACATATTCCAACTTGGGGAGCTCTTCTTCCAGTGTTATATCTTTTTGCGTTTTCATACTGTCCATGGGCTTCTCTCAGCAAGCTGAAGTGGGTTGCCATTTCCTCCCTCCAGTGGACCATGTTTTGTTAAAACTCTTCACTATGACCCATCCATCTTGGGTGGACCTGCATGGCAAGGCTCCTAGCTTCACTGAGTTGCCTGAGCTCCTTTGCCATTACTAGGCTGTGATCTATGAAGAGTAAATACATTTTAGAAAAGGCAGAGGAACCAGAGATCAAATTGCCAACACCTGCTGGATCATGGAACAAGCAAGAGAGTTCCAGAAAAACATCTATTTCTGCTTTATTGACTATGCCAAAGCCTTTGACTGTGTGGATCACAATAAACTGTGGAAAATTCTGAAAGAGATGGGAATGCCAGACCACCTGACCTGGCTCTTGAGAAACCTATATGCACGTTAGGAAGCACCAGTTAGAACTGGACATGGAATAACAGACTGGTTCCAAATAGGAAAAGGAGTATGTCAAGCCTGTATATTGTCATCCTGCTTATTTAACTTATATGCAGAGTACATCATGAGAAATGCTGGGTTGGAAGAAGCACAAGCTGGAGTCAAGATTGTCAGGAGAAATATCAATAACCTCAGATATGCAGATGATACCACCCTTATGGCAGAAAGTGAAGAAGAACTGAAGATCCTCTTGATGAAAGTGAAAGAGGAGAGTGAAAAAGTTGGCTTAAAGATCAACATTCAGAAAACAAAGATCATGGCATCTGGTCCCATCACTTCATGGGAAATAGATGGGAAACAGTGGAAACAGTGTCAGATTTTATTTTGGAGGGCTCCAAAATCGCTGCAGATGGTGACTGCAGCCATGAAATTAAAAAAACGCTTACTCCTTGGAAGGAAAGTTATGACCAACGTAGATACCATATTAAAAAGCAGAGATATTACTTTGCCAACAAAGGTCCATCTAGTCAAGGCTATGGTTTTTCCAGCGGTCATGTATGGATGTGAGAGTTGGACTGTGAAGAAAGCTGAGCACCGAAGAATTGATGGTTTTGAACTGTGGTGCTGGAGAAGCCTCTTGCGAACCCCTTGCTCTGCAAGGAGATCCAACCAGTCCATCCTAAAGGAGACCAGTCCTGGGTGTTCACTGGAAGGGCTGATGCTGAGGCTGAAACTCCAATACTTTGGCCACCTCATGTGAAGAGTTGACTCATTGGAAAAGACTCTGATGCTGGGAGGGATTGAGGGCAGGAGAAGGGGACGACAGAGGATGAGATGGCTGGATGGCATCACTGACTCGATGGACATGAGTTTGGGTGAACTCTGGGAGCTGGTGATGGACAGGGAGGCCTGACATGCTGCAATTCATGGGGTCGCAAAGAGTTGGACACAATTGAGCGACTGAAGTGAACAGAGATACTAAGTCATAGAAAATGATACAGAGGAAAGAGAGCTCAAATTGTAAGTCAAATAAGGTAGAATGTTAACTAATTAGTGAATTTGGGTAAAGGGTACAACGTACTACAGTTATTAGCCTTCCTATTAGCAGGCTTCACATTTTCAGATTCAGCTAACCAATCCCAGCTAGTTAATACCAGTGATGTGAATCACATGGATATGTAGGGCCAACTGTATTCATTATACTAGCCATTTGATATAAGAAACTTGAGTAAGCATGAATTTTGGTACCTAAGAGGAGCTCCTGGAACTTATCTATCCCTGGTGAATACCCATGGACAACTGTATTCTTTCAACTTCTCTGTGAGAGTCTCCAAATAAATAAAAATGAAGTATATCTGAAGGTGATGACATGGAAAATTATGCAAAACAAATTATGTGAATAAAGCAAAGCACTATAATATCAGTAAGAAACAACACTATTGTAGAAATTTAAGTCATTACAATCAAAGAGAAAGAAGAGGGGAGAAGCGGGGGAGAGAGAAAAAGGAAAGTAAACAAATGAAGAATAAAATAATTTTTCTGGAAAGATACTAAAAATAAACTGTTAACCATAACTAATTTGTTCAGTGTTGAAAGAGGAGCCTGAAGAGTTAGGGAGAAAAGTTTTGTTTTTGTTTCTACTTTGTATCTTTATGGTTGGAATTTTTGAAATTGTAAATTTGTGTTTATTTTTAATAAATTAAAAATAGGCAAGTATCTGATAAGAATACATTTCCTTTTATTATATAAAACAAATGTCAAAGTTAGTATACATAATAATATTTTACAATTTGGGTTGAATATTCGGTTTCATCAGTAAGTAGAACGCGTGTTTTTTTACATAGTACGAACCAAAGTATTTTTAAGGTGTTAAAGGCCTGGCCCTATGAAAAAGGTCCTCTCCTATCTAATTACTTTCAGAGGAAAAACCAGAAATTGTGAAGATACTTCTGGTATAGAATATTTGAGTGTTCAAATTGAAAGTTAAAGAGCAGAGTTCAACTTTAAAGTTGTTATAAAATAGGAAAAAATACCCACAGTCTACTTTCTTACTATACTCAGCCTCAGGCTTTTACAGAGGGATGATACATATCTATTCTTATTCTCATTTTGTACTGAACACCATCTTTCAGTACTTAGTTAGAGATATGATTTTATATATTCACATAAACCTTGTCCTAACTCATTGGTTCTGATATGTCAAAATGAATCCAGCAAAAGGAAATTTCCCTTCAATGGGATACTTTTTAAAGATATCAGCTCAGCTAGGAGTTTTTAAGAGATTAGCTCAGTTGTTCTATAATCACGTCACCAAACACACTAAAGCAGTGCTTCTCAAATATAAATGTGCCAGGGTTCTTGGTAAAAATGCATTCTGATTCGGTAGGTCTGGGGAGAAGCCTTTGAGTCGGTCTACATTTCTAACAAATCTTCAGGTGATGTTAATGCTATGGTCTGCAAACCATCGCATTGAGTAGGGAAGCCATAAATAATTGAGAACTGGTAGGAGAAGGGAATGGATACCCACCCTGTATTTGCCTGGAGAATTCCATGGACAGAGGAGCCTGGTGGGCTACAGTCCCCGGCGTCACATAGAGTCAGACACAACTGAGCAACTAACACTTTGACTTTCAGGGAAGGGACAAAGGCCTAAATTCTGTCTAGTTTATTTCTTAATAGTCTAGTTATGTTATCCCTGCTTTTATCAAGCTTGCAATCCTCAAAATTACTTGAGGGCAGACACTGTATCACTTTCAACTACTCCAGTGTGGACTAAGGGTATTATCTCAGAAATTTTAGTCACATTGAGCATTTAAAAAGACACACTTGTGAAATAATCCCATCTAGTATTTTCAGTTAATGGTCACAGTATTTTTTTTCAAAAGTGAAGGGTTAATTTGTTGTCCATCTGGTAGGGAAAAAAAAAAAAACAATTTATAATCATATTGAGACAATCTCATTCTGGTCAGAAAATATTTTGTGGGCCTAATTTATGGCAAGGCTTCAGCCCCCCAGTTATGTCTCAAACTGCTTTAAGAAGAGTTGCTTAGGAAGGGTTTTTCTATAATATGTACTCATCTGTAACATTAAGTCAACAAGTAGTCTCTCTATGAAGCAAGTATCATGTATATGACTATACCAGAAACTACTGTCTTCATTCTGCCTCTTATAAGCCTCTCAGGGTAAGAAAAGTACTGTCTGCCTCAGGATCTACTTCCACACCTGTTACACCTGTGAGAGACTAATGTTTTAACACTTACAGATAGCTATCTTTTGCAAAAAAGGATATGCACAAAAGGTACAGGAAGACCCATGGAAACCATGGAATATCAATCATAAAGTAAAATAATTAATCCCTCAAGATAAACGACTTAGCAGGAAACAGCCCAGATTTTATTAAAGACTAAAGACCCTGTTGCATTCCCCAAACAGTTTAAAAAGAAAAGTCTGTTGACATCAAACATGTAGCCCACATGGATTAAATTAGGTCACTCTTCGTGTTACAGTTTAAGATTTCATAAAGTACAGCTTGTGGTTAAATCATGTGTTTCAGTTCTGAAGGGCTGGTTGATGACTTCCCAATCTTTTCAATATTGTACCACTAGTGATATTTACCCAAGCACCACCACAGCAGTCTTAAATCTGGTCTTAATAAGCCAGCCCCCAGTTTTGTAGCCCACTCCACATTTTGATTCCCAATAAACAAATATTTGTGGTGTGTTCGTAGGCTGTTTAACTGCTAGCATATTTGGTTCAGGACCATATTCCATGAAGAAAGGGGACACATCTGTGGCCCCTGAGTTAAATGTTGTGGAGAATGGGGTTTCACTTTGACAGCACTATGTCATTTTTGCTTTTTTACAAGGGTCAGTGACAGCTCAAGGAGACTAAACTGGGACAGCTGTTCAAGGGGGACAATTCTTCAAGACCATCTAATGAGAAATATTTCTTGTCCATCCCCACTGCCCCTACTTTATTTGAGGGTCCCAAATGCTAAAGCATTAATGGGTTTTCAGATAAGCAGGAAACAGAAGACAATGGAAGAGAGATATTTCCTTTATACATATGCAAGGTCTCCAGATGCTTCAGTTTCTGAACTTCTTAGCATGAATCTGGGCATAGACTTAACCACTTGGGAGCTCACATAGGCAAGGAATGTTTATTCATCTCGATATCTTCCTGTTTCCAGGATTAGAGGCTGTCAAAAACAAAGACATCAGCAAGTCCATGCTGTCTGTCTTGTTTCACTTAATTCATTTGTTTGCAGTCATAACAAGCATGTTATTTATTTAGTTGTAAGTACATACCAAAGTAAGGATGCATTCACTTTAATCCTTTAATTTAACAAGATCACATACTTTAGGAAGCCAAAGGATTTACAGCAAGATTAGAATAAAGAGTTCTGTTTCCTCTTAGATTAAAAAAGATATCCTGAATATTTGATTTGTGGTATATTATTATGTTTGATATTTAGGTGCTCTCTTGCTGAGGTCTAAATTAGTATGTTTATTAAATTCCCTCTAAGTGGCATTTTACCCACTGTGTTTACATTTAGAATCATCTTTCATGATAAAGTCTGTCATGAAATGGGAAAACTGATTTACTGCCTACATTTTTTCCAAGTTTGGTAGCTAAGACCCATCTGTCAACAGAAATAAAGAACACGCACACACACACACACACACACATGCACACACAAGCTTTGTTTCCTTAAAAGATCTGTGGTTCTTTAGCCCATTCTCCTCTTAGTTCAGATTTTAGCAGCAGGGATGGTGCTAGTCAGTTTGTTTCTTTTCTGATTCCTGCCAAAATTTGTCTTTCTAGTGCACTTCTTGCACCATTATTGAAAGTCAGGTTGGGCTTGCATTTAAAACCTTCTTTAGGTTGTTAAGATTTAGGCAGAAAAAAAATCTTTTGAACAAGGAATTGTTTACTTTGGAAACTAAACTTCCAGCATCTAGTATAGATACAAATTTTAAAATAAACAATCATTTTGGCTTCAGAAAATCACCCAGAAAAATACATTAATCCAAGAATGGAAACCTTGAATGGTCAAAAAAAAAAAAGACTATGGAAATAGTAAATCAGTTTCTACTAAGATTCTGAAGCGACTAGCTTTTATTTTAAATGACTTGCTCCTCTCTGCTCCCCACCAGGTCCGGCTAGCCTCTGTGTAAGTGAAAAAGTTCTCTAACAAATGCCAAGATTTGAGAAGCAAAGCAAAGGCCTGTGGCACAAAGGTCTAGTTTCCGGAATCTGCAGTAATAATGGCTGCACTTTTGGCATTGGTCGGTCTTCCCTTTGCATAGAAAAGTAGAGTCACCCTCTCCCAGATCCTGTATCCCCTATCCAGTCCCCCTAACAGTGACTTTCCAGTCTCTAGTTTATATGACAGCTCATTCCATGTCTGCACAACTCAAACTGACACCATACTAAAAAGCATATCATCAAGCCAGGAGCACTCATTAACAACTTAGCCTTCAGAGATTTATTCAAATTAATTGATACATATACATGGTAGTTTATGAGGAATTGGAGTTCGGAGGAGGTAAGTTTGGTGGGCGGAAAAGGAAAGAAAGCTCTGAAGAATGGACAAGCGTCATGAAGGCAGCTGGGTGCTGAGAGAAGCAGCTTGTGCATCATGAAAAGACTGGTCTCGATGGTCAAAAAGGCCTGGGTTCTTGCTCCTCCTCCAACATCCTCGTATGTTGGGCAATGTTTCAAACACTATACGTAGTGATCCATTGAATCCTCTCAACAATGTCAGGAAAAAAGAACTATCAACATTATTATCTTTACAGATGGAAAAACAGAGGTACAGAAGAGTTTAATTGCCCAAGGTCCCACAGTTTGTAAGGGGTGAAGCTGGAATTTGAGCATAGGTAGCCTGTCTGGGAGAGGCCAATCCTCAACAAATTATGTCAGCTTTAAGATATTCCATAATGTGAGCAACTTAACCTTTAACCCCAAGTGTCTGGGAAATTAGAAATAAAAATTCTTATATCAAGTTGTGTTGTGAGAATTTAATGTGAATATGCACAGCAATCATTAAAAACTAATTTCCTCATTAAAAGAATGAGGTATTAATATCTGCAGAAAAGGGAGAAAAGAGGGCATGAAAAGAGAACTTCACCTGCCTCACATTTTGGTTAGCATGTTTCTGGGTTTCCCACCAATGCCCCATGTGTCCCCATCCTGTTGGCTATGCTCCACATCAGTCACTCCTCCAGCCCTGCCTGAAGATTAATGAATAGCTGTTTGAATAAGACCACAAAGCACTTTCATCTCTAGCACAACAGAAAGAAGCAATCAAGTGGAGAATATTAATAACAAGCCAAATCCTCATCTTCTGGAACTGCAATGGAAAATCTGGGTTATTTGTTTCAATATGTTTTCATTCTCACGACTTGAGCAAAATTCCTTAGCGCTCACTGGGTAAGAATTCAGCCTGCTAAGAATTACTTCCATTTACCAGAAACTGCCTTTTTCTCTTCACTTTACATTTCCCAAAGCAAGACAATGTTTTGATGTTGTCACATCAACAAATATGTATTCACTGCCCACAAAGGCTCTGGAGGAAGCTGCAGCAGGACCAGCAGAAGCTACAAGCAATGAGAATCAGAAATGAGTTATACTTTTGGCTCTCCCTCTCTTCTGAGTAAGCCTTCACTTAACCCTTCCATGTTTCTTGACCTTCCTTTGTAAACTGTGATCATCTCTAGTGTTCTCCTTCTAGCTGTAACTCACTTAGGTCCTAGTCACATGGCACGCTAGGGCTGTTGTAACAAACTATCGCAAAGTGGGTGGCTTAACCAACAGAAATTTATTGGCTCATAGTTTTAGAGGCTAGAAGTCCAAGATCAAGATGTCAGCAAGGTTCGTTCCTTTTGAGGGCTGTAAGAAAAAACTATGCCTCTTTCCCAGCTTCTGGCAAATATTGGAATCTCGCATTCCTTGGCTTGTAGAAACATTTCCCTGATTGGAACCTTCATCTCCACATGATGTGTTCCCTATGTGTGTGTCTGTGTCCAGATATTCCTCTTTTTATCTTATGACACTGGTCATAACAGATTAGGGGCCCACTCTACTCCAATGCAAGTTCACCTTTATCTAATTATATCTACAATGACTCTATTTCCAAACAAGGTCCTATTTTGAGGTAGTAGGGATAAAGACTTAAAGATATGAATATGGGGAGAACACAATTCAACTCGTAACAATTACCCTTACATATTTTCTTCATATAAGTTATTCCAATTTGATTTAAAAAAATTTTTTTTGCCTTTTGTCTATGTAAAAAAATGGTAAATTTTAAGTCTCCATTAAGGTACCAAGATATGATAGATATTAGATATCAACATGAAGTATGAGGAAGATTACCAAAAGAAACTTTAAAATAAGAGACTAAAAATAGATTAGATCAGTACTTCTCAAACTTGAATATGCACATAAATCACCTAGAGATCTTGTTAAAATGTGATTCAGCAGGTCTGGAGAGAGCACAAGATTCTGCATTTTTAATAAGCTCCCAGTAATACCGATATTGCTGGTCCAAAAACCACATTTTTAGTAGAAATGGATAAGATGGTAGATTTATAAAAATGAAATTTAAAAAATGAAAGAATGGAGACAGGGGGCTTGTGAGGAGGATTATTTTACTGAGAGCTGAACCATGTTTATTCCTTCTCATTGACTCTCATAAGGAAGAGATATATATGTGAGGGAATGCTGCTTCCCAAACCCAAGTCTAATACAAGAGATTTCAACTGAAGCTCTTGGAGTCTGCTACGTGACCCTTAGATTTTGAATGGCAAATGAGCTGAGTCTCAGACTGACTGTCATCTGAGAAACCTAACAGGTTAAAGACTGACTGCTGGCTGCTCTGTTAGCAGCAGTAACTATGTTATGATCAGTCCAAACTCCCAGAGTTTGTCAGAAAAAAACTGTATGAGAAATGGGCCACAGACAGAAAAGAAGCAGTTTTACAACAGTATCAGTCAAGTAAGGGATTTCCTGATACCCTTTCCTCTCCTCTATCTCCATGCTCCAACGTTGGAGAAATAAGAACAGCAATTAACTTATGGTAGAAGGGAAGGTCAACAACAAAAAGAGAGGAAGACAGCAATACTTTTTCTCAGTAGGTAGGTTTTCATCAGGGCTTCTCTGATAGCTCAGTGGGTAAAGAATCCACTGGCAATGCAGGAGACCCCAGTTCGATTCCTGGGTCAGAAAGATCCGCTGGAGAGGGGATAGGCTACCTACTCCAGTATTCTTGGGCTTCCCTTATGGCTCAGCTGGTAAAGAATCTGCGTGCAATGAGGGACACCTGGGTTCGATCCCTGGGTTGGGAAGATCCCCTAGAAAAGAGAAAGGCTACCCACTGTAGTATTCTGGCCTGGAAAATTCCATGGACTGTATAGTCCATGGGGTAGCAAAGAGTCAGACACAACTGAGCAACTATCACTTTCAGGTTTTCATCTAGGGAACATAGAGAAGATGTAAGTTGGGATTGTGGTCTCAGCTTCCAATGACTAAAATATTTTATAACCTAAGAGCAACAAGAAAGGTCATAGGATTACCAAGGTGTTCATGAAGAAGTCAGGGAAAGGATGACTTCCTCTAAGTAGGTTTAAAAAGCAGCAGACAAAATAAAGATGATTTTAGGAATACACTCCATGACACCTACAAGTTCATTTTGCTGACAAAAACTGTATCTCCTTGGCAAGAGGTAAGCCCTGTTAGAGCAGAATTCTTACACTATCTTATTCACATTGCTGTTTCCTTGGATGCTGTATTTGCATGTGCAGGCTCTGCACAATGGCATGACATCCAAGAAGATGTGATTCAATTCAGAGACATAGATTTGCAGGTTTACTTTTGCTGCTCCAATACTTTGGCCACCCAGTGCAGAGTCGACTCATTAGAAAAGACTCTGATGCTGGGAAAGATTGAAGACAAAACGAGAAGAGGGCAGCAGAGGAGGAGATGGCTAGATAGCAACTCTGACTCAATGGACATGAATCTGAAAAGACTCTGGGACATAGTGAAGAACAGAGAAGCCTGGCATGCTGCAGTCCATAGAGTCGCAAATAGTCGGACATAACTTAGGGACTGAACACACTAAATTTATCCTGCGGAAGGCAATATGTTTCAATAAAATCAGGATATCATGATAACTTTCCATAAGAAAAATCTTTTGAGGAAGCTAATTCTCACACATACACACACAAAAACTTTCCAGAATGACACCCCTGATATCTAGGGCCTTAAAGATTACCTGACATATAGCAGACATTCATTGAATATTTGCTAGTGAATGAATCAGAATTTCCTATTAACCCTATGAATCTATGTTGAAGTAATGACTAATATTTTAAAGGAAAGTCCAAGAACTATTATCTATTTCTAATTTCTACAATTAGAAAATTTGCAAAATGGCTAGCTCCAGAATTAACCTACAGTTGTCCCTTGGCATCCATGGGGGATTGGTTTTAGGACCCCCTGCAGACACTAAAATCTGCATATGTTCAAATTCCTTATATAAAATGGTGTAGTATTGTCATATAATCTACACACATCCTTCTGTATACTTTAAATCATCTCTAGATTATTTATAATACTTAATACAATGTAAATGCTATGTAAATACTTGCTGGTATGTGGCAAATTCAAGTTTTGCTTTCTGGAATTTTCTGGATTTTTTAATACTTCTGATCTGCAATTGGTTGAATCTGCAGATGCAGAACCTACAGATAAGAAGGGCCAAATGTATAGAAATAAATAGTCTGCACTTACTACAACCAGATAGAATATATAAAAGAGCCTATTTACAATTATAACCAAAAATGAAATATCTAAGGATAAACAACAACATATGAACAATCTACATAAAGAAAACTTCACAATACGACTAAAAAGACTTGAAAAAATGGAGAAAAAGGTTATATAGAAAACAATAGGTCTTATTCTTGAGCACATCTGAGACCTTGGAAACCCTATAATTGGGAGAAGATAAGAGATGGTTAATAAAAGAACAAATGAAGTGTTTTACTTCCATCAGTGTGTCCTTATTTTAAATGTGTACTGGACTGATCTGGGGGATTATCAGTACTATTAACCTTTTCTCATTCTTCAGATGACCACTTGTCTAGAAGCACTCAAGAGTGACATACATATGGCTCCTTGACAAAGTCTTGAGCATCCCAAAGACAATAGTCAAAGAGAACTCATAAATCTAAAATGGCACAGCTAGTAATCCCCACTTTCCCTGTCTTTCCTACCTAGCACACTCATGAATAACACATTCATGTACATAGCAAGAAAAGACTGCCCTGGGACAGTACCCAAAGGAACTCTAGAACCTTCACTTGTTCTTCCCAGTACAAAGTATTCTTGTCCCCTAAAAAGTTACTTCACTGGTACTTTTTCAGGTCCCAGCTCAAGTATCATTTCCTCAGAGAATATATCCTTAACTACCCCCATCTAACGCCCTACACTCCATTCCCATCACTTTCGATTGCTCTACTTTCTATTTATACTTTCTTAAAAAGAAAACCTCTTTAAGATTACCTTCATAAGTCTTTTTCCTCTAAAATCATCATATTTGTTTATTTACTATCTGTCTTCCCAGGAGAATGATAGCAGGATATTATATTCCCACAATCTAGAATTTGAGTTTTCTAATCCCCTTAAACCTTCTAATCCCCTTATTTTGGGGAGCCCCAAAATCACTGCAGATGGTGACTGCAGCCATGAAATTAAAAGACACTTGCTCCTTGGAAGAAAAGTTATGTCAAACTAGACAGCATATTAAAAAGCAGAGACAATACTTTGCCAAAAATATCCATCTAGTCAAAGCTAAGGTTTTTCCAGTAGTCATGTATGAATGTGAGAGTTGGACTATAACGAAAGCTGAGCGCTGAAGAATTGATACTTTTGAACTGTGGTGTTGGAGAAGACTCTTGAGAGTCTCTTGGACTGCAAAGAGATCCAATCAGTCAATCCTAATGGAAATCAGTCCTGAATATTCATTGGAAGGACTGATGCTGAATCTGAAACTCCAATACTTTGGCCAACTGATGCGAAGAGCTGACTCATTGGAAAAGACCCTGATGCTGGGAAAGATTGAAGACAGGAGGAGAAGGGGATGACAGAGGATGAGATGGTTGGATGGCATCACTGACTCAATGGATGTGAGTTTGAGTAAGCCCGAGGAGTTGGTGATGGACAAGGAAGCCTGGCATGCTGCAATCCATGGTGTCGCAAAGAGTTGGACATGAGTGAGTGACTGAACTGAACTGAACTGAATCCCCTTAAGGGCTATCATGGCTGTTACTTCTTCTGGTACCTCTGTTCATTGGGTTAGCCCTCAGCTTACTTAATATTTTTTGAACATCTAATATATATTTTGCACCATTCCTGGTGCTTGGGATACAGCGGAGAAAAAGGAATCTCTGCCCACATGCAGTTATATTTTGGTGGAAAGAGGTGATGATAAACAAATAAATAAATATATATATACTATGTCAGGTATATAAAGGGCTTCCCTGGTGGCTCAGCTGGTAACAAATCTGTCTGCAATGCAGGGGACCTGGGTTTGAACCCTGGGTTGGGAAGATCCCCTGGAGAAGAGAAAGGCTACCTACTCCAGTATTCTGGCCTGGAGAATTCCATGGACTGTATTGTCCATGGGGTCGCAAAGAGTCAGACACAACTGAGAGACTTTCACTTCATTTCACGTCAGCTATATAAGTGCTATGGGGAAAATATAAAGAAAAATAAGTGATTAGAAAGTGATAGGGTGGTGAGCGTGAATATTTGATGGGGGATCAAGGAATATCTTTCTGAGGAGGTGACCTGAAGAATTATGGAAGCAAACCAAACAGCTAACTGGAGAAGAGTGTCCCAAACAAACAGAATATCACATCCAAAGCTTTGAGGAGGAACAAGTTCAGTGTGTTCATGAACAAGAAAGTGAGCATGGTAGGCAAAGAGTGAATAAGGCAGGAACACTGAGAGTAAATGAGGCAGAAGGTAGCTGGCAACCAGATCATATGGGACTCTGTATACCATGAAAGGACTTGGGCTTTCATTCTTAGTGGGATGATGAACCATTTGAAGAGTTCTGATTTTGTCAAAGTAAGCCAAGGCTTTGTTGTTGTTCTGTTTAATTGCTAAGTCATGTCTACTGTGTGGTAAAAGACTATGGTTTGATGAGAGTGAGGGTTGGGGTGAGAAAGAAAAGAAGGAGGCCAGATGGGGTCTATTGCCATAGCCCCCAGCTTAAAAAATGGTGTCGGCTTGGAGCAGACGGCAGGAGGAAAAGTACTGGGGGATCTACTATGAACAAAGAGTGGAAGGGATTTACTAAAGAATTTAATATGAGATAGGAAGGCAAATGTCAAGGTCCTCATTTCAGTTTTATCCACTAACCTGTCTACTTTAAGTTTCCCCAGTGAGTTCCTAATCACATCTCTCTAGAAAATTACTAATCTGATCTTCCTTCACAAGGCAGGTCTGAGTTCTCACCAGATAATCCCTCCATGACCATATCAGGTCAGTTCAGTTGCTCAATCATGTCCAGCTCTTTGCAACCCCAGAAACTGCAGCACGCTAGGCTTCCCTGTTCATCACCAACTCCCAGAGCCTGCTCAAACTCATGTCCAGTTAGTCAATGATGCCATCCAACCATCTCATCCTCTGTCATCCCCTTCTCCTCTTGCCTTCAATCTTTCCCAGCATCAGGGTCTTTTCCAATGTCAGTTCTTTGCATCAGGTGGCCAAAGTATTGGAGTTTCAGAATCAGTATCAGTCCTTCCAATGAATATTCAGGACTGATTTCCATTAGGATGGACTGGTTGGATCTCCTTGCAGTCAAAGAAACTCTCAAGAGTCTTCTCTAACACGATAAATTCAAAATCATCACTTCTTCAGCATTCAGCTTTCTTTATAGTCCAACTCTCACATCCATACATGACCACTGGAAAAACCATAGCCTTGACTAGATGGACTTTTGTTGGCAAAATAATGTCTCTGCTTTTTATTCTGCTGTCTAAGTTGGTCATAACTTTTCTTCCAAGGAGTGAGTCTTTTAATTTCATGGCTGCAGTCACCATCTGCAGTGATTTGGGAGCCCCCAAAAATAAAGTCTGACACTGTTTCCACTGTTTCCCCATCTACTTGCCATGAAGTGATGGGATCAGCTGCCATCATCTTAGTTTTCTGAATGTTGAATTTTAAGCCAGCTTTTTCACTCTCTTCTTTCACATTCATCAAGAGGTTCTTTAGTTCTTCTTCACTTTCTGCAACAAGGATGGTGTCATCTGCATATCATAAGTTATTGATATTTCTCCCTGAAATCTTGATTCCAGCTTCTGTTTCATCTAGGCTGTCATTTCACATGATGTACTCTGACATCCTGGAATGTGAAGTCAAGTGGGCCTTAGCATCACTAGGAACAAAGCTAGTGGAGGTGATGGAATTCCAGTTGAGTGCTTTCAAATCCTGAAAGATGATGCTGTCAAAGTGCTGCACTCAATATGCCAGCAAATTTGGAAAACTCAGCAGTGGCCACAGGACTGGAAAAGGTCAGTTTTCATTCCAATCCCAAAGAAAGGCAATGCCAAAGAATGCTCAAACTACTGCACAATTGCACTCATCTCACATGCTAATAAAGTAATGCTTAAAATTCTCCAAGTCAGGCTTCAGCAATACATGAACCGTGAACTTCCAGATGTTCAAGCTGGTTTTAGAAAAGGCAGAGGAACCAGAGATCAAATTTCCAGCATCCATTGGATCACGGAAAAAGCAAGAGAGTTCCAGAAAAATATCTATTTCTGCTTTATTGACTACGCCAAAGCCTTTGATTATGTGGATCACAATAAACTGTGGAAAATTCTGAAAGAGATGGGAATACCAGACCACCTAACCTGACTCTTGAGAAACCTATTATGCAGGTTAGGAAGCACCAGTTAGAACTGGACATGGAACAACAGACTGCTTCCAAATAGGAAAAGGAGTCCATCAAGGCTGTATATTGTCACCCTGCTTATTTAACTTATATGCAGAGTACATCATGAGAAACGCTAGGCTGGAAGAAGCACAAGCTGGAATCAAGATTGCCGGGAGAAATATCAATAACCTCAGATATGCAGATGACACCACCCTTATGGCAGAAAGTGAAGAGGAACTTCAAAGCCTCTTGATGAAAGTGAAAGTGGAGAGTGAAAAAGTTGGCCTAAAGCTCCACATTCAGAAAACGAAGATCATAGCAGCTGGTCCCATCATTTCATGGGAAATAGATTGGGAAACAGTGAAAACAGTGTCAGACTTTATTTTGGGGGGCTCCCAAATCACTGCAGATGGTGACTGCAGCCATGAAATTAAAAGACGCTTACTCCTTGGAAGCAAAGTTGTGACCAACCTAGATAGCATATTCAAGAGCACAGACATTACTTTGCCAACAAAGGTCCGTCTAGTCAAGGCTATGGTTTTTCCAGTGGTCATGTATGGATGCGAGAGTTGGACTGTAAAGAAAGCTTAGCTCCAGAGAATTGATGCTTTTGAACTGTGGTGTTGGAGAAGACTCTTGAGAGTCCCTTGGACTGCAAGGAGATCCAACCAGTCTATTCTGAAGGAGATCAGCCCTGGGATTTCTTTGGAAGGAATAATGCTAAAGCTGAAACCCCAGTACTTTGGCCACCTCATGCGAAGAGTTGACTCATTGGAAAAGACTCTGATGCTGGGAGGGATTGGGGGCAGGAGGAGAAGGGGATGGCAGAGGATGAGATGGCTGGATGGCATCACTGACTCGATGGACGTGAGTCTGAGTGAACTCCGGGAGTTGGTGATGGACAGGGAGGCCTGGCGTGCTGCAATTCATGGGGTCGCAAAGAGTCGGACATGACTGAGAAACTGAACTGAACTCTGCATAGAAGTCAAATAAGCAGTGTGACAATATACAGCCTTGACGTACTCCTTTCGCTACTTGGAACAAGTCTGTTGTTGCATGTCTGGTTCTAATTGTTCCTTCTTGACCTTCATACAGATTTCTCAGGAGGCAGGTAAGGTGGTCTGATATTCCCTTCTCTTAAAGAATTTTCCACAGTTTGTTGTGATCCACATGGTCAAAGGCTTTTGAGTAATGAAGCAGAAGTAGATGATTTTCTGGAACTCTCTTCCTTTTTCGATGATCCAATGGATGTTGGGAGTTTGATTTCTGGTTCCTCATGCCTCTGCCATGACCATGTAACTAGTTGAAAATGTATTCCTCTATACAGTTATTCTGAGAGTCCCTAGCTGTCTCTTCTGCTTTATTTTACCAAACCTTATTCTTACTCTTCACTCAAATCAAAATATGCTGCTTCTGAAACATTCAAGTCCTATCTATTCTATAAAAGTTCACTCATTCCAAACTGATCTCTATGGCCTTTATTTTATTTTATTTTTTTCTCAAGGAATCATTTTTTATTTTTTTTATTTTTATTTTTTAATACAACAATCATTCTTTATTTTTTTAATTTTTATTTTCACTTTATTTTGCTTTACAATACTGTATTGATTCTAATTAAAATTAAAAGCTTCTGCACAACAAAGGAAAATATAAGCAAGGTGAAACAATAGCCTTCTGAATGGGAGAAAATAATAGCAAATGAAACAACTGACAAACAACTAATCTCAAAAATATACAAGCAACTTATGCAGCTCAATTCCAGAAAAATAAATGACCCAATCAAAAAATGGGCCAAAGAACTAAATAGACATTTCTCTATGGCCTTTAAAATTTATATGAATCGTAAAATTCATCAAGCAAGTCATTGTTTTATATTATGACATCTCTTGTCAATTTACCTATTTTATCATTATTTAACATAGCATGTGACCTTATATCATTTATATGTGATCTTATATAAATATATGTGATATTATGGCATGTATCATATACCTATATAAGTATGTGATCTTACATCACTAAACTAAAATACAAATTCTTCATGGGTAAAAATTATCTTATATTCCTTCATATTCTCTCATCACATGGTATCTACTAACGCATAATTTCCTGCATTTAGTAGATGATTTAAACTGTGCTCATGGGATATACATGAACATGATTATACTCTAGCTCTAGCCACTGCCTCCATTTTCTCTTGTTTCTGTCAATTCCTTTTTGCCTATTTGGTAATTGTGTCTTCAAATGTTTTTGAACAAAGGGTGGTAGAACAACAGTCATTGTCTGGTAAAGAAAATTAATCTGCCTATTTGAATATTATAGATTGAAAGAGAAATAGTCAAGTGAGGGATGATATTCTTTATCTAACTTTTGAAAGAGTGCACATGAGAAGTATTAAAGGCTTGAAAGGCAGACTGGCAAGGGAAATGTGAAACATACATTGGGAGAAATGTTTTAAGAGAATCTAGGACTTTCAATAGATTAGATATGGTGATTGGAAAAGAAGGAGGAGTTACATGTGACAAGTTTTAATCCTCAGAGTTTGTAAAAATTACTATATCATTATGGAGACAGGGAAGTAAAGGAAAAGTTGATTAAGTGAAGAACATAGTGAGCTATTTTCAAAATGGTGAGTTTGAGATGGATTTATCCATTCAGAAGTGCCAGCAGGCAGGTGGAGACAGATAATTATAAATAAAAAGACTGGTAAGTTCCAGACATAGAGCTTTCTGAGAGATAATGGTTTGTAAAAAAATACAGCCTTCACCTTCCACAGTTTAACCTGTTACATCTACTTAAACTAGTCTAACTGCTACACACAAACTATCCCCAATAACAGTCAGCTTCCAACAAGGGAATTCTAAAGACAGGAGGATAAAGAATTTGAGGGAAAGTATTGGTATGGCTGGAATTAGAATGACAAGCTAGGGGGCTCCTGCTCTAATGTGACCATCCCTCCTTAACTTATTCAAATTCTTCTTTTGTTATTTTATTAAGAAATCTGGTACAGACCTATGAATTCATCCCATTCTATACCAGTACATTTCATATTAGTGATATTGTTGTTGCTGTTGTTCAGTTACCTAGTTGTGTCCTACTCTTTGCGACCCCATGGACTGCAGCACACTAGGCCTTCCTGTCCCTCACCATCTCCCAGAGTTTGCCCAAGTTCATGTTCACTGCATCAGTGATGCCATTGAGCCCTCTCATCCTCTGATGACCTCTTCTTCTGCCCTCAATCTTGCCCATCATCAGGGACTTTTCCAATGAGTCGTCTGTTCGCATCAGATGACCAAAATACTGGAGCTTCAGCTTCAGCATCAGTCTTTCCAGTAAATAGTCAGGGATGATCTCCCTCAAGATTGACTGGTTTGATCTCCTTGCTGTCCAAGGGACTTTAAAGGGTCTTCTCCAGCACCACAGCTCAAAGGCATCAATTCTTTGGTGTTCTGCCTTCTTTATGGTCCAGTTATCATATTTACTGTATAATGGTATAGTAAATGTATAACTAATATGGATTGCACTCATAAACCCTTCTCAGAACTTAATGTTTTATTTGTGATATTATTGATTTGCTTCAATCAACCGCACACAGTCTGTAGAAAAACTACACTCTCCAGAAGGCCTGTGACAAGTCCATACAGATCAAGCACTACATTCACAGTGAATTCTCCCAGTATCTTTCCCAGTTGACTGAAGTATGAATCCAACAAAGAACTCAGCAAAGCTACGAGAATGATTTTGTTGAACTGAAACAATACCAACCGAAAGCAATAGTAAGTGAATCATAAAACAACAAGCCAGTTCAGATGTATTTAAAGAAGACTGAAAAAGAACACAAGTATAATTTTTCCTGAGTCTCAAGAGGTAAACCTATAACTTATAGTCAGGAAAACCAATGAGTAAACTATTACCAACAACCCTGGACAAATGGAAAAGGGAATAACACAAATTATGGCCTAAAAGACTAAATCAATCATCTGAGAATAACCAAATTTACAGTCTAAGGGAGGAAGTAATACAGAAAACTGACACTAGGAAAGTGCAAAAAGTGTGTAACCCTGAGAAGATTTTAAGTACTGAGAGCTGACTGAGATTGACAATGAAGGGTTTCACCTGCTTGTCTTTAGGTCTGTAAAACTTATAACTGTACAAATCAATAATCACCCAAAGTAGACACAAAAATTCCTAAACTGAAGTCAAATTATGCAATCATAAAGATGTTTTTAAAATGGGAGAATCTTTAGAAAGCATGAGTTTAAAAAGAAACTCCAGATGAAATGTCATATGCTAATTTGGGAAATTGTGACTTTAAACACTAGGAATGTAAGCATATCAAAAGACAAAAGATGAGGTATAGGTTAATATTTCTGAAATTCTGTTTTCTATGATTTCATCTGTATAATAACACATAGCGATTTCAAATCAATATTTAGCTATTCAGTTGCCATAACTCCTTAGACACCAGGAGAGAGGAAAATAATAGAGGAAGAAACTAAAACAATTCTACTGAATAAAGCACTGCTTTAAATATTAAGATTTGCTCCAGAAACACCAGCATTGCTTTAAACATATCTGCTCAAGTATGTTTGTGTGTGTTTCAATTTGTTAAGTTGCTAAGTTGTGTCCAACACTTTGTCACCCCTTGGATTGTAGCACCCCAAGTTTCCCTGTCCTTCACTACCTCTCAGAGTTGGCTCAAATTCATGTTGAGTCGGTGAGGATATCTAACCATCTCATCCTCTGCTGCCCGCTTCTCTTTGGCTTTCAATCTTTCCCAACATCAGGGTCTTCTCCAGTGAGTCAGCTCTTTGCATCTGATGGCCAAAGTAATAGACCTTCAGCTTCAGTATCAGTCCTTCCAGTGAATATTCAGAGCTGATTTTTTTTAAGGTTGACTGGTTTAATCTTCCTGCAGTCCAAGGATACTCTCAAAAGAGTCTTCTCTTTCATTATTTGAGGCATTATGTGAAAAGCTGAAATCAGATCATTCATACTAATGAAGCATTGGGGGTACAAATAGTTAGCTAGTATGTAACAGTAACCTTTCGACTGTCTGAATAAATTAAGGTATAGAAAACTAAATGAACAGAAATAACATATAAAATGAAAACCTTGTAAAAGCCACTGGGTCACTGGATAGACTTACAGAGGTTCAACACTGGACAGTAATGAACACTCCAGAGGGTGCTACTACCAGTTTGTGTGAATAATTCCCCTGGACTTGTTCATTGAACAATCTGTGCAGTCCTGAGTGGCCATCGTGCTTGTTGTAAACATGCATACAAGATTTTTTCTATGTCAATCATAGCCAAGTCCCAAAATACTCAAGTGTCAACTCTAATTTTAAAAAATGGATAGTGCTCTATGAGTTGCTTATTGCAAAATTCAAGCTTAAATTGAACAAAGTAGGGAAAACCACTAGCCCATTCCAGTATGACCTAAATCAAATCACTTATGATTATACAGTGGAGGTGACAGATAGATTCAAGGGATTGGATCTGGTAGACAGAGTGCCTGAAGAACTATGGAAGGTGGTCCATACCACTATATAGGAGGTGGTGACCAAAACTATTCTTAAGAAAAAGAAATGTAAGAAGGTAAAATGGCTGTCTGAGGAAGCCTTACAAATAGCTGAGAAAAAAAGAGAAGCAAAAGGCAAAGGAGAAAGGGAAAGATATACCCAATTGAATGCAGAGTTTCAGAGAATAGCAATGAGAGAGGGAAAAAAAGTCTTCATAAGTGAGCAATGCAAAGAAATAAAGAAAAACAATAGAATGGGAAAGACTAAAGATCTCTTCAAGAAAATTAGAGATACCAAGAGAACATTTCATGCAAAGATAGGCATAATAAAGGAAAGAAATGGCAGAAGAAAGAACTAACAGAAGCAGAAGAGATAAAGAAGAGGTGGCAAGAATACATAGAAGAACTATATTAAAGGTCTTAATGACCTGGGTAATCACAATGGTGTGGTTACTCACCTAGAACCAGACATGCTGGAGTGTGAAGTCAAGTGGGCCTTAGGATGCATCACTATGAACAAAGCTAGTGGAGGTGATGGAATTCCAGCTGAGCTATTTTAAATCATTAAAAATGATGCTGTGAAAGTGCTGCACTCAATATACCAGCAAATTTGAAAAACTCAGCAGTGACCATAGGACTGAAAAAGGTCAGATTTCATTTCAATCCAAAAGAAAGGCAATGCCAAAGAATGTTCAATCTACTGAACAATTGCAATCATCTCACATGCTAACAAAATCATGCTCAAAATCCTTCAAGCTAGGTTTCAACAGTACGTGAACTGAGAACTTCCAGATGTACAAGCTGGATTTAGAAAAGGCAGAGGAAGCAGAGATCAAATTGCCAACATCTGTTGGATAATAGAAAAAGCAAGGGAATTCAAAAAAATAAAAATAAAATAAAATCAACTTCTGCTTCATTGACTACTCTAGAACCTTTCTGTAGATCATGAAAAACTGGAAAATTCTTAAAGAGAGGGGAGTACCAAACCACCTCACCTGTTTCATGAGAAACCTGTATGCAGGCCAAGAAGCACCAGCTAGAACCAGACCTGGAATAATGAACTTGGGAAAGGAGTACGACCAGGCTGTAGATTGTCATCTAGCTTATTTAACTTATATGCAGAGTGCATGATGGGAAATGCCGAGATGGATAAATCACAAGCTGGAATCAAGATTGCCAGGAGAAATATCAAAAACTTCAGATATGCAGATGATACCACTCTAATGGCAGAAAGCGAAGAGGAACTAAAAGGTGATGAGGGTGAAACAGGAGAGTGAAAAAGCTGGCTTAAAATTCAATATTTAGAAAACTAAGATCATGGTATCCGGTCCCATCACTTCATGGCAAATAGATGGGGGAAAAATGGAAACAGTGACAGACTTTACTTTCTTGGGCTCCAAAATCACTGACCACAACCACAAAATTAAAAGACATTTGTTCCTTGGAAGAAAAGCTAAGACAAAGCTAAACAGGATATTAAAAAGCAGAAACATCACTTTGCTGACAAAGGTCCATCTAGTCAAAGCTATGTTTTTTTTCAGTAGTCATGTATGGATATGAGAGTTGGACCATAAAGAAGGCTGAGCACCAAAGAATTGATGTTTTTACACTGTGGTGCTGGAGAAAACTCTTGAGAGTCCCTTGGACAGCAATGAGATCAAACCAGTCAATCCTAAAGGAAATCAATCCTGATATTCATTGGAAGGACTGATGTTAAAGGTGAAGCTCTGATACTTGGGCCACCTAATATGAAGAGCTCACTTAGTGGAAAAGACCTTAATGCTGGGAAAGATTGAAGGCAGGAGGAGAAGGGGGTGACAGAGGATGAGATGATTGGAGGGCATCACCAACTCAATGAACATGAGTTTGAGCAATGTCCAGGAGACAGTGAAGGACAGGGAAGCCTGGAGTGCTGCAGTTAATGGGGTTGCAAAGAGCTGGACATGACTTTAGTAACTGAACACTTTAAGAGGCCAAACATTAGTTTCCAGGCCATGCTCATGCACCCTTAGACTCCTAAACTCAGAAGGCATTAAGATGAAATATAACACTTTCTGAAGTAAAGTGAGCCTTAGGGGCTCAGTGCTAAAGAACAAACCTGCCAATCCAGGAGACTCGAGTATGATCCCTGGGTCAAGAAGATCCTCTGGAGAAGGAAATGGCAACCCACTCCAGTATTTTTGCCTGGGAAATCCCATAGACAGAGGAGCCTGGTGAGCTACAGTCCATGGGGTCACAAAAGTGTCTAATATGACTTAGTAACTAAGAAACAACAATGACGAAGTAATTTCAGGTGTATTTCCTTCTTGAAAAATAGATTTAATTGACGCAGTCTCCCTTAAGCTAACAGGAAAAGACAAGAAAATAAAACCTACCAATTGTTAAAAGTTGGGTCTAAATAACTATAGTATTTAAAATTCTTTCTCCAATAAGAGTGAATAATGATTCTTTTTAATTCAATATTTCTCAAATTTACAGTTATGACAGTTAAACAATGAAAAAAGCACTTTTTAATACTTGCAGGAAGAATATTTTACTAAAAATATGTAGGAAATAGAAAAAGTATTTTGAGGCTATCCACTCATTTTAAGCACCAATCAGTAGCTCTCAGATAGTATCAACACTGGCCATTATAAAGTTGATGTCAGCTTGAACTTGTGACCTGAATCTCAAAACTTATATTCCAACTAATTGTCAGAGTTATACCTCTATGTAACCCTCTTACTGGTGCCAAATATCACCAGGATTTTGAAGTATTAAAAATCTTCCACAAAATTTCATTTATTTAAATGCACTCAAATTTAGGATAGCTATAAAAAACACTGATAAATTCAAAGCAAATATATTGTTTTCAACATTTAGTGCAGGCTGACTGATTTCTGGAATCATATGCCATTCTTAAAGCAACAGAAATATGTTTGAAATAATTAGCATTTAATAAATAAAACTTGTCTTATTCCATTTAAATGTTAGATAAAACCTATTTAAAGCACTTTAATAATTTACTCTTTAAATTACTGAGTCAAAAATGTACAGGAATAATATTTTAATAATTGCTCCTGTGCTATTAAATCTACCAAGGGAGTAATGAATGTTAGATTATTTAAAATAAAGACACGACCTTTCTTCTCCCAGAATATGGAGCAAGGGTAAATGCTTAATTAAGAAAATTCAAGAAAGTCTCAGGAAAAATCCACTTTAGAACTAAGTATCTTCATAATCCAAATATTTTAGCACAAATTTAACACTGATACCAATCACATCAAATAGAAATCACTTATTCCATGAATCATAGAATCTAATCTAAGAAACAGAAACAGACTCAGAGATATAAAGAACAAACTTGTGATTGTCAAGGGAGATAGGGGATGGGGAAGGGATGGAGTGAGAGCTTGGCATTAACAGATGCAAACTATTATATATAAAATGGATAAATAAGGTCCTACTGTATAGCACAGGGAAATACATTCACCATCCTATAATAACTATAATGGAAAAGAATGTATACATATAACTGAATCACTCTTCTGTAAAGCAGAAATTAACATAACACTGTAAATCAACTATACTTCAATAAAATAAATTTTATAAACAGATATCAAATCAGTAATGAGAAGGAAAATCTTATTGCAGAGAACCAAAGAGCACCATATTCATTCTACCTTTCAAAGAACTATCACTTAATTGCTATAACTATAGTCTGGTTTTGTGGTAGCACTTATACCACAATTTGATTCTACAGAAAGTACTCAGTGTACCCAGAATTTTCACATACTCTCCCCTACCTTTTGTAATCAGGAAATCTAGGCATTTTCCTAACTTTAATGAAGCAAAGACTGAAGCTGAGGGAAGCAGAATCAGGGCTGTTATATGCTCCAGTAAATTAGATCCCTGACCATAGAAGGCATCTCAATTTTATATTCCTGAGTCTTGCCCCCATATGACTTGTTTTCATCTCTAACAATGACTGCAAAATCAAGGGTTGAAATGTTCCATTTTAACTTTCAGAATGATGCCTCTGTAATATCCAAGTCTCCAGGAAAAGGGCCTATAAAGGTAACAACACTGTCCACATTTCTCCTTTTTCTGAACTTGACATAAAGTCTCAACAAATATACACTGAATGGTTGATTACTGAAATCACCTACAATTCATCCTTAAGTTCAATCTCCAGCATTGCTACAGAAGAGAACCAAAATTTCAGGATTTGGCAAAATATCCACAAAGTCATTTTTAAATGAATAAACATTTTCAGAGGAAAATTTGAAGAACAATATTGCATAGAAACCTGGAATGTTAGGTCTATGAATCAAGGTAAACTGGATGTGGTCAAGCAGGTCATGGCAAGAATGAATATCAAGGAATCAGTGAACTAAAATGGATGGGAATAGGTGAATTTAATTCAAATGACCATTATATCTACTACTGTTGGAAAGAATCCATTAGAAGAAATGAAGTAGCCCTCATAGTCAACAAAAGAGTCTGAAATGCAGTACTTAGTTGCAATCTCAAAAGCAACAAAATGAACTCAATTCATTTCCAATCAAATCATTCAACATCACAGTAATCCAAGTCTATGCCCCAACCACTAATGCCAAAGAAGCTGAGAAGTCAAACCGTTCTATGAAGACCTCCAAGATCTTCTAGAACTAACCAAAAAAAGATATCCTTTTCATCATAGGGGACTGGAATGTAAAAGTGGGCAGTCAAGAGATACATAGAGTAACAGGCAAGTTTGGCCTTGGAGTACAAAATGAAGCAGGGCAAAGGCTAACCGAGTTTTGCCAGGAGAATGCACTGATCATAGCAAAGACCCTCTTCCAACAACATAAGAGATGATTCCACACATGGACATCACCAGATGGTCAATACCAAAATCCAATTGATTATATTCTATGCAGCTGAAGATGGAGAAGCTCTATACGGTCTATAGCAAGCACTCTATACAGCAAATGCAAGACCAGGAGCTGACTGTGGCTCAGATCATGAGCTTCTTATTTCAAAATTGAGGCTGAAATTGAAGAGTGTAGGGAAAACCAATAAGCCATTCACTTATGATTATACCCTCGAAGTGACAAATAGATTCAAGGGATTAGATCAGATAGAGAGTCTGAATAACAGTGGACGGAGGTTCGTAACATTGTACAAGAGGTGGTGACCAAAACCATCCCTAAGGAAAAGAGAAGTGCACGAAGGCAAAATGGTTGTCTGAGGAGGCCTTACAAATAGCTGAGAAAAGAAGAGGGGCAAAAAGCAAAGGAGAAAAGGAAAGACATACCCAACCGAATGCAGAGCTCCAGAAAATAGCAAGGAGAGATAAGAAAGCTTCTTAAATGAACAATGGAAAGAAATATAGGGGGAAAAAAAAAAGGGGGGGCGTGGTGATCTCTTCAAGAAAATTACAGATAACAAGAGAACATTTCATGCAAAGATGGGCACAATAAAGGACAGAAATGGTAAAAACCTAACAGAAGCAGACGAGATTAAGAAGAGGTGGCAGGAATACACAGAAGAATTGTACAAAAATGGTCTTAATAACCTGTTTAATGCAGCTGTGCTGCACTCAATATGCCAGCAAATTAGGAAAACTAAGCAGTGGCCACAGGACTGCAAAGGTCAGTTTTCATTCCAGTCACAAGAAGGCAATGCCAAAGAATGTTCAAACTACCAGACAACTGCACTCATTTCATACGCTAGTAAAGTTACGCTCAAAATCCTTCAGGCTAGACTCAACAGTACGTGAACTGAGAAGTTCCCCATGTACAAGATGGATTTTAGCAAAGGCAGAGGAACCAGAGATCAAACTGCCGACATTCACTGGATAGTAGAAAAAGTAAGAGAATTCTAGAAAAACATCTTCTTCTGCTTCATTGGCTACACTAAAGCCTTTGACTGGATCAACTGTGTAAAATTCTTAGAGATGGGACTACCATACCACCTTACCTGCCTCCTGAGAAACGTGTATTCAGGTCAGGAAACAATAGTTATAATCAGACATGGAGCAACAGACTGGTTCAAAATTGAGAAAAGAGTACTACAACAAGGCTGTATATTGTCACTTTGTTTATTTAACTTCTATGCAGAGTACATCATGCAAAATGCCATGCTGGATGAGTTACAAGATGAATCAAGATTGCTAGGAGAAATATCAACATCCTCAGATATGCAAATGATAACCACTCTAATGGCAGAAAGCAAAGAGGAACAAAAGAACCTCTTAATGAGGGTGAGGGAGGAGAGTGAATAAGCTGGCTTAAAACTCAACTAAGTTAAGTTTTAAAACTCAACTAAGTTAAGTTTCTTTTTTTTTAATTTAAAATTTTATTTTTACTTTATTTTACTTTACAATATTGTATTGGTTTTGCCATACATTGACACGAATCCGCCACGGGTGTACATGAGTTCCCAAACATGAACCCCCCTCCCACCTCCCACCCCATATCATCTCTCTGGATCATCCCCGTGCACCTAGAAAAACTAAGATCATGTCATCCATTCCCATTACTTTATGGCAAATAGAGAGGTAAAAGTGGAAGCAGTGACAGCTTTTCTCTTCTTGGGCTCCAAAATCTCTCTGTATGGTGACTGCAGCCATGAAATTAGAAGACACTTGCTTCTCGGAAGGAAGGCTATGACAAACATAGTGTATTAAAAAGCAAAGATATCAATTTTCCAACAAAGTCCATATAGCCAAAGCTTTCGTCTTTCCAGTGGTCGTGTATGGATGTGAGAGTAGGACCACAAAGAAGGCTGACTGCCATAGAATTGATGCTTTTGAACTGTGGTGCTCCAGAAGGCTTTTGAGAATCCCTTGGACAGCAACGAGATCAAACCAGTAAATCCTGAGGGAAATCAACCCTGAATACTCATTGGAAGGATTGATGCTGAAGCTGAAGCTCCAATACTTTGGCCACCTGATGTGAAGAACTGACTCATTGGAAAAGACTCTGATGCTGGGAAAGACAGAAGGGAAAAGAGAAGAGGGCAGCAGAGGATGAGGTGTTGGATCACATCACCAATTCAATGAACATGAACTTGGAAGAACTCTTGGAGATGGTGAGGAACAAGAAGGCCTGGCTTGCTGCAGTCCATGGAGTGGAAAAGAGTCAGACATGACTTAGTGACTGAACAATAACAACAGTATTTAAAGGTTAAACTTACCAGGATATTAACTACATCTACTTTTCCATATCTTTTAAATTATCTATTTTCTAAATGTTTTCAAAATTATTTCTAAATTATGGATAAATGTTCCATAAGGAGAATTTCAAGTTAACATGAGTTACTTTTATAGTCCCTTCGAAAGTAAGTTGTGTATGTATTGTACATGTTTGTGTATATGTGTTTTAAATTTAAGCACCCATGATATGCAAAATGCTTTTAAAGTTTTATTTTGATATTATTGACATATACCACATGTATTTAAATTGCACAGTTTGGTAAGGTTTGAAATAAATATATACACATAAATGAAACCATTACCATAACCAGGATAATGAACATATCATATCCATTACCTTCAAAGTTTCCTTATATTCTTCCTTCCTGATGTTCAGTGTCTTAAAAACCATTGTTTCATACATTTGGACTGAGTGGGACTTTTAACCTTGGTTATTTCAGGTGACAGCATAAATCTGGTCTCTGTTTCTCTACATTTTTGCAGAAGCAGAAGTTGATTTTTTGCTATATATTTTTAGTTCTTTTCTTACTGATTGATCTAGGGATTATAATATGCACCTTATCACAGTGTATTTCAAACCAACAGAAACTTAACTCTGGTAAAATGCAGAACCTTTACTGTGCTCTCCATTTGTGCTATTATTATATCTACATATGTTATAAACCCAACATAATAGTTTTAATTAGTGCTTCATATAGCCTAATGCATTCAAAGAATTTAAGAAAAGTAAAAAATATTTGTGCAATCTTATATTTACCCACATATTTTAAACATGAATGATGCTCTTTATTAATTCTTATAGATTTGAATTACCATCTAATGTAATTCCTTTCAGTCTAAAGGACTTCCTTTAGTATTTCTTAAGACAAATCTGCAAGTAAAAATTCTCTCACCCTTTAGCTATGTGAGAATATCTTTTTGCTTCCATTTTCATTTCTGAAGGCTAATTTTCCTAGACATAGAATTCTTCATTGACAGGTTTGTTTTTTTTTCCAGTATTTTGAATGTATCATTTTATTGCCTCATGTCCTTCATTATTTCTTATAAGAAGTGAGTTGTTAACCTTATCAAGGTTTCCTTATATTCAATGTCTTTTTCTGTTCTTGCTGCTTTTAAGATTTCATCTTTCAGTTTGTCTAAGACACGACTAGGTATATATCTCTTTGTGTTCAATCTACTTGATATTTGCTGAGCTTCTTGTATCTCTAGAATCATTTTTTATTTCTTTTTTTTATAAGCTTTTATTTTTTAAAATTTTTATTCTTACTTTATTTTACTTTACAATACTGTATTGGTTTTGCCATACATTGACATGAATCCACCACGGGTGTACATGCATTCCCAAAAATGAACCCCCCTCCCACCTCCCTCCCCATAACATCTCTCTGGGTCAACCCCGTGCACCAGCCCCAAGCATCCTGTATCCTGCATTGGACATAGACTGGCGATTCGATTCTTACATGATAGTATACATGTTTCAATGACATTCTCCCAAATCATCCCACCCTCTCCCTCTCCCAGAGTCCAAAAGTCCACTCTACACATCTGTGTCTCTTTTGCTGTCTCGCATACAGGGTCATCATTGCCATCTCTCTAAATTCCATATATATGTGTTAGTATACCGTATTGGTGTTTTTCTTTCTGGCTTACTTCACTCTGTATAATCGGCTTCAGTTTCATCCATCTCATCAGAACTGATTCAAATGTATTCTTTTTAATGGGTTTTTGAAAATTTCTGTTGTTACTTCTAAAACCATTTCTTCTACTCCTTCCTATCTCTCTTCTTCCTTTGGGAGTTCCAATATATTTACACTGATAAACTTGCTATTGACTCATGTTCTCTGGCACGTTATTCATTTTCTTAAATCTTTGCTCTCTCTAGTCTTCAGATTGAAATATTTCTACTATCTTACTTGAAATTTTCTGATTCTTCTTAAATCTTCTACTGAGCCCTTCTCATGAACTTTTCCTCAGTTATCATACTTCTCAACTCTCAAACTTCCATGTAGTTCTTTTTTACATTTTCTATCTCTTTATTGATATCTTCTAACTACTAACTGATTGGCATCATACTTTCCTTTAATTTTTAAGCATGGTTTCCTGTAATTCTTTTAACATATTTATACCAGCTGCTTTGAAACCTTTCTTGGAAAAATCTAACATCTGTACCTATTTAGTTTCTGTTGACGGCTTTTTCCCCCTGAGTGTGGGTTTCCCTTTCTTGTTTCTCTGAATGTTTCACTTTGTGAAAATTGGACATTTTAGATAATGTCTTACAGTAATTCTGGATTCTAATATTTTCCCTTGCTGTTGGTAGTAGGTTTCCTGCATTTACTTGTTTTAGGTATTTAATCTATAGAATCTGTTTCCCCTGCCATGTGTAGCTACTGGTTTCTCTTCTCAGTAATTTTTAAAATTCTTGTTTTATTCTTAACTTTGACTTCCTTGAAGTCATCTCTGTGTCAGCAAAGCTTAACAGTCAGTCAATGATTCATCAGAGTTATACTCAATCTCTCTGAACCTATAAGCCTTCTATCTTTTATTACTGGTTCTGTGTGTGGGTTCATTCAAAGTTCAAAGACCTTCTGTTCTACCCCAGTGTTTAGTTTCTGCTGGGTTCCCTTGGATCTACTCTGCACAAGTGTGTTCACCAGGGTTATTTGCATATGATGGATCAGACGGTAAAGAAGCTGACTGTAATATGGGAGATGCAGGTTTGATCCCTGGGTGAGGAAGATCCCCTGGAGAAGGGAATGGCTACCCACTCCAGTGTTCTTGCCTAGAGAATTCCATGGACAGAGGAGTCTGGCAGGCTACAGTCCATGGGATTGAAAAGAGTCAGACATGACTGCACAACTAACACTTTCACTTCATTTTCACATTTGGATATATTGGACTGTCTTTCATCTCACATGTACATGCACAATGAAGGCAGCCAGGGATGTGTAGAGATATTACCGACTGCCTCTGTGGCTATCTCATATCTAGGACCTCTCTGTTTAATGTCTGGTTGGTTAAACAACCTATTGCTTTTCTCAAATGGGACTATACCTCAGATGAACATTTGCTGGCCTTTCTCATTTGCACACTTCCAGGAAAATTCTGAAGGAGATGGGAATACCAGAGCACCTGACCTGCCTCATGAGAAACCTATATGCAGGTCAGGAAGCAACAGTTAGAACTGGACATGGAACAACAGACTGGTTCCAAATAGGAAAAGGAATACATCAGGCTGTATATTGTCACTCTGGTTATTCAACTTATATGCAGAGTACATCATGAGAAACGCTAGGCTGGAAGAAGCACAAGCTGGAATCAAGATTGCTGGGAGAAATATCAATAACCTCAGATATGTAGATGACACCACCCTTAAGGCAGAAAGTGAAGAGGAGCTAAAAAGCCTCTTGATGAAAGTGAAAGAAGAGAGTGAAAAAGTTGGCTTAAAGCTCAACATCCAGAAAATGAAGATCATGGCATCTGGTCCCATCACTTCATGGGAAATAGATGAGAAACAGTGGAAACAGTGTCAGACTTTATTTTGGGGGGCTCCAAAATCACTGTAGATGGTGACTGCAGCCATGAAATTAAAAGACGCTTACTCCTTGGAAGGAAAGTTTTGACCAACCTAGACAGCATATTGAAAAGCAGAGACATTACTTTGCCAACAAAGGTCCGTCTGGTCAAGGCTATGGTTTTTCCTGTGGTCATGTATGGATGTGAGAGTTGGACTGTGAAGAAAGCTGAGCACCAAAGAATTGATGCTTTTGAATTGTGGTGTTGGAGAAGACTCTTGAGAGTCCCTTGGACTGCAAGGAGATTCAACCAGTCCATTCTAAAGGAGATCAGTCCTGGGATTTCTTTGGAAGGAATGATGCTAAAGCTGAAACTCCAATACTTTGGCCACCTGATGCAAAGAGTTGACTCATTGGAAAAGACTCTGATTATGGGAGGGATTGGGGGCAGGAGGAGAAGGGGACGACAGAGTATGAGATGGCTGCATGGCATTACATACTCGATGGACATGAGTTTGAGTGATCTCTGGGAGCTGGTGATGAACAGGGAGGCCTTGCGTGCTGCAATTCATGCGGTCGCAAAGAGTCAGACACAATTGAGGGACTGAACTGAACTGAACTGAACTGAGGATCATTATTTTTGCTGAGAGTGATGTTGAGGGTGGATTTTTCACCTTCCACTCAAAATCACTGAGTCCCTTCTGGCAGCAAAGCTATTGCCTTCAGAGCCTGGCCCACGTAGTAAAACTACCATACCAACCAAAATAGGAAAGATGGAAAAAGCTCCAGGCAAGAATGTGATTGATTCCCAATGTTTTCATCTGAAGTTCAGCAGTTTCTTATGAATAAGTTCTTCTCAATTTGTCTTTTTTCCCCCTTTTGTTGATATCAAGAGCCACAAGATATTTGTTTTTGACAAATTATCTGGTTTTACTTTTTTTTTTTTTTTTAGGGAGAGAATTTGCCTCTCCCCTCACTTTGGAATAAAGTTAGGATCCTCAAATGATGGTCTTTTCTGTTTATTATGAGCCGTATTTTCCTGATTCTTTGCTTAGCAAGTTTTAATTGGATGCCAAACATTGTGAATTTTACCTTGTTGGATGCTAGATATTTTTGTGTCTCTATACATAGTCTTGAGCTTTGTTCTTGGACACAATTAAGTTGATTGGAAACAATCTGATGAGTTATGGCCTGAATATTTAGATCCTTAAAATTCATAAATAGAAATTCAACCCCTGAAAGTGATGGAATTTGGAGACAGCCTTTAGGAGGTGATCAGATCATGAGAACAGAGCTCCATGAACAAGATTAGTGTCAATGGAATTATAAGAGACCCCAGAGAGCTCTCTTACTCTGCCATATGAAGAGACAATGAGAAGACAGCCATCTATAAACCAGAAAGATAGTTCTCACCAGGGACCAAATTTGATCACACCTTGATCTTGAACTCCCCAGCCTCCAGAACTCTGATAAATAATGTTTATTGTGTAAGCCACCCAGTCCATGGTATTTTGTTACAGTAGTCTGAACTAAGACATGATCTTCTTGGGTCTTCCTTTAATACTTTGTTATGTGGTAACAGAGCAGAATTTAGTCTACAGCTAACTTTGTTACATTCAGTTCAGTTCAGTTCAGTCACTCAGTTGTGTCCGACTGTCTGCAACCCCATGGACTGCAGCATGCCAGGGTCCCTGTCCATCACCAGCTCCCAGAGTCTGCTCAAACTCATGTCCATTGAGTTGGTGATGCCATTCAACCATCTCATTTTCTGTCATCCCCTTCTCCTCCCACCTTTAATCTTTCCTAGCATCAAGGTCTTTTCCAAAAAGTCAGTTCTTTATACTAGGTGGCCAAAGTACTGGAGTTTTAGTTTCAGCATCAGTCCTTCCAATAAATATTTAGGACTGATTTCCTTTAGGAGGGACTGGTTAGATTTCCTTTAGGAGGGACTGGTTGGATCTCCTTGCAGTCCAAGGGACTCTCAAGAGTCTTCTACAACACCACAGTTAAAAACTATCAATTCTTCAGTGCTCAGATTTCTTCACTGTCCAACTCTCACCCAGAAGCAAAAGTTAGGAACATATACTTTGATCATAGGAACACATTTAGTTGAGTCTGTTGATTTTTTTTCCCCTTCATTTGCTTTTCCATCACCCTTCTGTAAACCAGGTATGGTCACTGTCACTCAGGACAGACTTGACCTAGTCTTAGTCAGGCAGCACTGTATTCCTTAAGTACTGATCTTCCTCAACATATGCAGTCCATAAAGTTGCAGTTGGACACGACTGAGCAACTGAACTGAATTGATGGTGGAATTAAGTCCTAATAAACTCATCTTAAGTTGAAAATATTAAGCTAAAATGCATTTAATAGACCTAGTTTACTAAACATCATAGCTTAGCCTGCTGCTGCTGCTGCTAAGTCACTTCAGTCGTGTCAGACTCTGTGCGACCCCATAGATGGCAGCCCACCAGGCTTTCCTATCCCTGGGATTTTCCAGGCAAGAACACTGGAGTGGGTTGCCATTTCCTTCTCCAATGCATGAAAGCGAAAAGGGAAAGTGAAGTCGCTCAGTCGTGTCCGACCCTTAGCGACCCCATGGACTGCAGCCCACCAGGCTCCTCCATCCATGGGATTTTCCAGGCAAGAGTACTGGAGTGGGGTGCCATTGCCTTCTCCGTAGCTTAGCCTAGTCTACTTTTAACATGCTTAGAACACTTACATTATCCTATAGTTGGGCAAAAGCAGCTAACACAAAGTCTATTTTATAGTAAGTATCTTATGTAATTTACTGAATACTGAAACTGAAAAATAGAATGGATGTATTGATACAGAATGGCTTGTAAATATATCGGTTGTTTACCCTCATGATCGCATGGCTGACTGGGAGCTGTGTCTCACTGACAACATCATGAGAAAGTATGGAACTGCCTATGACTAGATTAGGAAAAGATCAATATTCAAAAATTTGAAGTACAGTTTCTACTGAAATGTGTATCACTTTCACACTATTGTGAAGCTGAGAAACTGTAAGTTGAATCATGATAAGTCAGAGACTATCTATACTCACTAGAGCCAGCACTGTCCTAAGTGCTGAGAATACAGAGACAAATTAAAACAGCAACCACATGGGCAATCTACTTTTTCACCATCAAGTCTTTTCAGATCAGCAACATCTCTCTTCTTCCTTCATCTAGATCCATATACTTTTATCCCACCTACTAACTCTATTATAAGCATACCTCATTTTATTGTGTGTCCTTCACTTTTTTGTGCCTTGCAGAGAATGCATTACTTACAAATTAAAAGTCTGTGGCAACCTTTCATTGAACAATTCTACTGGTGCCATTTTTCCAACAGTATTTGCTAACTTTGTGTCTCTATGTCACATTTTGGTAATTCTTGCAATATTTCCAACATTTTTATTATCATTGCATTTGTTATGGTGATCTGTGATTAGTGATATTTGATATTACTATTGTAATTCTTTTGGCATTCTTTTAAACAACGTATTTTTAAATTTAGCTATGTATATTGTTCTTTTAAATATAACCCTTTGTTCTACACACTAAAGTATGGCATAAAGGTAACTTTTATATGCACTGGGAAACCAAAAAGTTCATGCAATTCAGTTTATTGTGATATTGCTTCATTTCAGTGATCTAAAAACCAAACCCCCGTATCTCCAAGTTATTCCTGTGCTTTTCAATGTGCATTGAATGTATCTAATTCATTTAGGTGAAAAGGATATAGTTAAAGCCTCATATATGTTTTCCTTATGAAAAGAAAATTTTCTCTTCATGCCATTCTTTTCTAATAAAGGGAAAATATTTTCATCTCTCTGTTATCCAGGCCTATACTTATTCTATTTTTCTCTCATTACATTAATTTTATTTGGGCAAAAGAACAACAATCATGTTTAAGCTCAGGATGGAAAACAACACAGCAGGGTTCCACAAACTGAGTTTAATTGCAGTAATTACTTACGTTAATTATATATCAACTGATTATTTTTAAGACATATTTATTGAGCACCATCAGCTTTCAGAGGTACCCATCATTCTCCTACTATCTTTTTCAGAATCTATATCCAGGCTAAGAATAATCAACTATCATTTGACACATGGTATAATAAGTGCCTAATGAAATCCCAATTAAAATTGTATTTGAGATGCTTCAATTTAGAGGTAAATTAGAAATAATTACATGATTCAAGAATCCACATCAAACAGGAGAAACACAACTATATCTTGACTAACTGGAAAGGACAAGCACAGATGAAGCCTTTTAATGTGCTTTCCAAAACCCGTTACAAAACATTATTGTACCTCAGCAGATGGTACTAAGAGATGTCTTTTAATTTTTTTTTTGAAATAGACAGTTCTCTTTCATTCGCTGACTTGAGTGGTTTTAGTTCTCATTATTACTGTCATCTGTTAGAGACAGAAAAAAAAGTGGGGGTGGATGGGGAAGAAGCATGTTATTTTCCATAAGGCAGGAACATCAGCATGAAGCCGCCTTTGAGCATGCAAAGTCTAATTTACTGAGTCGCAATAAGGAGGAGAATGCACTGTCTCTTAGCTGTTAATTTCAAACAACTTATCTTCATTTGGAGCTGAAACACTGGTGCTTGCTGGATACAGGGCTTCCTCTCTCTCTCTCTCTCTTCCCTCTATTCCACCTCCATATAATTTTTCCCCTTAAGGCTTAATGAATTCTGGAACCAATCAAATTCAGGTTTTTAGGAGACACTATCCAGGTAAAAGCTTTAATACCATCCCCTCCAGAGTTCAAAAGGTCATTTCCCTACTAGGATCACTTCCCTAGGATCATTTCCTTACTAGGATTATATATTTATATATATATATATTCCTTTCTAAGAGAACTATCTAGCCTTCAAGGGGGAGCAGAAAACTGCATTAAGTCCACCAAGATTTTGCTCATAGCTTCCTCTCCTTCCTGCAATATCTTTGTACAGAGGACAACAGGCTCATTTACAACCTCACTTGGGAAAACTGTTAACTGTACATTTCTGATCTATGTAATTTGCTGCTAAAGAACACAATAGCATCTAATAGAAAACAGCTGTTACAAAATCCACTGTTTCTGGCAGGAGCAGTTCCTAATGTAGGATTTTAATTTTTTTTATCTCTTGATTGATAACACCTCATTAGCCATATCCAGATTCCTAACTGCAAAATGACGCATGGACACTATTTTAAGCTCCCTCCCAGCTGGATATCATTATGCATGCTTGTCCCTCTGAGCAAAATGTCCACAGTTTGGGTGGGGGTGGGGGGGGGCGGGTGTGACACAGACACTTATTACTGCCCTGACACACAAAACGGGAAATACTGGTCATAGCTGATCCAGAGTGTTCAAAATGCATAGACAAGGCAAGAAAGAGATTTGAGTAGAAGAGAAAAGATAATGGGTGTTCAGTATTGCAAAACCCCAGGAATATAAAACTCTAAGTAGTTTGCATTTCATAAAAACAGTAAATATTTTTCTTTGATACTTTGGACTTTTGAGTTATGTAGGAGAGACACAGGAAGTGTTTTCTTTCACTAGTCCCATAGGATTTTATACAATAGATTTGTAGGCACAATGTCAACTTGGGAGACCAGAATTAATAATTTTTTAATCATCTCTCCTCATGTTTGTGACAGAGACTAAACAATAATTAATCTTAAGGGAAGGACAGCTATTTTCCCATGGCAACCTTGCTATAATAGTACCTCAAACAGACAAACTATAGAATCTTCAACCTTCATCAGCAAAAAAAATCAAGAAAAAAAATTTCACTGAAGTGGCAGCAGGAACAAGGCAATGGAAGGTCTATGCCAAAATTCTTGAAATTCTAATAAAACTGGTGACTGATACCTCATGCTTTTTGGAAGAACTTTAGTTGTACATCTAAAACCATCCTTCACTAACACAGGCATGACAGAAAAGCACAGAGCTATACGCTAACCTTAATGAGATCTATTTAAAGCATCTCAACAATTATTTTGTAATGGTTTCAAGTTCAAAAGTAAGGTACATTTCTATATGGAGTTCTAAGAGCACCTCAGGGCTGAAGTGCTCTGTTCATAATCTGGGACTGTGGTTCATTAAAGGAGACAGGAGCTGGAAAAATTACCAAGTTGCAAGAAACATTGAAATTCCTGCACAGTTCGTGCAGCATTCCTATGTCAGCAAGAAACCTTTCTCGAACAACCTCGATTCCTCGCAGTTATAAACTGGGACATTTATAGAGAAATACCCACGCTCCGCATCTGCTGATCTTTATCATGCCCCACAACTGAATTATTTCTAAACATTACTGGAAACGCCCCGCTTTTGTTTTCCCCTTTTATTTAAGTACCACTTCCTCCAGGAGACCTTCCCAGAACCCTGGAATAGGTTATGTCTTGCACAGTGTATTTGTTTAGCACTCTATCCTTCCCCCATGGCATTTCTCAGCACATTCTGTCTACAGGAATTAACCTTTTAGCTAACTTATGACTCAGTATTGTAGATAGTGAACCGACTTCTGTCCCACCCTCAGCTCTTACTGAGGATCTCTTGGAATTTGGAGATTCTATGTTAAAACTCACTAATCTGATCTAAATCCCCTAGTTGATGAATTAAGAAACAAGCCCTATCTATGGTAACACACAACAATAGTAACACATCCAATCTGAGTCAGGCTTAGACAAGAATTTAGATTTCAGAATTCAAAACAAAGGACTTCTAAGTGTTGAGATCATTTTTTAACCTATCACAAGAATCTGACCTTTGTTTCCTCCACCTTTTTTTTTTTTTTTTCCCCAGCACCTGCCAATCCTCTCACCTTGCTCTCAGCCTGGCTCAGACAGGCATTTATCAGAGTGAAGGAGAGATATACTCTGATTCTATGCCACATCTCTTAAAATCTACATCATCCTCTAAATATTCTGCCAATACACACCCCTCAGAACACTCTTTGCTTCTGCTTCTCCAACACAGTGTTCCTTCCTCTCCTATTTTATCACACTTCTCACCATTGTTGCCCTTGCAAAGACTCTTCTCCCCCTGCACAAACATTTTGACTAACATTATCCCAAGACAGTAGGCCCTGGTCTCAGCTAATAATCTTTGGGCCAGCAAATTCCCTAGATACTAAGTTTAAAAGCTAAAGCCACTACTTCATCCCTACCTATCAATGTCCTTTTTTACAACTTTCAATAAAGTATTAGATGAAAGTGAATGATAAGCGTTTGTTCCGTTTTCTACTCGGGAAGCATCCACTATTATGCGAACCTTATGGAAAGCAGTACCATGCTTCCTATCCCTGGAGAGAAAGGCGGATATTCTCTTTCTTGTAGCAATTTAGACATTTGCTCATGATGTGAGGCTCCACCAATCTTGCCTTGTACTTTGAGTCTCTAGGGAGGGAGGTGAATGTGAAAGGACAGTGAAAGAGTATTCCTAACTCAGGACTGAAAGTCCAGGGTAAGATGCCAGATACAGATATAAGGAGTATATCCTCTAATGTATGTTCTCCCCTCTTTGTTGTGTTATATGCATACTTACATATTTTAACTCATTTTCTCTCACTTTTCCATAACTACTGTATATGGACTACGTTAGAAATAGTTAACTTTATAGTTTATTCCTTAGATCACAGACAACGGAAAGAGGATCATGACAGAACATGGTCAAACTGTGGAGATTCTAAGTTTTCAACAGGACGAAGTAACTGACAAGACTAAGAACCCTATATGTGAAGATGGACTATACGGCCAATTCTACAAAGAAGACTTAGGTTCACTGTAACTGGAGACATTTGTCTTTTTAAAGTACATAAAGAATGGGTTTTCCTGGTGGCTCAGCCCGTAAGGAACCTGCCCTGCAATGCAGGAGACCCGGGTTCCATCCCTGAGTCAGGAAGATCCCCTGGAGAAGGGAATGGCAACCCACTCCTGAATTCTTGCCGGGAGAATTCCATGGACTAGAGGAGCCTGGCAGGCTACAGGGGTCACATGGGGTCACAAAGAGTCAGACATGACTGAGCAACTAATACACACACATGAAGAATAGTGTAGATGAAGTACATGAAGAAGTATGTGGATTTGGGACAGCCGACGAGATGACTAGAAGGAGGAGGCATTTTTTATTTTTGTTTTTGGTTATCTGTGATCTGAATCCTGTCTTAATTTTAGAAGATTCTCCATTGTGTGGGTCAGCCATAGGATGAACAGATGATTCATTATCCCACATGGGAAAGCAACTAAGAGTTAAATGGGCACTGTTAATAATTATACTGGAATAATCAACATCAACTAGGACTGCTCCAAGATTTGGCTGCTCAAACCCAAGAAAAGACAGTCTCTGCCTTCTATAATAGAAACCATCAAGAGAGAAAGTCCCTCTCCCTGCTGCCTGACAGTTAGGACACAGGCACCTTTACTGGTTCACTCAGACACTCCTTGAAGAAATGATGTAAAAATGCAGTGGCTATTAAAGAATATTACTAGCCCTTGTCACTACTAGACATATGAGTACCCAGTGGCCACAGGGACAGCAAAAACATCCCACTAGCCACACTGTTCTTTGTATATGGCCATGCCTGGGTGTGGTATCTAGTCTCCCAAATGGCTCCCAATAAACCTTACCTACAGGTATTTCCCCACTTAAACAATGAATGTAGGGCTTCCCAAGTGGAGCTAGTGGTAAAGAACCCGCCTGCCAATGCAGGGGACATAAGAGATGCAGGTTTGATCCCTGGGACGGGAAGATCCCCTGGAGGAGGGCATGGCAATCCATTCCAGTATTCTTGCCTGAAGAATCCCATGGACAGAGGAGCCTGGCGGGCTACTGTCCATGGGGTCACAAAGAGTCGGACAAGATTGAAACGAATTAGCACAGTGAATGTGGGTTGACCTGTGACTTGCTTCAACCAACAGAATGTAGAGAAAGTGATGCTATGCCAGCTCGAGACCTGCACCTTGGAAAGACCTGGGATACTCTGCTTTTGTTCTTTGGAGTGCCCTGGCTCATCATTTAATAGTCTGGTCACTCTACTGGAGAGACCACAGGTAGAGGGAGAAGCTCTAAGAAAACAGAGAAGAAAGGCCCAGCAGTTCAGAAGGAGAAACTCTAAGATGACAGAGAATAAGAAAGGCCTGGCAGTTCAGCTAGCCCTGTCATAGCGTCAAACTTGTAAAGTCTTAGACATGCAGCCAGTTCGGTGTTCAAATGAGTGCAGCCATGCTCTTCCCAGCTAACCAATAGAATCAAAAGAGATAGTGTTTCTTAAAGCCACTATGTCTTAGTGCTGTTGCTGCTGCTGCTGCTGCTGCTGCTAAGTCGCTTCAGTTGTGTCCGACTCTGCAACCCCATAGACGGCAGTCCACCAGGCTCCCCTGTCCCTGGGATTCTCCAGGCAAGAACACTGGAGTGGGTTGCCATTTCCTTCTCCAATGCATGAAAGTGAAAAGGGAAAGTGAAGCCACTCAGTTACATAGTAGTAAATAACTACAGCTCTAAGTAATCAGTTTGCCAGCCTATTTTACTTATTCCCATTTCATGATTTCATGAGACTAGTTCTCTAGTTTTCCCATTTCAGTTTATTAGTCTTTATACAAACCTCTTTTCTATCTCCTGATTTACTGATTAGTTTTCTAATTTTCCTGCTTCAGTTCATTAGTTTTTATGCAAACCTATTTTCACTCTCCTGATTCATTGATTGCTTTCTAAATATAATTATCTCCACTTTTTCTCACTGTAGGTAGGTACTCCCCAACATTTCAAACATGAATGCTTCATTTTTACTTAATAAATTGCATGTAGCAAGAGTACTTTTATTTTTTCACTGACTGAAAAAATATAAAATGGCAAAAAGCAATTAAGAACTCAGAAACAGCTTTAAGCAGATGTGTCTATCCTTCAGAATAACCATAGACATATATCCAAAAACAAAAAATAAAACATTCATGTAGAAGCATGTTACTTACTTAGTGCTTAGGAAGTTTACAAATGTCTGGACTCTTTCCATAGCTCCTCACTCTCAAAGTCCACATCCCAGAGGATGGGAGCCACTTAGTAGGCACACGTTTCTCATTTACATTCCCTTGAGATGAAGTGGTTCCCAAAATACACTATTTCTTGGGAAAGAAAAACAATCTGGAAGACACTGTAGCTCTGGACAGATAATATCACTGAGAACAGAATAAACACATAGTTAAAAAAAATTCCAAGATACCATCTTCAAAGAATGGAGTAGTTGGGGAAATCAACATTTTGGAGATGAATTAGTATCAAAGTTTTGATAACAAGGCACCTGAATCATAGAAGCAAAGATATTTATGAATGCTATTAATGGTTAACCATGGATAGTCCCTCAATCCGGCCACTTCCCTTCCCACATCCTTCCTATAAATAAGAAGGCATATACAGACAGACCTTTTCCTATTTTGCCAACTGGCCCACCACCAAAGGAAAAAAAAAAAAAAAAAGACTGCTTTATGGTTTGAGAGGATGCCAGAATTTAAAAGGTGGACTTTTGCAGGGGCAGGGGGGAGGGGGGCACCCAGGGGTTGTTTTGTATTTCATGAACATATCTGATAGTGAGAAAAAATAATTAAAAGAAAGGAATAGCTTCCTTCTTGAGAACATGTCTAATTCACTATTACTTATTAAAATAAAAAAATGTTATCCATATAAACTTAGAAATAATTTCGCCTCACTGTATGCTTAATGTGGATCCAGCAGTTACTTCAAATAGGGTCATTTTTCAGTTATACAGGTGTCTCTCTAGTGATAACCTAAGGAATATCTTAACACGTGAAGCAGGCACATAACACTTTAGAGGAATCTAAAGGAGCCCCTCTTGGTGACTGATAGTTCAGAGCTTAGCACAGAGATGAAAGCTTATAACAGAAATATTCTAAATGGATATGACATCTACACAGATGGCATTTTTTAAACTTAATAGTAATATAAAGTAATGGCATTACTAAAAGGTTAGACAAGTGGGAAAGGTTCAGACTGTGCTATCCGGTTTAAAAATGACCAACATAACTTTCCCCCTATAAACTGTAATACTCTGGTATTGTACTTCTACTAGTTTTGTGATCATCAGCTGTTGGAATCCCTGTGAAAATAAATCAATATACCAACTTTCTCCCACACTGTCTGCCTAAATTTACTGTTACTATCAAATCATCCAATTTCAATAAATCCCAAACTAATAATTGCAAGTATTCATCAGGATGTTATAACTATTTTCTTAAAAAAAAATTCATTTCTGAAGAGAGCTGTTTTTCTCTCTCAACTGAGGCCCTAGGCCTGGCTAGGAATCATTAGCCACTGAATGGATATAAGAAATTCAAACATATTATGAAAATCTTTGAATAATTCAGTTACCAGGTCAGTCAGCCATTAGAAGCAAATGCCCAAGAAATCAGGCTTCATTACCTAGCTGCCGGCTTCATATAGAGCTGTCCTAAGGATTCTGAGTACTAAAAAATATCCCATACTCTCTGTTTTCCCTGTCATAGCTTATTATGAACTTCTTTAAAGTTAGAACATGGGGGGAAGAGAGGGACAAGAGGGGCTTGAATATTTATCAAGTGCCTATTCTGTTCCAGACCCTACCCCAGACACACAAATACTATTTAATTCAATCCTTATAACAAGCCATTTTAACATTATCTTCCCATTCAACATTTTATAAATGAGATTCGTGAAACTCAGAGCCATCCAGGGTCATACAGCTAATGAATGGTGAATAGTAAATTTGAACACAGGTCTGGCTAACTCTATACCCCACCTACCAGCTATGTGTGGGCACAGACTCACAGGCCTCTTTTCCCAGCCCACGCCACTTTACAGTCAGCAAATAGAAAGTTGAGAGACAAAGAGGAGAGTGTGCAAAAAGAAGCAGTACAAAGTACAGGTAAAAACTTGGTAGCAGGAAAAATATATATATAAACTTCAATCAGACAGCACAAGACTTCTATATTTTGCAGGAATGTGCTCCAAAGTCAGTCTGTGGGCCATTCTTTCCTTCTTATCTTACCCATGATTAATATTTAGCAAACTTCCATCAGCCAAATGCCCAAGTAACTTTCACACTCATCTTTGGAGCACTGTTACTGTTTTATTAAAAATTTTCTACTTCCAGTATTTGCACTTTCAACTAATGGAAGAAGGATGCCTTCTATCTAAATAGACTCATAGGGACTTCCCTGACCCTCCAGCAGTTAAGACTCCGTGTGCCCACTTTAGCAGGTTGCAAGTTCGACCCCTGATCTGGGAATTAAGATCCCATATGCCATGCAGCATGGCTAAAAATAATAGTAACAATAATGGATAGAGACTTACCATAAATTTCTAACTGCTAATTATGTACTATCGGTTATTAAATATTATGTTTATTTTTGTCCAGTCTGGAGTTTTCTCCTGACTCAGATAATATACACAACAATGAATTCAGCACACTAATCAGACATCCTCAATTTACATTTTCATCAAAGTTGATCATTCTAATGGAGCTTATTCTCCATTATTCTCATCTTTAATGTCCCATACAAAGGTCCATTACTTCACCTATTAATTGGTAAATGTAAACTATATGGGAACAGATTTAGGAACAGATTGTGAGGCATATAAAAAATCATTAAAAACCTCTGTACTCAGAATTGAATTTTTTTGGTGTATAATCCAGTGCTTCGGGACCTTTGAATCAGGCTGAGAGGAGACACTCTGTCCTCATTCTGAAGAGATAGGGTGCATCTTAACAGTAATTGGGGGTTGTTGATGAGGTCTTTCAAGATGCACTGTCAAGTGGAAGGCTGCTTCTTATAGGGATTTCTTCCTTCCTGGTGTATGTTGGGAAACTCTCCTGCCTTTAACACATTTTTAGATGGGGAACTGAAGACCTTATTCATGAGGTTATCTAAGACTCAGAGAGCTGCTGCTTTCCCTAGCCAACTCTCAAATGGAAAATAATGAAAACAGAATTTGGGGGGTCTGAGAGACAGACTGTGGGAAGCAGAGCTTCTTTTGAATGCAATTATCTCTTTATGAATAGTAGAAATATAACTGGCAACACAACATATGACTAGACACTGCAGAAAAACAGTACAAGGGATTAAACACAAGAGTTTTGATTCTACCACAGGAGACTCATAACCTCAAAGAAACCATTTTAAAGAAGTGAGTGAGGAATACTTCCCACTCATTTCCAATGTTAAAAAGTTTACAGAGAGGTGTATAAGTTATCTGTTTTCACAATAATGCTGTGTTCCAAATGTACCAATGCTATTTGTCTTAAAAAGATATTCCCTTACTATTTGTCCTAAGTCTATGGATTGACGGGGTGATACTGCTGATCTGGGTCAAGTTTTGGTGGTTTTGGCCAGGCTCAGTCATGTGAGTATAGTCAGCCAATGTGTGGGCTGGGAGCTGGTCTGTCTAAGTGTCCTTAGCTGGGATGTCTGTCTCTTTCTTATAAATACAGAAGACTAGCCCAGGCATGTTCCCAAGAGAACAGGTGGACATCTCAAGAAAATCACTGACCAAGGTAAATCACATGATCAAGCCCACCATCAGAGAAGGGGCTACAAAGTCACAGGAAAAAGGTTAAGGACACATTAACCAGGTACCTTAGTGCACTCAATGGACAAGAGGTCTTTTAGGAACTAATTCTAAACAGAATCATTAACAGTGGTTGAGTCATGGCTTCCTGTGACTAAAATAAGTGAAATACACTTTCACTAGACCACATATAAGTTAAACAAAGGGGACTAACACAATTGGAGTTAGTTATTCTTGTCTTTATAGATGTGTATTCATTAAATTTTGCCAAGTTTATTATATATCAGGAAGAATATAGAGGTGAGAAGATTGTGAGTAATAAGTAATCTAATCTGCCAGTGATATGGACTGCTAAATGCTAAAATATATGCATTTATAAAGATTACAACATTCAGAATCACCAACCAAGTCAGAAAAACTGAAGCTAGAAGTTGAAAGTGAAAGTTGCTCAGTCGTATCTGACTCTTTGAGACCCCATGAATTGTACAGTCCATAGAATTCTCCATGCCAGAATACTGGAGTGGGTAGCCTTTCTCTTCTCCAGGGGATCTTCCCAACCCAGGGATCAAACTCAGGTCTCCCGCCTTGCTGGCAGATTCTTTACCAGCTGAGCTACAAGGGAAGCCAAAGATTGGCAAAGCAAAATTTCCCATGGTTTATGCGATTACAAATTAGACTACTAAATGAAGAGCTTACTATATGATATAAAAGTGGAAAAGTTAATGTCCCCCTAAAGGCTTTCAGTTCTACACTGACTGACTCTTGAGAGTTTAAATTTTTAACCTGTCACTACATTCAAGAAGCTTTTGCATTTAATTTTGGCAAGAAAGTGAGAAGGAGGAACAGAAGGAGGAAGTAAGAGAAAAAGGGAGGAGGAAGGAAAGGAGAAAGGGAGGATGCCAAGGGGAGAAAAATTGAGCTTATCTCTCCTCACTTTCTGATAGTTAATGTTGCCTGTTTCATCCTGACTCACAGCTTCCTACAGGGAGCCTGTAAAGGAGTCCTTTCTGCTTCTCCAGCTTTCCAACTGAAAGGACAGGTAGAGAATGTTATTAGGCTCTGGGCTGATATATCAAGAGGACTATTCAATCCCCCAAAAAACAGTTGGCCATATATTGCTGTCATTAATAAGTCCAGCTGCGAACTATTCTACATCATATGTCTGGGTTCACTTGGCATTTTAGACAACAATTCTAAAATATGATACATTCTTGAATAGTGGCTTTGCAATTTTCCCTCTCCTGTCCTCCCTGGCCAAAGAATCAAGGCCAAAGCTTGGAAAATACCTATCTGAAACATTCTCCTACTCCCAGATTTGTTCACTGTCCTGTAGAGCAGTAGCGGAATCCCACAGTGGAAAATGTGAATGACATTGCTTCCCGACAGAAGATTTTTTTCTGGGATCACAATTTCTATTTTCACAATTTTAATTTCTTGCAATGCCAAGAACTGGTGAGATATGGAGTAATTTTTTAGAACATAGGAAAAACATATTTGGAAACTGACTTTAACTTAAAAGTTTCTTCTCATTCAAAACAGTATGAACTGGACAATTTTCTAATTCCTGAGCTTAGAGATGTGACTAAACACAGACCCCGCCTTGAACACTGAGTTTTTAAAAGTCAACTAAATCATCACTGTAGGTGATTAGCAGTGGCCCAGGTGGAAAGAGAGGAACTAGCCCCAAAGGAAGATAAAAGATCAAGGAGAGTCCACCAGCCCTGTTGAATTCTGGTTGAAGACACAGAGTGGTGGAAAAAGCACCTTCCCCACATGTGACAGCCAGCCCAGTGTGTAATCCCAGTGAACCAAAGTGTGCATCCTGGGACAAGTTACTTCACCACTCTGTTCTTTACTATTAGGTTAAATGGGATTAATGGGAGACACAATCGCATAGGCTTTTGTAGGTGTTGATCTATATAAAGTGTCTGGGACAGTAACTGTAACATAGTGATCATTTAGTAAACATTAGATATCATTACTAATTGTTGTAGCTAAAATGTATTTAGTACTGCAGGGCATTACCCTAGCATGTTGCAAGCCATATCTTAAAACCCTTGATCTGAATATCATCACTATTATCTCCATTTGGCAGATGAGGATACCAAAGCACACAGGAGTTAATACAATTTGAACTTCAGTCTTACTTCAACTCCCTTACTCTTCATAGTGATTAAATGATTCTGTTACTGCTATTACTTTAACCATACATCTCTCTTCTGAGCCTATGATACCTTACAGTCAGCAAATTGAAACTGTGAGACTGGAAGTGGAGGGCACGTACAATGAAGCAGTATGAAGTACCAGTGAACAATTTGGTGGTAAGAAAAAAATAAAGTCACATGTGAGTGAAATTATAACAGTCTGGAATCATTTAGTATAGGGGCAAATAAACTGCATAATTCAATGGCACTTAAAGCTAATACTATATAAGAAAACAGTACAATAGGGAATTGTATATTAATGATGCTAAAACATCAAAAGAAAGTCAAATTATGTTCAGAGTTCTGTTTAAGAAGTGAGGGAAGTATGAAATATTTTAAATAAAATTTCCTTTCAAAAATAAAGTTCTAAAATTGATGGTAATTAAAAAAATAAATTCCACTTATATATTTAAAAATATAATTTTTAGATGGTGATACACAGAGTAACCATCAAATTATAGGTTTTTAATGTCTTTAAATTCCTCTTGCCCCACTCCTACATTTTGAAGTAAGGGAACAAAGACTCAGAAAGGTTAACTTATCTAGAGTCATATAGTTAATTAGTACCAGAGCTGGGACTTGAGCTTTGAATAGTTACTGAAAATGCTTATAGTTTGATCAATTGGTTGAAATCAGTTTGGATCTCAACTTTGATATCATAGGGAGCTTTCAAAAATCATAATGCTAGCCACACCAGACTTTAATATTTTTAAAGCTCCTCAAGTGATTCTGATGTATTGAGAACCGCTGATCAATAATAATTTTATGGTACGTCTACTAAGAGCCATGTAATGTCTTGAGCATTGTGGATACAGGAAAGAATAACACAGCTCTTACCCTCTGGATGCTTACATCTAGCAGATAAGCATATGAACTGATCACCATAAATCAATATGATTGATGCTAGGATCAAATTTGCACATTGGAATTACTAGGGGACCTTTTGAAATAACCAGAATTTCTAGGGGTGGGGCCTGAGCAGTGGGTGTATTTTAAAGCTCCCCAGGCCAAGTTTTGAGAAGTACTTCAATTCCTGGGTTGGGAAGGTCCCCTGGAGAAGGAAATGACAATCCACTCTAGCACTCTTGCCTGGAAAATCCCATGGATGGAAGACCCTGATAGGCTGCAGTCCATGGGGTCGCAAAGGGTTGGACACGACTGAGCAACTTCACTTCATAATAGACAAAAATGTCCTACCAAAATAGCCCTCTGGTCTGTGGAAGTTGAGAGACACAACGTATTTGGACACGAGATGGATGAGAAAAGTGTTATTCAGGCAAAAAGCTCAGACATGGAGACATGAGACATCATCAAATGTCTGAGAAACTACAGGTTATTCAGGACATCTGGGAAGTCCAGTGAGATGAAGGAGTGGACCGAAGATAAATTAGACTGGACTGAAGCTAGAGGCTAGAGTATGATAGTTTAGCATTCTGCGTTGAGGAGCTTGAAATTTACCTCTAAGCTGGCTTTAAAAATTACATATATAAGCATAATTTGTACTTACTACATATACCTATCACTCTCATAGCTAATCTCAAGGCATGATTACACTGTGGGAGAGGTTCTTTGTTAATTCAAATAGTCTTCTTGATAATTTCTGTTTCTTTTTGGCTATTTGTCAGATCTAATTAGATTCTGATTGCATTTGCCCATAATGTAGCTGATAAAGAGTACATACTAAGAAAAAGCAAACTTCTAGTTCCACCATTGTCTTATTACTTTTTTGCAAGTCACTTGCCCATTATGTGAGGAGTTCATTAGGTTAAAACTGGAAGGCATAACCTATAAATATAGTTAAGCAGATTCACAAAGGCACTGCTTTCTACCACTCTGTATTGTAGAATCCCCTCTTTCCTTTGGTTACCTCAATCCAAACGTGACACAGAGACAGAATATGAGTGACAGTGTCACTCTATATTAAATGATAATATATCTTTACTTCTTAATTATTTTCAACTATGTATGTTTGTGTGTGCTAGCATTTCCTCCTTTACCCAATCCAGTCACCTTGGACATTCTCTTTGAAAAACACTGCTACAGTGATAGACAGTACGCCATGGAAGAGTTCATGACTCAAAGAGTAAAAAGATCGCTGATAGCAACTACAAAGAGGAACATCCAATACTGAAGGTGGGAAGCCAATTAGAAAGCTCTGGCAAAGGATAAAATGAGCAAGAATTAGATGAAGGATGAACAAGTCAGTGACATCAAGAATAAAGAGAAAAGGGAATATTCTAAAAACATTGAGAATAATAGATGACAATTCCCATGAATTTGAGTGTAAGAGAAAAATGATAGCTCCATGATTTCTTCCATACCTTTATGGAAGAAAGCAAATTATCAAATAAACAATAACAGCAAAGGTATCAGTAACTGGCTTTGTGTTAACACATCAATTTTCAAAGCTTTCAAGGCTTTTATATTTCCTCTTAATTTTTTAGAATCTATTCATTGATTATCTCCGATAATAAAGTCAATACAAACTCAGAGAAGCTTATTTCTTACAAATATATGAGAAGCAGATGAAACCTCCCTCTTTGCACCATCAATCAGAGCAAACTAGCTCTTTCCAGCACCCTCCACTCTTTAGAGAGATTTAAACAATGAGTCACAAATGAACAGATGAGCCTCCCAATCAGTATCAGTATCTTAACCACTACAGACACAACCAGTCATGGTAATGCATTACATATTTCTCATGTTGTGTGTGTATGCCTAGTTTGTTAGAACTCAGATTTCATTTTCACTTAAACTGGTGTCATCCCAATAATGTTATTCACTGTTAGCAATGACTCCCTGTGCTATATCACAAACATAGGATATGATGCATATGGTTCCAGGAAGGAATTGACAGGATAATATCTTCCCATATCACGTGAGCAATTACCTGAGGCTAAGTCACTTCAGTCGTGTCCGACTCTGCAACAGCAGGCAACCAGGCTCCGCCATCCCTGGGATTCTCCAGGCAAGAACACTGGAGTAGGTTGCCATTTCCTTCTCCAATGCATGAAAGTGAAAAGTGAAAGTGAAGTCGCTCAGTCGTGTCTGACTCTTCACGACCCCATGGACTGCAGCCTACCAGGCTCCTCCATCCATGGGATTTTCCAGGTAAGAGTACTGGAATGGCTTGCCATTGCCTTCTCCAGAGCAGTTACCTACTTTTCCTTTATTTCCTTTCGTCTTTTTCCCTGTGACATACAATATGCATAGTTAACATACAGCTCTGCTGAGTTATGACACTAGATATTTCCATCTTAGGAAAGTTAAGTGCTGATACTAAACTTTGCAAACTCAGCTCTGCTATCTCAAAGTGAAATGAGAATGAGAAAGTAGTATCTTTTTTTAGGTATTACATTATATTATATGATCACAAATACCATTTTATGTTACATTTTCAATAAATAATATATCAGTTCAGGTCAGTTCAGTTGCTCAGTCATGCCCGACTCTTTGCAACCCTATGAATCACAGCACACCAGGCCTCCCTGTCCATCATCAACTCCTGGAGTTCACTCAGACTCACATCCATCGAGTCAGTGATGCCATCCAGCCATCTCATCCTCTGTCGTCCCCTTCTCCTCCTGCCCCAAATCCCTCCCAGCATCAGAGTCTTTTCCAATGAGTCAACTCTTTGCATGAGGTGGCCAAAGTACTGGAGTTTCAGCTTTAGCATCATTCCTTCCAAAGAAATCCCAGGGCTGATCTCCTTCAGAATGGATTGGTTGGATCTCCTTGCAGTCCAAGGGACTCTCAAGAGTCTTCTCCAACACCACAGTTCAAAAGCATCAGTGTTTTGGGGCTAAGCTTTCTTCACAGTCCAACTCTCACATCCATACATGACCACAGGGAAAACCATAGCCTCGACTAGACGAACCTTAGTTCGCAAAGTAATGTCTCTGCTTTTGAATATGCTATCTAGGTTGGTCATAACTTTTCTTCCAAGGAGTAAGCGTCTTTTAATTTCATTGCTGCAAATAATATATACTAGTTGCTAAAGGGAAACAAGATATAAAACTTTTCATCTTAGAAGAGTCATAAAACTGTTAAGAAGATTGCAAGAGAAGTGAAAGTGTTAGTTGCTCAGTCATGTCCAACTCTTTGCTATCCCATGGACTGTAGCTCACCAGGCTCCTCTGTTCATGGAATTCTCCAGGCAAGAATACTTGAGTGCATTGCCATTTCCTTCTCCACGGGACCTTTCTGACACAGGGATTGAACCCAGGCCTCCCACATTGTGGGTAGATTCTTTACTGTCTGATCCACCAGGGGAGCTTCTCTGACAAAGGGGAACATCACTGTTCTACCTCTCCAGTAATTCTGCAACCACAGAGAATATAACTTTCACTCTTTTTAGAATATTAAGCAGTCTTTTCTCCTCTTCATCTCTACCTATAAAGTTGAATGATTCATGTAATTAATGAGATAGCACTGATGTGATGTCTACTGGCACATGTGTATCAGTTGGACACAAAGTTAAGATTTGCATATGCCTAGGACTGCCTGAATGGTCTAGCAGTTTTCGCCACTTTCTTCAATTTAAGTCTGAATTTGGCAATAAGGAGTTCATGATTTGAGCCACAGTCAGCTCCTGACCTTGTTTTTGCTGACTGTATAGAGTTTCTCCATCTTTGGCTGCAAAGAATATAATCAATCTGATTTTGGTGTTGACCATCTGATGATGTCACTGTGAGGAGTCTTCTCTTGTGTTCTTGGAATAGGGTGTTTGCTATGACAAGTGCATTCTCTTGGCAAAACTCTATTAGCCTTTGCCCTGCTTCATTCTGTATCCCAAGGCCAAATTTGCCTATTACTCCAGCTGTTTTTTGACTTCCTACTTTTGCATTCCAGTCCTCTATAATGAAAAGGACATCTTTTTTGGGTGTTAGTTCTAAAAGCTCTTGTAGGTCTTCATAGAACAGTTCAACTTCAGCTTCTTCAGTGTTACTGGTCATGGAATAGACTTGGATTATTATTGTTTGCCTTGGAAATGAACAGAGATCATTCTGTCATTTTGAGATTGCATCCAAGTACCACATTTCAGACTCTTTTGTTGACTATGATGGCTACTCCATTTCTTCTAAGGGATTCCTGCCCGCAGTAGTATATATAACGGTCACCTGAGTTAAATTCACCCATTCCAGTCCATTTTAGTTCATTGATTCCTAGAATGTCACCGTTCACTCTTGCCATCTCCTGTTTGACCACTTCCAATTTGCCTTGATTCATGGATCTAACATACCAGATTTCTATGCAATATTTCTCTTTACAGCATCAGACCTTTCTTCCATCACCAGTCACATCCACAGATGGGTGTTGTTTTTGCTTTGGCTCAGTCAAACAGAGTATCTGATGAACCATGGACAGAGGTTCAAGACATTGTACAGGAGACAGGAATCAAGATCATCCTGAAGGAAAAGAAATCCATAAAAGCAAAATAACTGTCTGAGGAGGCCTTACAAATAGCTGTGAAAAGAAGAGAAGTGGTAAGCAAAGGAGAAAGGAAAGATATACCCATTTGAGTGCAGTATTCCAAAGAATAGCAAGGAGAGATAAGAAAGGCTTCCTCAGTGATCAATGCAAAGAAAAAGAGGAAAACAATAGAATGGGAAAGACTGCAAAATTGCACTCATCTCACATGCTAGTAAAGTAATGCTCGAAATTCTCCAAGCCAGGCTTCAGCAATACGTGCACCATGAGCTTCCTGATGTTCAAGCTGGTTTTAGAAAAGGCAAAGGAACCAGAGATCAAATTGCCAACATCTGCTGGATCATGGAAAAGGAAGAGAGTTCCAGAAAAACATCTATTTCTGCTTTATTGACTATGCCAAAGCCTTTAACTGTGTGAATCACAATAAACTGTGGAAAATTCTGAAAGAGATGGGAATACAGACCACCTGACCTGCCTCTTGAGAAACCTATATGCAGGTCAGGAAGAAACAGTTAGAACTGGACATGGAACAACAGACTGCTTCCAAATAGGAAAAGGAGTCCGTCAAGGCTGTATATTGTCACCCTGCTTATTTAACTTCTATGCAGAGTACATCATGAGAAATCCTGGGCTGGAAGAAACACAAGCTGGAATCAAGATTGCCAGGAGGAACCTCAGATATGCAGATGACACCACCCTTCTGGCAGAAAGTGAAGAGGAACTGAAAAGCCTCTTGATGAAAGTGAGAGAGGAGAGTAAAAAAGTTGGCTTAAAGCTCAACGTTCAGAAAACGATCATGGCATCTTTTTCCATCACTTCATGGCAAATAGATGGGGAAACAGTGGAAACAGTGTCAGACATTATTTTGGGGGGCTCGAAAATTACTGCAGATGGTGACTGCAGCCATTAATTAAAAGATGCTTACTCCTTGGAAGGAAAGTTATGACCAATCTAGATAGAATATTAAAAAGGAGAGACATTACTTTGCCAACAAAGGTCCGTCTAGTCAAGGCTATTGCTTTTCCAGTGGTCATGTATGGATGTGAGAATTGGACTGTGAAGAAAGCTGAGTGCTGAAGAGTGATTCTTTTTTTAAAATATAAGCTTATTTATTTTAATTGGAGGTTAATTTCTTTATAATATTGTATTGGTTTGAACTGTGGTGTTGGAGAAGACTCTTGAGAGTCCCTTGGACTGCAAGGAGATCCAACCAGTCAATTTTAAAGGAGATCAGTCCTGGGTGTTCTTTGAAAGGAATGATGCTAAAGCTGAAACTCCAGTACTATGGCCACCTCATGTGAAGAGTTGACTCATTGGAAAAGACTCTGATACTAGGATGGATTGGGGGCAGGAGGAAAAGGGGACGACAGAGGATGAGATGGCTCGATGGCATCACCGACTCGATGGACGTGAGTTTGAGTGAACTCTGGGAGTTGGTAATGGACAGGGAGGCCTGGTGTGCTGCAATTCATGGGGTCACAAAGAGTTGGAAACGACTGAGCGACTTAACTGAACTGAACTGAGAGATCTCTTCAAGAAAATTAGAGATACCAAGGGAATATTTCATGCAAAAATGGGCTCAATAAAAGACAGAAATGGTATGGACCTAACAGAAGCACAAGATATTAAGAAAAGGTGGCAAGAATGCACAGAAGAACTGTACAAAAAGGATCTTCATGGCCCAGATATCATGATGGTGTGATCACTCACCTAGAGCCAGACATCCTGGAATGTGAAGTCAAGTGGGCCTTAGAAAGCACCACTATGAACAAAGCTAGTGGAGGTGATGGAATTTCAGTTGAGCTACTTCAAATCCTAAAAGATGATGCTATTAAAGTGCTGCACTCAATACACCAGCAAATTTGAAAAACTCAGCAGTGGCCACAGGACTGGCAAAGGTCAGTTTTCATTCCTATCCCAAAGAAAGGCAATGCCAAAGAAGGCTCAAACTACTGCACAATTGCACTCATCTCATATGCTAGTAGAGTAATGCTCAAAATTCTCCAAGCCAGGCTTCAGCAATACATGAACCATGAACTTCCAGATGTTCAAGCTGGTTTTAGAAAAGGCAGAGGAACCAGAGATCAAATTGCCAACATCCACTGGACCATCGAAAAAGCAAGAGAGTTCCAGAAAAACATCTATGTCTCTTTTATTGACTATGCCAAAGCCTTTGACTGTGTGGATCACAATAAACTGTGGAAAATTCTGAAAGAGATAGGAATACCAGACCACCTGAGCTCTCAGCCTCTTGAGAAATCTGTATGCAGGTCAGGAAGCAACAGTTAGAACTGGACGTGGAACAACAGACTGGTTCCAAAATTGGACAGGAGTCCATCAAGGCTGTATATTGTCACCCTGCTTATTTAACTTATATGCAGAGTACATCATGAGAATCGCTGGACTGGAAGAAGCACAAGCTGGAATCAAGATTGCCGGCAGAAATAGCAATAACCTCAGATATGCAGATGACACCACCCTTATGGCAGAAAGTGAAGAAGACTAAAGAGCCTCTTGACAAAAGTCAAACAGGAGAGTGAAAAACTTGGCCTACGGCTCAACATTCAGAAAAGTAAGATCATGGCATCTGGTCCTATCACTTTAAGGCAAATAAATGGGGAAACAGTGAAAACGGTGGCTGACTTTGTTTTCTGGGCTCGAAAATCACTGCAGATGGTGATTGCAGCCAAGAAATTAAAAGATGCTTACTCCTTGGAAGCAAAGTTATGACCAACCTAGACAGCATATTAAAAAGCAAAGACATTACTTTACCAACAAATGTCCGTCTAGTCAATGCTATGGTTTTTCCTGTGGTCATGTATGGATGTGAGAGTTGGACTATAAAGAAAGCTGAGCACTGAGGAATTGATGCTTTTGAACTGTGGTGCTGGAGAAGACTCTTGAGAGTCCCTTGGCCTGCAAGGAGATCCAACCAGTCCATCCTAAAGAAGATCAGTCCTGGGTGTTCTTTGGAAGGACTGATGTTGAAGCTGAAACTCCAATATTTTGGCCACCTGATGTGATGAGCTGACTCATTGGAAAAGACCCTGATGCTGGGAAAGATTGAGGGCAGAAGAAGGGGACAACAGAGGATGAGATGCTTGGATGGCATCACCAACTCAATGGACACAGGTTTGGGTGAACTCGGAAGTTGGTGATGGACAGCGAGGCCTGGCATGCTGCAGTTCATGGGGTCACAAAGAGTCGGACATGACTGAGCGACTGAATTGAACTGAATCTTCAATAGCAGGGTCAGGCAGTGAAAGATGGCAATTTAGTTAAGCAACAGAAGGCAAGGTTACAAGGGATGAAGCTGCCAGGAATACCACAGCAAATATTCTATTTGATCTTTTCTAGTGGTTCTCCTTGGAAGGAAAGTTAGGACCAACCTAGGCAGCATATTAAAAAGCAGAGACATTACTTTGCCAACAAAGGTCCATCTAGTCAAGGCTATAGTTTTTCAGTAGTCATGTATGGATGTGGGACTTAGACTATTAGAAAGCTGAGCACTTAAGAATTGATACTTCTGAACTCTGGTGTTGGAGAAGACTCTTGAGAGTCCCTTGGACTGCAAGGATATCCAACCAGTCCATTGTAAAGGAGATCAGCCCTAAGTGTTCACTGGAAGGACTGATGTTGAAGCTGAAACTTCAGTACTTTGGCCAGCTGATGCGAAGAGCTGACTCATTTGAAAAACCCTGATGCTAGGAAAGATTGGCAGGAGGAGAAGGGGACAACAGAGGATCAGATGGTTGGATGACATCACCGACTCAACGGACATGAGTTTAAATAAATTCTGGGAGTTGGTCATGGACAGGGAGGCCTGGCATGCTGCAGTCCATGGGGTCACAAAGAGTTGGACGTGACTGAGGGACTAAACTCACTGAACTGTGTGGTTCTCAAACTTCAGTAAGCATGAAAATTCCTTGGGGAGCATGTCACAAGACAGATTCCTAGGCCCCACTAAAGAGTTTCTGAATCAATAGCTCTCAGATGGGACTCAGAATTTGCTCCAATAAAACCCCAGGTGTTGCTGATACTGCCAGCCCTCAAACCACACTTTGAGTAGCATTGACTATGCAATCCTTGATACCTAGTTAGAAGGAAAAATGCATCTCAAGAAAGATAGATCCAGATATTGCCATCTCCCAAAAGATAGGTATCAGGTACAGAAAATCTCTTCCTTGAGCTCAATCAGTATTAATGTATCTGGGAGGCAATAGTGCAACTTCACGTTTCAAAAAAAAAAAGTTACCTAGTAGATTGATGACAAAGGCCTGTATAGTCAAAACTATGGTTTTTCCACTAGTCACATAGGGATGTGAGAGTTGGACCGTAAAGAAGGATGAGTGTCAAAGAATTGATTTTTTCAAATTGTGGTACTGGAGAAGATTCTTGAGAGTCCCTTGGACAGCAAGGAGATCAAATCAGTCAATCCTAAAAGAATTAAACTCTGAATATTTTTTAAAAGGAAAGAACTGTTGGCTAAAGCTGAAGCTCCAATACTTTAGCTACCTATGGGAAGAGCTATTTCACTGGAAAAGGCCCTGACGCTGGGAAAAGACTAAGGGCAGGAGAAGAAGAGGGCAACAGAGGATGAGATGTTTGGATAGCATCACCGACTCAATGGACATGAATTTGAGCAAACTCCAGGAGATAATGAAGGACAGGGAAGCCTGATATGTTACAGTCCATGGGAATGCAAAGAGTCAGACATGAGTTAGCAACTGAACACACACACACAGTAGATTGCATCAGTGGCCCGACTCTTCAGCCCTCCTTGTATGTGTCTCTTTCATACCATACGATTTTTCAATTCATCCTGCTAGATAAGCAAAGTATATTTCCCTATCCTTTGGCCTTGGGTTTGACCACATGACTTTCTTTGGCCAATGAAATGTTAGCGGCATGTTGTGACCACAGGCTTGAAAAGCCCTTGCCTTGCTGGCCTTCTCTCTTGTGGCTTTTATTACATGCCCCTGCTAGCTGACTGGCTTCAGCAAAAGGAGGGTGAGAGACTTGAGAAGCAAGGTCTATCTGCCAGATTGAGCCCAGCTTACATCAGCCAACTGATCCCCAGACATCTGAGTGAGTTCAGCCAAGAGCAACAGAGCCAGCCTGCTAGGATCAGCTTCTTTCAGTCAACCCTCAGTGGCCTGACAACAGATCTACAAGAATAAATACTTGTATATTAACCACTGAGTTTGAAAACCGTTTTTCATGCAGCACATTTTGTGACACTAGCAAACTGATGTAGCATTCTAAGGTTGTCTTTGGCAGCCAGGACTTGGCAAATAGCAGGAGGCATCCACCGCCATATAGAATTGAAATCTGAACAGGCCTGTGAGGTTGATAAGGACTACTTTCTAGAGCCATACCTTCTAGGAGACTTTAGAAATTAAGAATAAATCTTCAGGAAGCTCTAGACCCAATTCTGTGATTTTTTTTTTTTTTAAACTGAGGCTCAAAGAAAATATGGTAACATAGTGTCAGTAACGGGTTAGAACCAGGTTTCTAAAACCTGAGCTTTGTTTTCAGACTTTACAGTTTTTTCTTTTGAAAGGAAATTAAACCTTTTTTGAAAACTGCCAAGACAGTCATCCAGTACTGTGTTTCCCACTTTCCTTCATTTGCTCAAGCCTATGAAAATGTCACTAATAATTAGGATTAGAAGGAATTAAAGTTCATATTTTTAGGATACTTATTATACCAGAGCTGATAGTAACTGTGGCCAATAAGAATGATAATAACCATAATGCCCTGCAAAGAAAACAAATTGTACCATTAGATGAGAAGCATTTGTTCATAAGAGATAGAACCATATGCAGCAGGTTTTCATTTCTTCCTTATTTACACTATTGTTCAAAAAAATTTAAATAAGCTATATTATTTTTATATGGATAACTTTAAAAAAAAAAACTGGGCATTGATATTTCTTGCTTTTGTTTTCCTTGGAAAGTGTGGAAAAGATGACTCCAGTTCTTTTAAGGTTGACCTGTGGTCCATTTTCACTCCATTAAGTAGCAAGAAAATGAAGCCTTCCCAGCAGGTACTGATTCATATAGGATCTTTTTGGCCATAAATTGACATTTTTAGAGAAACTGATCTCCAAACATTAAAGTGATCAAGATCATAAAAATGTCTCTGCTCCCAACTGATGTTGGGTATAGTAGGAAGATCATGAATCAGAAGGCTTGGAGCCTGCATAATAACATTACTTAGTAATAAAATAATAATCAGAGCTATCATTTTTAAATATTTATTCCATGGATGGTACTGTGCAATGCATTTTTCATACATTATATAAAAACATTCCTTTGCCACCACACACACATTACATAAAAACATTCTTTTGAGTATTAAGATTGCCTTTACATAAGTATAGAAACCGAGATAAAGTAATCTGCCCAAGATTACAGAAAGAAAAAATGGCAGAGTCAGGATTCAAAACCAGTCTTTTCTATTGCTAAGGCTACACTTCACTACCAGTTCATGACAGCCTGGGATGACTTTATATGGTTTGGACAAGCATTCTTTGCCTCTGAGATAGTTTCCTCACTTTTAAGCTCTGGACAATAGCAGTACCCATCTTAGAGAATTTTGAGAGGATAATACATACAGAAGATCTCTTTCAACTACAAAATACAAAGGTTGGAGAGTCAGAATTCTAGTGTGGTCTGTTTGTTCTGTGGTAGAGGGCAGAGAGAGGAAGGTCAATATCTCTTGTAGATTCCCTCCACAAATTGGACAGAAGATTGTAGGGGAAATTGTTCAAAGAACGTCCAAAGCCGACCCCTCAGGTCCCAGCTCATATTCACGGAACTATAAAAAGTTAGAATCAAGGGGAACCTTGGTAGCCATACGCTAACACTACTCAACCTTCCTCTCTTGGTAGATTTCACAAAAGAGGCATCAGAGACTATGAAATTCAAGTGTCCCTTTCACGGAGAACACTAATTAGTAGCAGAACCAGAGGCAGCACCTTGGGCTTTAGGCACTACCACACTTTTCATGACACAAGATTCTCTCTTCAGTCACTTCCACACCATTCTTGTTCAATGACCAACTAACACTCACTCATAAAGTTGCATGTCCTGCTCTAATTCCATGGAAAAACCAATCCCATAAAAAAGGAGTAGCACATCCAATGTCATATTTAATCTTCAAAAGCCTCTTGGCATTTCCAAACTGAATAAAATTGGAAAAGTAAACTTTAATAAGAAATAAATTTTGCTTTCTCTCAATCTGTCCCTGCAGAGAAAACAAAAGTCACCTCTTTATGCAGTATTTGAATATGTCAATTTATTTTTTAGAGATTTTTTGATATTGTGTTTTTGGCTGTGCTGGGTCTTTGTTGTTGCACATGGTCTTTCTGAAGTTGCAGCGAGTGGGGGCTACACCCTAGTCGGCAGTGCACTGGCTTCTCTTTGCAGTGGCTTTTTTGTTGCAGGGCATGGGCTCTCCAGTGCATGGCCTTCAGCATTTGTGACACATGGACTCAGTTGCTCTGTGGCATGCGGAATCTTCAAAGAGCAGGGATTGAATTCATGTCCCCTGCATTGGCAGATGGATTCTTAACCACTGGACCACCAGGGAAGTTCCTGAATATGTCAGTTTCTAAGGATTTTTTTTTTTTCCTTCCAACCAGTAACACTCCTAGCTAATCCAAATCAACCTTAATGGTTACACTAGGGAACTGCTGCTGCTGCTGCTAAGTCGCTTTAGTCGTGTCCGACTCTGTGCAACCCCATAGACTGCAGCCCACCAGGCTCCTCTCCCTGGGATTTTCCAGGTAAGAGTACTGAAGTGGGTTGCCATTGCCTTCTCCAACTAGGAAAATGGGAAGAGAGAAATGTTTCAGGAAAAAGCATGAGAAACATCAGGCAACTGCCATATTCTAATGCTCTGAGGCATTCACAGCCAAGTACCCAGCCCACTTGCCCCGAGAGGGCTATGAACAACCTTAACATCCAGTTCAATTTATACTTTGCCAAACGTTTAGCTTTGGCACATCTGTGTAAGAACAAGATCCAAGAGTTTCAGACAATATGCTCTCTCAAGCTCCATCATCTCCCACATTTTATTTTATTTATAAATGGCAAACAATTTATGGTTACAATGTTAAATTCAAAGAAGGGGCTGTGAACTTGGCATTTACATCAGGTCAGGCAGTGGCACACCACAACAAACAATAATGCAAACAAGAAACAAAGGGTCAGGGTTGTGTAGAGGATTTTGTTTTGTTTCCTATTATATGTAGGGATTAATAATAAACTCAGTGGGGCCTTCCCATAATGTATGCCCCGTTCAAAGTCAGTATGACCTAGTAATCATCTGCCCACCCTCAACTGTGGGAAGGAAAAGGCCATTAACAATACATTTCAAATGAGGAAATGGAATACATAGACAGTTAATGAAGTATAAAAATGTGTAAGGTACATAAGCTTTTTCTTCTTGGTTGAAGGTTTTTTCCTTAGTTTCTTCTGATAAGAAGGTTCAAGGTTACCTAGAGCTCTAATGAGTAAAACATTACCCATCAATATGGATCAAAAGAAAATAATAAATCAGGGGCCAATCATTTGCTGAGCCAACCTTCTCAATTAATCCTGAATTGGGGCAAAGGAGCCTAACAGTATTTTTTAATAGATTATTTTTTCAGGGAAGTCTTAGGTTCACAGCAAAACTGACTGAAATGTACTAAGAGTTCCCATACATGCCCTGCCCACAGGCTATGCCACATGCATAGCCTCCCCACTACCAACATCTCTCACCAAAGTGATATATTTGTTGCAATCAGTGAACTTATACTGGGACATCATTATCACCCACAGCCCATAGTTTATATTAGGGTTCACTCTTGTTCTTGTACATTCTACCTACCGCTGCATGCTTAGTTGAACAGTCATGTCCACCTCGGCAAACCCCATGGATTTTGGCAAATGTACAGTAGCAAGCATCCACCATTTTCGTATATAGAATAGTTATTTTCATGTCTTTTCAGGGAAGATTGGGGTTTTTTAGTGCTGAATCATGTTCCATTGTCTGGATGTACCATACTTTAAGGATATCTTGGTTGTTTCCAAATTTACCGAAATATGAGTAAAGCTGCTTCACACCTCCATAAGCAGGTTTTTCCATGCATACACATTTTCAATATCTTTGAGTAAATAGCCAAGGAGTGTTATCGCTAAATCATAAGAAACTGCCACACTGACTTTCACAGTGACAGTACTATTTTGTATTCCCGGTAGCAGTGAGTGAGAATTTTTGTGGGTCTACAAGCTTCCCAGCACTTAGTGTATTTGGGCCATTCTAATAGCTGGGTAGTGGTATGTCATTGCTTTCACTTATAATTCCCTAAGGACATATGATATTGAGCATCTCTTCACATGCTCATCTGTCGTTTTCTTTAGTGAGGTATCTTTTGTCTATTTTTCAGTTGAGTTGTTCATTTTCTTATTGTTGAGTTTGAAGTGTTCTTTGTGTATTTAGACAATAGTCCATTGTCATATGCGTGTTTTGCAAATATTTTCTCCAAGTTGGTGACTCCTCTTCTCATTCTCTTTAAAGTCTTTTGATTTGGGGGATTTTGTTTTGTTTTTTGTTTTGAATTTGAATCTGTCACATGCTTTTATTTTAGGATGTTATAAAACAAAACTGTTGCAGACAAACAGCTTATTTTCCTTAGCCTTAGTTTACTTATCCATAAAATGGGGCAAATAATATATCTATCTTAATGGGTTTTCTGAGTAATAAAATAATCATGCATATAAATGTTGGCTGTTAATTATAGATGCAGAGCCAGTTACAGAGCAGATCTTTAGGAAATTAAACAAAGTGAAAAATTTACTTCAGGTAAATCTATTCTATCCTTATAGTGCACTGTACTAAAATCTCTCCTCAAGTGCCTGCTCCCACACTATATAATCAACATCTTGGGATTACAGACCATATCTACTTTGCAGAGTCAAGGATAATGTATGCCTGAATAGTAAATATACAAGTGAAATTTGAGCTGGCACTCACTTGGCCTTTGGCCTTAGAGAATCTATTGCACCTCCCCATGCCTCCTTCTCCCCATCTACCCATGAAGGCAGTGAACTACAGTTCCTCCAAGATCCCTACCTTCATTCATTCAGTGAATGAAACTAATCTATATCTCATATTTTACATGGGAGGCATCTTTAAGGGATATTAACTCCCTTCCACCTAGATAACTTCCTCTTCCCATATTTTGGAAAAGAATTTCATAATCTTGACCAATACTTGGACTGTTTCTAAACTTAGAAGAGCAAGTCTGCTCACACACACACACACAGGCACACAAAAAAAGTTAAGGTGTGTGATTCACCTTCTGTATCCTTCACATTTTATTGTCTGCACATATCTGATCCCTGTTCCCTGTGATTGACTGCATAGACTTGTCTTACTTTTGTAAAAGAGATAAGAATTAGCCAAAGACTAGAACTCAGATGAGGAACCTCAGAAGGATGGAATTTCAACTAAAGAAAAAAAATCAGAGGAGAGTAATATCCACTTCTGGAATTTCTTTCCAGAGTTGCCAAAAGGTGATTCATGATAGTAAAAAAGGAAATTCAAGCACCCTTCCCAGCAAGAGCTGACCAGCTGACCAAGAGCTGACCAACTCTAAAACTGACAAGAATCTCCACCCAAGATTTTTGTTAAGATGCAATATAATCAGCCTAGACCATTTTCTGGGCCACTGGCTTTAGTAAATTATACCAGTTTTTTATAACACACCCAAACACCTCTTGCTTCAAGGTCTACACAATCTACACCAGGAAGAGTGATCCTTTTCCACTCTTGGCCAAGTCAGAGCAAACAGGTCCAAGTGGACTACCATTTTTACCTTGGACATGAAAGAAATAATATGAACAATGAGTTTAGGAACAAAATAATGAAAGCCTGTGGCAACGTTTTTGATAGATGCTATCCAGACATAAATATTTGCAACTATAAAGGTTTATA